>NW_025763648.1:0-545542 GCF_021052385.1 Filobasidium floriforme
CCTAACCCCTAACCCCTAACCCCTAACCCCTAACCCCTAACCCCTAACCCCTAACCCCTAACCCCTAACCCCTAACCCCTAAATGACCGAGTCAGATGTTCTCAAGACCGACCGTCCTGCGTCCGATGTCTAGAGAAGAAGACCGTCTGTCAATACCCGGATTCAGATGTTACTGGATCGAACCTGGACTCGACCTCGAACTCGACCTCGACCTCGATCTTGAACTCGAACTCGAACTCGAACTCGGATTCGAACGTGGACTTCCAGGTTGAGCATGATTATTTTCGGCGGGATGATGTTTCCGGAGCCGCACGTATGAGGGCGGATGGGCTGGGCTATGAACATCAGGATGAAAGTCGCAGGGCTGTAGTCGGGGTTGTCAGAGATCAGGATCGTTTCGGGATGAACGAAGACGCACGCATGTGAGCCATACCATACGATCTCCTCCAACCCTCTCCTTGTTCCTACAGTAAAACGGAGAAGAAGGACTTTCTTCATCTTTCCCCCGTCGTTTCTCTATTACTTACACGTTACATTGTCAACCGCGTCTCCCATACTTCCCGAATCTTCAGCCTGGCGATGTTGGAAGACGATGCCTACCTGGCTCGGCACGTCGATGTCTACTTCGAACACGTCCACACCACGGGGTGTTATGGGTTCCTCCACGAACCTTCTGTGCGGGAAGCGATGTCGGAAGGGAGGCTTTCTCGTTCGCTCGCGTTGGCCATGTGTGCGGCGTCGACGAGGTTCTTGTCGTCTACCTCTGGCAAGACGAATAGCTCCTCGGGTGACGGCGCGGCGGATCCCGATTCGACTGGCATCGCGATGGCCCACCGAGCTCAGGTATGGGCCGACGAAGCTAAAAGACTCGTCTTCTCCCGGTTGTACGAGTACGATCTGGACGCCTTAGCCTCCCTCTTGCTCCAATTCTATCATGCCGTCGCCAACGCGCAGTTCGAGGTCGTCAGGATCTTGGCATCTACGGCAGCGAGGATGGCGGTAGGTATGAACCTGCATGTCGAAGAGCAAGAGGGGGAGATACCAAGCCCAAGGGGAACAGGTACAACCGAGCAGGAGCTTGAATGGGATGAACGCCCGGCTCAGATAGAGATTAGGAGGGAGAAGAAGAGACGGATCGTCTGGGCCTGCCAATTTTTCGACTGGATCACCTGTCAAGGTCGGCTCGAGGACCTCGCTCTGCGTCCGGGCTTGATCACCGTCCGTCTACCCGCGGAAGATTCGTCATTCCTGTCCGGTGAACCGAGCGACATGCCCAGCCTCGAGATGTTTGACAGGGACCTCGCTGATCAGACCACAAACGGGGCGATGGATAGGCATAATCCTCGGAGCGCTTATATCCATCTAATGTGGATCAGGACCCGCGTTGTACAGTAAGCAGATCCCTTTGACTCTCTCCCTCGCTCACGATAGCAAGGTTCCATAGATTGATCAGGGAATCCTTGCCATCTGGTCCGATTTCCTTCTCAGGTATGTAGTCGGCTGTCCAAGAGCGAGCCATCCGCCCTGGTTGGCATACTCCCAGTTTCAAGCGCTCGAGCGAGAACTCTCCGAGTGGTCCCGACGACTTCCCGCGAGTCTTACCCTGTGCATGAGCCTGGAGACGAGTCGTTCGACGTCGGAACCGACGTTGAACATGCTCCTTCTCATGCTCGAAGCGTGGTTTCACGAAGCTTGCGCATGCTTGCTGGGCATCGTCTTGCCATCCGCCGGCCTCGGAGGACACCTGTCGGTAGCGCTACCTCGAGCGATGATCGCCGTAGCGCCCGATACCTGGCTAGCTCACGCCCGCCAGCGCTGTCTGGACCATTGCGTGGCCATCTCGGAGCCCGCCCGTCGCGGTGCGCTCGCTTCGCTTGGTTTCGCCTTTGAGGACGTCGACTTTCCTCTCCTCGCGGTCGAAAGCATTGAGAGACGGATGGCCTGGGTCGACGCCGAGCCGGTACGGGCTTTCGATGAAGAGATAATGTTGCCACTGGCCATTCACCTTGAAGCGACGTTTCGATCAGCCGCGGCGACACGGAGGTACTTTCCGGTGGTCGGACCGCTCGTGAGCGAATGAGATGGGCTTTCCAGCGAGAACGATCGAGCTGACCCTTTCCTCGCGCCTACACCGATATATAGCTCGTAGCTGCCAACCAAATGCTACTCCACCGAGGATTTCCCGCAATGCCGGCTGTAGAGCGAGAGTACGTGTGTGCTGTGCGCTTTGCGGTTCCCCTCCTCGCCTTTTGTTCCTCTTTACATCTTTTCCTTGCCCTGCGAACACCAGCTGATGTCTGACTGTCCGTTGCGATCTTGTCCGGCCAGTCTGAATCCAGATCACTGGTACAGGCAGACCATCTCCACCGTCCACTTAGAACCGGGGATCGCCGACTCGTCATGACCATCGCTTGCGCCTTCCTCTGGTCAACATCCGGTGTGTTAGCTGACTTCGTTTGTTGATACGTGCGATTGTATACGATCAGTTGCCCGTTGTCCCTCGCACAAGGTGACAAGTCTTGACCCATCCATCCACACCGTCGGCCATCTCAAGCGCGCGCCACCACCACCCTGCCCTCGCTTCGTCGCTTCGTCGCTTCGTCGCTTCGTCGACCGCGCGTACGGTCAGCAGCCCATGCACCGAAATGGTTTGGCACCGACATTGATAAAGGTTGATGAATATGAGTCGCAATCTCTCCTTGCGAAACGTGGCCCTCAAGGCACCATACATTTGGTCGCATATCAGTACCGTTCGATCTAACGATACTGCCATGCCGTCAAGCGAAACCACCCCGTCTCCCGTCATCTTTGACCGGAACTTCCTACATGGTTTCGCAACGTCCGCCGTACAGATCGAAGGAGGCTCGAAGGCCGGAGGAAAAGGACCTTCCGTCTGGGATCGATACTGTGACAAAGGTCAGATCTTTGATGGATCGACGTGCAGGGAGGCTCGAAGCTCTTTTGTACTGTGGGAGCGCGATGTCGAGCTTCTTGTGGCGCTCGGAGCTACAGCGTATCGTTTCAGCATCAGTTGGCCGCGAATCATGCCTACTGGTGAGTCTGTCAAGAAGAGCTTTCCACTTCAGCTCACCACTAGCTCATCACCAGCCTCCGTATGCAATCGGACCGACTGTTTACGACAGGCTCCCGTCACGACCCCATCAATGAAGCTGGAATCGAGTACTATTCGAACCTCATCGATCGTCTACTGTTCCACGGCATTGAACCCATCGTGACCATTTTCCATTGGGACACGCCCGAAGCCCTCGATGCCAGCTATGGATCTTGGAGGAACCATACCGAGATGGTGCCCGACTTTACGGCCTACGCCCGGATCCTCTTCGAACGCTTCGGCGACCGCGTGTCCAATTGGATCACCATCAACGAGGTAAGTGGCTGATAAGAGGCTCATGAGCTCGGCTCGACGTCGACTCACAAAAACTCAGAGCAATTGATCTTGCGAGCACTACGAGCTGAAGCGATATGTCACCCTCACAGCCGATTGCTGTCAATTTTTTCGCCAACATGGGTCTATACAAGAACTGGGATGCCAAGGCGGACGTATGGAAGTGAGTTCGCTGGGAATCAGAACGTTCACTTTGGTGCCTGATCCAAGAAAAATCCTACTGTCTTTCCCATTCAGGAGCGTCTACACCATGATCAGGTGTCACGCCGAGGTGTCGCATCTCTACAAAACCGTCTTTCAAGCGGTCCAGAAGGGTCGCATCGGTATCACCTTGTCGGCGGACTGGGTCGAGCCCATCGACTCGAGTGACCAAGCCAAGGAGATGGCTCAGCGCAAACTCGACTTCTTCTTTGGTGTGGTACGTCTACGGCGGCCGTCATACCGGCGAACTCGGTCATCACTTCCGCGCCTCGGCTCACGCTCCTTCTTTGCCCCATTCTATTGGCCCGCTAAATTTCATGGGCTAATGTGCAGTTTGCAGACCCGATCTGTGAGTCGATCGCTTTCCTTCGTTCACATCTGATTGGGAGTTCAGACATGCGAACCCTCATGACTGTAGATTTTGGAGACTATCCCGAGAGCGTCAAGCAAGCTGTTGGCGATCGTCTTCCGGCGTTGTCGTCGGACGACAAGGCGAAGCTCAAGAACTCTTGCGACTAGTACGTCGACCTCGATCCTTCCATTAGTGTCCCTTTGTCGGGTTCCGGCCTGAGGCGAAGAACTTGCCTAGGCTGATACGTACTCGAATCGGCGTCACAACAGCTTCTGTTTGAACAGCTACTCCGCCTCTTGGGCTCTGAAGGGTCCTGCCAAAGATCACCAACCGGGACCTTTCGACGACATGTTCGGTAACACGCATGACACGCATCATCATCCTCTCACCGGCGAACCGATCGGTAATCCCGGTCAACCCTTCTTCCTGTTCGATACGCCTTGGGGCTTTCGCAAGATGCTCCGCTACGTGCAAGATCGATACCTGCGCCCGTGCAGGATTCCGCTGTTCATCACCGAGAACGGGTTCGCCGTCAAGGGCGAGGCGGAATTGGACGAGACTGAGGCTAGGCGTGGGGAAGATGCAGAGAGGGTGGCGTACTTCAAGGGGTACCTCGGAGAATTGGCGGCTGCGGTTCAAGAGGACGATCTCAGAGTTTGCGGATATATGGCCTGGACACTGATGGAGTAAGTCCGACGCATCAAATTCGATGCAGGTAACAGAGGGTGTCAAAACACCATACTGCGTCGCCTCGCTTGTTGTTTTTCTCGGCGGATTTCCCCGTGCGCGACGGCTAACCTTGACTATCGAACTGTAGCAATTGGGAGTGGAAGATGGGCTGGACCTGTCGTTATGGCGTCTCCTATGTCGACCCGGAAACTCAGCAACGTGTGCCCAAGGCGAGCGCGAGGTGGATTCAGCAGTTCTTCAGATCGTCCGTAGCGAGATGAGCAAAAGCCCTCTCGAATGCAGTCGGAACGGCGCTTCTCGACGTGTACTTGACTTCGACTGTAGATCGTCTTACAAACCTTCTGATGTGTTGCTGGAATGGAGACCATACTTTGACCGTTATCGATTCGATTTTCCCGCGGCCATCTGTTTCAGCTTTGCGCGTTCAAATGAAAGCGAAACCGAGCAGCGCATTCCGTCGTTCGACCTCGTCGCTCTGCCAGACAGAGGTTGAGTCATGGGACCGAACTCTGAAGATTGCTAATCAGGAGATCGGGTCGTGTGCATTGGGCGGGTTTCATGTTAAAAGTTGCCCAGGTCGGAATACCACCACGAGTGCCGGTATGCGTTGGTCACGTGACCTCGTTGACATTCGAGTGTCAACTTGGGACTTTCCGAACCTTGATATGATTCAACTCATAAGCTCATAAGCTATAAGCTTGTAAACCTGCTCCGTCTCGTGTTCGTCCTCCAATAGCCTCAAGCTAGATCAAGCTCTAGTCTGGATACTAGAAGCTCTGGCCCCTGGATCAGTGCTTGAGATATGCCTGGCTGCACGATAAAAACGGCACCCCGCTTCACCCTCAATCTCTCGCTCACGAATCCTACTTTCCGACTTCCCGACCTCTACTCGACAGCCAAGCTATTCGGGTTCGGCCTGAAGATCTTCCACCCATGGAATAACCACGAAGTCGACAAAGAAGAGGATGACGAGGTGTCGGAACGGGAGACTTGGGAGTTTGTGCATTCGGGGAGGAGCGCGTTCGTCATAATAGGGTTTACGGACGAGGATGGCAGAGAGGTCCGGGATCTGGAACGATGTCTCCGATATTGTCGGCAATTAGGGGAACGCTGTATCATGATCAAGTCAGTTCAAAGTTCTTCATCTTGACCGACCCGAAATCCTCTGTCACACTCTTGCCTTTTCACTGCTGATCATCGTATGAACCCCATGTCGCAGATCAATACACCAGCTATTTCACCACGCCCCGACCCTCCCTAAACTGCACGAACACCTCGAACAGACTAAACGGAACGACGTTCACCTATGGAAACCGGATAACGAGGAAAAGGGCTCCTTCGCTTTTGATGTACAGCGGATAGGGAAGAGGAGGTCTCAGTCGGCGACGAGGTCAGTATCGCCTATACATCCCGTTACCCTCAGCTTCGTCGTTATCTTTTCTTCTTTTCCACGATGCCTGAGACTACGGTGAAAGATCACTAGATACTGACGTGCTTGTGATTTATTGTGCGATTGTTGCTCGACAGGACGATCGTAGAATCGTTTGCTTATATGGCTATGACGACGCCGATCCGGATGAAAGACCCCGAGGTGCTTTACACTTATTTCGAGGAATGTAAGCCGCGCCCGAATCATCACACCATTCAGTACTATGTTCGATAGATCTAACCAGGTATCTTCCCTCACTTCTCCTATTCCGCAACCTAGACGAAGACGCCCAAGCCCAAGAACGCGCCCAACTCCTCTCCGGCCAGCTCGAACAGACCCGTCTGGACATCCCGTTTGCGAGCGAAAAGGACAAAAAGGTCGTCCAGATCGATTACGAAGAGGGCAAGTTTGTAGGAGGGGGGAATTTGGGGTTCTTGAGGCAGATATATTTCGGGAGGTTGGTGAGTTTTTGGCTTGCCGGGTGTCTCGTAACGTCTCGCCACGTATGCTCTCTATACGGGCTAGCATCCGTGGGGAACCTGGTCCAAGGGACGGAGATGCTGGGACTCGACGTCATTACTGACACATGGCGTTTGCGATGTTCTACAGGTCTGTGAGGGATCAGCGAGGCTGTTGATCAAAAAGTTCGAAGTCAAGGAACGAGCCTTTTATGGGAACACGTCGATGGAGAGCGAGATGAGCTTGCTGATGGCCGGACAGACGCTGGTGAGTTCGCCGTTCAGGTAGAGGAATGGTCTGCCTGCCAGATTCGACCTGTCTGCTGACTTCCTCCCCTGTGCACAAAGTCTTCTGCGGGAAAGTCCGTCTACGATCCGTTTGCGGGGACGGGGAGCTTGCTTTACACCTGTGCGCACTGGGGATCGATGGTCATCGGGAGCGATATCGATGGCAGGCAAATGCGTGGGAAGGGTGAGCACGGGGTTATCTACACTAAGATCCACTCAATGACACAAATTGCGTAACTTCACAATGCTGACCTGCACTTGCTTGATCTGCTTTGTAGACGCATCTGGTCCAGGTGTCTTCCGTGCTGCGACGAAATACGGCTTACGGAATCGGATACTGGATTGCTTGACGTTCGACGTGACGAGGAACGGGTGGAGGCGGGGCGGGCTATTCGACGCGATCATTACTGATCCTCCATGTAAGCACAGAAGTTTCATCTTTCTGTGTTCGCGAGCCGATTGCTCTGGCCTGAGCTGAATTTCGGGCATGTCGTGTTTGTCTGTGTAGATGGTGTGCGAGCTGGAGCGAAGCGGTTGGGAAGAAACGAAAAGAACGGCCGGATGCAGAAGGACGAGCCGGTCCTGATGCCGGACGGTACTTACTCTCACCTGTAAGCCCGAGTCTGCTCTCCCACCGATCCAACGTCGTCGTGGAACTAACCCCTAACCTTCCGTCAACAGGCAACCGGGGTACATACCCGTCTCGAGACCTTACGAGATGACCGACCTCGTGTACGACCTCGTCCTCTTCGGGCGGTGGATGCTCGTACCCGGTGGTCGACTGGTGTTCTTCCTGCCGACGGTCACGGAAGATTGGGACGATCTGGACGTGCCTGTTGTACAGGGGATGAAGGAGATCAAGTTCTGTAGCGGGTCGTCGCAGGATTTCGGGCGGTGGAGTCGACGGGCAAGTTCACATGACTTGAATCGTTCATCGGCTCAGAAAACTGTTTATCTGACTTGCCCGGGCTTGATTGCAGCTGATCACGATGGAAAAGACCGACAGCGAGACTTACCCTCGCCCAGACTTTTTACCGGTCGAGATGGAGAAAGTACCGGGGCATCATAATTTCCCACAACGGTTCATGGAGGGTTTCGATCCTAGACCTAGACCTGGTCAGGCGAACGAGTCGGCGTAATCATAATTACAATGGAGGAGGTATCGCTTGCGATATGAAATCGCTCGATGGCCACTTTGGCGCTGTGGTCTGCTCAAATGTCTAGGCGATGCAACGCGGTCGGTCAGAGTGTGCTTGGTCTCACCTGAACCTCACCTCTTCACCCTTCAACATCATACTCTCCACGCCGTTCTGCGCATGGAGATGCTTCAAACATGATGCATACGATCGAGTGGGAGCTTGTTGACCCAGTTACATTTGAGTCACGTGACTGCTACACGCACGAGTTGACCTCGAGAGCCTCTCCACTTGGTCTTTGATCTTGAGAAAATTCGATTCTCTATCCAGACTGTAATAGCACCCTGGCTCGCTTTATACTTGATCTACAGTGCTGTTATCATGGATCGCCCGACACAATCGAGCGTCCGAGTGAAACGAGAACTTTCCGATTCTCCAGTCGGTCGTGATGGAAGCAACGTCCATCAATCTTCCTCGTACCGTCGTCAACACGCTCCACCTCCTCGACTTCTCACAGTCCATGACTATGACAACACAGCTGCTGGTTTCAAGAAATAACCGACCAGTCCTCCTTTACGTCCTGCTCCGGTCATCTCGGGTCGTGACGACGCATCTGCACCTCGGGAACGTTTCACGGATACGACCTCCGAAAGGGGGATGATGGATCCGCCGAGTTCACCTCTCGGACCACCTCCAACTCGTCTATCTCATGATCACCGGCGTTCTATCACACCAGAGACGTTCTACGATGCGGACGATGCCCTTCCTCCACCGCCCTCCGCTCTGAGCTTAGTGTATACATCTTCACCCAAGCCATCGGGTTCGAAACAACCCCAGCCCCAGCCGAGTTCCTCCTCGAAACCCGGTTCAGATCCATTTCCTCTCCACCCCGACCGGTTTCCCTCAGTGAGAAGGGGAAAAAGGCAAAATCAGAAGCAGAACCAACAAGGCACACGGGCTGACCAGAAGAAACAGAAACCCCAGGGTGCCGCAGAGGCCGTATGCGTATATCCCGGCCCCGAGCCTCCTACGGGCGTATCGAGGCTTGTCTACTTGGAAAAGGTCAAAGAGGATGAAGACATCGTGACGACGATGTTACGCCGGGTTATCGATCACGACCCTCGGAACGTCTATAATTGGAGTTCCCCCACGGCTCGGTTGAGCATGAAACAGAAGAAGGTGAGTCTCGGTCTCGGCGTCGCTTCCTGTGACTGAGATCTGGTCTGCTTCAAGTCGGTCGGATCGCTGATCCTTAGGTTATGCTATGTCATGCTTCGGTACCAAACATGATTAGAAGCTCTTGACCAAGGTCGTTCATCCCGATCTCGTCATCTTGACCGGGACGGACCGGTGTCTCGCCTGTCAATCTCTCGTCGATCCCCCTGACCTTCCGCCGAACTGGGTCAGATGGCCATGCGCTCGCATACTCGCGCAAGGACCTAAGCGATCCTGTATAGCTTGCTTTCGCCGGGACGGTGGGGACACTTGCAAGTGCACCTTTGCGCCTTTGAAAGGCACGTCCTCCGCTGAGCCAAACCCTGGGCTCGATTATGTCTCCGACAACGACAACGACAATGAGAACGAACACGACAATGACGAAACTGAACCTGGTGCGCAATCTCGGAAAGCCCCAAGGGCAAACGTCATTCCCAAGGACCAGGACAAGGACCCGCTTTCGCCCGAAGAAGCTGCTAGGCTCCGAGCGCATATGTCCGGAATGTTCAGGAGGTACGCGACATTGCTCGGCGAGTACGGCGAGGAGATCCAAGACCCGGACCCGAACAGGGTGCACGCTGTACCTCTCGAGGTCATCCAGGATCAGATTGGGAAGGTTCAGGGCAGCCGATTCGCCAGGTTGATTCACAAAGGAGTCCGGTAGAGGGATACTATAGGTGGCGATGGTGGGCCATTCCATTCTCGTGCGGAACGGTGAGGCACAGAGGATACAATAGAGCCTTGTCGTGAATCTGGGTCGTTTCGTTTTCGTGTCTTTCGGCGAGCCATCGCGAACTCCTACAGCACCAAGATGATGTGGTACTACTTCGATACCTCGAATGAATGTAGAGAGCTATAAAGAGCTGTGTTGCTGTAGTCGATGATGGGACGAGGTCGAGGTGGATGATGATGAAAGCGCGTGGAAGCGCGTGCTAGCTGCTGTGACCTTGACCTCTTCAGAACTCGAAAGTCACGATGAATACCTTTCCAACACACATAACAAGTCAGACCATAGCCTCTCATCACAGCTCTCTACATCCTCAAGATGGTCTGCAAAAAGTGTGAAAAGGTACATCATCTCGTCCTCTCCGGTCGACCATGTGATGATCTGATGGCCAGCTAATCTTCCCCCACCAATTACTTGTCGCCCCGATATCGATTCACCTTGACGTTCGACTCAATCTCGACATGGTAGAAACTCTCTACCGTAGCAGCCCCAGCTCCAGGAAAAGCTTCTACCTCCAAAAACAGGTCGATCGGGGAGAACAAGCTCTTGACGGCCAAGAAGCGGGGGACGCCTTATGGGACGGGAAAACCGTGTATCGAATGCAAGGTCCGTGTCGTCTTCTTTTCCTCTTCCTTACGTCTTTTTCCTTCACCTATCATACCTTGTACCTTATCGACCTACAGTGGCTGAACAATTAATCGATCCTTCTCTTTTCATATATTTCGACACGGTCTTGTGGTAATAATATAGAAAGCAACCCAGTATACAGGCGCTCTCCGATGCACACCGTGTGCTTATAAGAAGGGGATGTGTGCGATTTGCGGGACGATGATATTGGATACGAGCGGTTGGTCCTTCTTTTCTCCTGTTTTCTCCTTGTTCTGCTTCCTTTTCTTCCATTTCCTCTTTCCTCAATTTCTTGTTCTACTTCAATCCCTTCGTCATACACTCTCGTCGCCGTCGACGGAGACTTTTGCCTTGAGAGCCCACCCTCCTCCCCCAGCTCCACCTCGACCGTCCCAACCGCCCGCACATCTCGATGATCCCATGAGAGCAAGAATAGCTGATCGGCCCCATCTTCACCTTACTGTTGACGTCGTTTAGGTTACAAACAGTCCGTCGCCTAGCCGAACTCCTGTCCCCGAGCTTCACCTTTTCCTGTTTTTGGTTCCCCTTTGTTCGGCTTTCAATTCGACTTCTACTTCGACTACCTCTAATAAGGGATACCTTCTGGTTATGGTCCACTGGATGGGGAGCCGGTTGTGCATCACTACATCTCATGATACCATACCCCATAAACACAAAGACAAAGACCCAGACAATACGATACAATCACATCACCACACGAAAACATTTCGAAATACCGGACCGGGTTACTATAGTACAACACCAGCCCGGGGAACTACAACACCAGACCTGAACAACTCGGTAGGATACAATACGGGCACAATCACAAGGACAAGGACGGGCACGAGGACGAGAACGAGGATGCGGATGTTCGAGGATATCGGACCTGGGTCAGACGATGTTGGTTGGAGGGTGGGACGGGGAAGCGGTTCGGTGGACGGGCATCTTCACAGCGGGAGTGGAACGGGGCACGGGATACAAGGAGTAACGGAAAGGAACGGGATGGGGTTTGAGACGGAGTCGGGGGAATATCGTTCGAGCGGGGACAGGAGAACGGGAGCGGAATATGGGACAGAGACGAGGTTGCGGATTGGGACCGGGAGCGGGGTGGGACCGGGAGCGGGGTCAGAGAAGGGTGAAGGGACGAGGGGTGGTGATGACGAGGGCGAACCGGGAAGCGGGGGCGAGGGATGAAGATCGCAGGGGCAACAGGAATAAAGCAGGGGCCAGGCGAGACGGACGATACAAACGGACTTCGTGATACCGACCTTCCCAAACCTACCAATACCCTCGCACACGAACTTGGCGGGTTGTCCACAATCGACGGTCACTGAACAGGCACGCAAACGACTCTACTTCAGCGAAAGGAATGTCGACACTTCAGAGGTGGCCGCTTGCCGCTACCGTGAAAGCAGCCTGTGCACCTCGGCTCCCGCAGAAGTTGGCGTCTGGATCGTTTCGTCAAGCTGGTCACTCGACATGCCCCGCACGTCACTTTACCCTAAGGGACTAGAATCGTATAAAAGCGGGACCTTGTAAACGCAGATTCCCTCGGGTCACATGCATAAACATGTCAAGCTCGTACAAGATACCCACTCTGGTCCTATCTCTCGAACGGTCCTTTGGCTTCGGTGGGAAGACGATTTGATCGATCAATAAGATCTATCGAAAGCTCTGGGCGTCTGCATTCCTGATACGGACCTTTCGCCGAGAAGTGCAATCTCAGCGGAGTATTGAACCCGAGCCGATATCAACGCAGCTTGCGTGATCGAAACCCCACAAAGTACCCCCGAGTCTCGGTGATAAGCCAGGTACGTGGTTGACCCTTAAAGCGAGCTGTCCACGGCCGACGAGGTGTTTCGTCTCCAAACGGTGTGTGCGTTCAGCGAGGTACCGGAGCGGTCCGAGGGTCCTCCCAGAAGAGTCCGGAACAAAGAACTGATAACGAGCGTCTCTACGGAGTTTGACGTCCAACCAGGCGTAATGACTCTCGCCGTCGGTGTCCGGCAGCTTCGGGTCGACCCCTTCGCGGCTGAATAACGCCCGAAGCTTCGTGAGCAGCTTCTCGTAGACCCGCAAGGGTATACCAATGGTCACAAAATCCTCGAGGTATACCCGATTGTCGCTCCAACCCTGAGTCAAGCGGACGTCGCTCTGGTTTCGATATTTGAGGACAATGTTATTGAAGAAAAAGGCGTCGCTACGGGTTCCGTTGGGATAGACCTTGTAGATCCATCGGATCTCGGCTGCTCTAAAACTGTCCGGTAGCGGATAGTGGTGTACTTGGGGATCAAACTCCACGGTATAGGCGGGCCTTTGACTGCGACGTATCAAGTTTGAGAGGCGGTCTGACATCGAAGAACCTAGACCGGTCTCTCGATGAGATACCGCTGGTTCGCCAGATGAAGTGCTGTTCACTACTAGACTGGCGAGTGCACCCGCCAGATCAGCGCTATCGTTCAGCTCTGCTGTGACAGATCTGGCCGGCTGATGAATCTGCTGAGACACGTCCTCGATGTGCTCGGCCGAGAGCTGGACGGCATCCAAGGCAGCCTCAACGGTGTCCTGCCGTTGAGAGGAGCTGTGCCCGTCTTCGATCGAGGGTCTGGTACTTGTCTCGGTTTCTACCCGGTCCAATTCTGCTTCGACAGTCTGTTCATCCTGACTGGACGACCTATCCAGCGTCTGAGAGACGCTATGACTGAGGTCCCTTCGCGAAGCATGCTCGCCAGTGGAAAATATGACGGGATCTTGGGCACCTCCTTCTTCGCTCTGGGTGACTTGCAATCGGTCGGAACGAATCCCATCCTTGACCCAGAAGTATTTCTCGGGTTGAGCCGCGTAGTGGTCACGATTGTCGACATCGTACGCCATATAGTGGGCTGCGGCCACCTTGGGTTGCGAATTGATCTCGCGCCAGAACGGATGGGCTTCGCCTTGAGGGGTGTCACTCATGTAAACATAGATGACGGGGCCTTGGATAGCGTTTACGGCTGCGGATAGGAACATCCTGATCTCAGTATCCGAGCCAAGATTTGTAAAAGGTGGATTATAGGCACACCGGTCAACAGAACCTGCACAGCATCTGCAGCAGACCCATGCTCCCCGGGTCGAGATAAAGCTTTCGCTCCGATCTGGCTTTCTTTCATCCAGATGCCGAGTTCGGATCGGTCAGACTCTTCCTGGTCCAGATCAGCGATTCCATCGATCGCGATGTAAGTCAACACGTCGTCGACACCATGACCGGCATTGAAAAGACTTTTCCATGCCTGGAGTTCGAGCTCTCGGAGCCAGCGGCTGAATTTGTTCAGCCTGTCGTCCTGCTGTGTTCCGAATTTCGCTTGTCAGCCAGAGCTTTGGTATGGATCCATCCTCCTAGACACTCACCTGCCATGCGTTGAGGTTGATCACGATGACGGCGACCTTGCCGACCTGAGAGGCGATCTCCGCATCTTCGTTTGATTGGTTTCGTTCGGACCGCATGACTGGGTTGGTATGTAGGTGGCGAGATTTGCGGGAAAAGAGCGATTGAAGCTGAACGGGTGAGAAGCAAGCAGATTGCTGTGTTACGAGAGCATATTGGATGACGGGGAGGATCAACTAAATCGTTTGAACCATTACAAATACTAATCAGAACAATAAGAATCTTCGTTCCGACACTGCAGCACAGCGAGGCCGACAACTCTTATTGTTCAGCTGAAACACAGGGGAACAAAGACGGAGCGCTAATGGCGCTTCTGTCTCCCGATGAAACACGGGGACTACTCATGAGATACGGATGATATCGTCTCAGTATGCCGAGCAGCTTCTTGCTTGTTAATACCGAGCAGCTTCTTGCTTGTTAATACCGAGGACAATAGCCGTATACAAGACAAAAGAATTTCGATAATCTGAAACGGCGACCTGGACCCGGGCGCGCGCGTCCCGCGCTGGCTGGTGGTGCCTGTTTCACGGATTCGTAACTCAAATACTCAAACGCAGATGATGCATGGGATCAAATGCGGATTGGACACTGCTGAAATTAATGGCATCGGCACGACAGGGTGACGAACGACAACGTCGGCACAGACGACGCCGACATGAACGATCTTGGCATTGACGATATGGACCTCTCGACGTTTGATTCCGTCTGCCTAGCCTACGCTGCTATTCTCAAAGCCGCCGTGGGCCGCGTTGCAAGTGTATGCTGTGCGATCAAGCGGATCATTTTGACACGCTTACAAACGTCAAGCCCACCGGGTGTTTCAGGAGTTCAGACTGATGTGAAACAGCTCATCGTGAACAGTTCTAAGGAGGTTTTGGGAGCGAAGATTCAGGCACATCCGCACGGAACGCGTACCTAGCTGCTTTGGCAGTCTATCCCTGGTCGTAAAGGACTCAAGCTCTTCGGTGTGCAGTCTGATTGATTTTTATCGGTCTGTCTCATTGTGTTTGTTTGAGCGGTACAATCCGTGTTTTCTCGAGCTGCGGCGCATGCTGTGAAGAATGGAATGATTATCAGCGATGCTATGGTGTGATTACGATATGTCCGACCTACAGTATATCCTAAAACCCAAGTACATTCAAGGCTCAACTGCTATTGATCGCAAGACTGGCCTTTTGCGAGTTTGTGCTCTCATTCTGTTGGCGGTATCGATGAGGCTGGTGACTTACTACTCCATGTCCTTGTTGCTTCACGCTTGCTGATGTGAAGCTTGCCGATATCAATGTCACTGGACAGCGAGAGCGTCACCAATTAGCCTGGGATATCATTGGCTTAGCGATGAGATGTGCTCTCAGTGCTGGGTTGAATCACAATCACGATGATGTTCACAATGACAAAAGGACCTGGACGACAAGAATCTGGACGACGCTGTTCGCCCTGGATATGACAATCTCTTTCAAACTCGGACATCAGGTCGGTAGTCGCGTCGGACCATCGAACCTCTCTCATCAGTCTGCATTCCATGTACGTCCGCCCTCGAACGGTACGCGCCTATCAAATCGCTAACATCGCTGTACAGGAATCAGCAATGGAAACGGCCAAGATCCGCGAGGAGATTTTTAGGACTACTCTACCGCTGCCTCAGGATTACGAAGCTCACCTTGAAGCATGGACATCGGCTGCTCATATTCGCCTGACTACATGATGGGATGCTCTTCTGGATATATGCGTGATAAGGGTTCTTTTAGTCAGATACCACTCCGTCCGCATGAACCTTCTCCAGGGTTCTACCCGACGTACGCCGGCAAATGCGCAGAACACAATATGGCCAGCCGCAACAATCTCGGTTGCTTACGACGTTCTTACCTATGGTAATTTGGAACATATCTCCCCGGTCGACTCCTTCTTGATCCCCTATTCGTACATCAATTGCCGTCCTTTGCTGGTAATCATTGCGAGGTATCTTGGAGAACGACCAGGATGCTGCTTGGAAAGCCCGCGTTAATACCACAAGTGAGAAGTGGCAAGACGACTCAACAATCCGATCATTGTGCGTCAAGTGCCTGCGTACATCGTGAAGCATTTCCCGATGTTATATTTAAAACTCGATAATATTGCCGCACCACTGTGGGGTCCAGCGATGATCTGTCTGAACGCTGTACCATCCTGGCCATGCCTTATTAGTGCTATGATAGAAGGAGTTGCATAGAGATATTTCCATCTGAAAGGCATTCGCTGCTCGACCCTTTCCTCATCAGCTGATATATCAACGCTAGTCTTGGTGTGCAAGTTCGGTGGGCGGCTGGTCTGTTGTGCATCGTCACTGAGTGAGCATAGGCCGCAATGGTCTAATAATTGGGCGGCAATCCTCAAGAAGGCACTCGAAATTAGGAAATATAGAGGCGAATGTCATGTACCGGCAGAGAGCACTGTCTGCACGATGGATGCGTATCCAAAAGATCAACAGTTATTCAATGAGCAATCAGTCGACAGCACCTTCAACGATGATCACGTCCCCAGAGAACCCTTTGCTGAGATCACCACAAGTGCAGCTTAACCTCTATTCATGGCCTAGAAATAAAAGTCAAGTCAGCCATCTGGGCCATCTCTCTGTCTCTCTCTCTCGGTGAGCTGCTCTCGGTTCCATACCGAATAGAATGATAACTTCTGGTTGGTGCCCAAACTCTTACGGGATCATTCACAAACGTCTCTCATGGAGTGTTCATGCTAAAGAGGGCGACCAGACTCTCATGTCTTTGTGAACTCACCGACTTGCTTTCTGATCCAATCTTCCCGTGGCCTGTGAAAGCTCCAGCGTTTTTGGATCCAATTGACATAGACTAGCCTCTTTGGGGCTGTTGTTCCGCCTGACCTCATGACAATATTGTTCCATCGCCGGCCCCTTGTACCAGGACATACTCTATAGACTCCCGGGTAATTCGCTTGGCGCGGTTCAATCAGGTGCAGGCGAGGATGATGATGGGCATTGTGTCAGAGGAATTGATGGATTGGGCAGAGAAGGTTTACATGGAGTCGGGTTAGCTGGAGAGTGAGTTATTTGGGTTGCAGTATGGCAAACGTCGTGATACGGGGACGTTGCTTGCTGATCGATTCTTTTCGATCCTGTCTGTGCGCGAGACTCATCAAATTGAGTCATGGTATAGCTGGCGTAATCATACCGTTTTACAGCAAGCAAGCGTGAATAACACCGTAGATCGTATCGTATATACGACGAATTTGAATCACAAGGTATTCCATGCGGCCATGCGAAACCCGAGGAATAGACAATCCGACGAATTCCCTCCTGTTCCCGAGCGTGCGTTCGAGCAAAGTCTGGGTCTGCCCAATCGGATGTGGGTCTTCCCGATCGTACGTCTTGCGAGAAGAATTTGATTTTGGATCGGGGGACGGCGAGACGTTGCTGGAGACGTCGAGTATACGATGCCCCACGCCGATTTGTCTCAACGCTTCCTAGTCCGACCAGTCGGGTAGTCGAGCTGAGACGTCTGTGTTCTTTCTTGCGTGGATGGCCTTTCCTATCGGATGCATCACGTTCGTCGATCCCGGAAAAAAACTTTGCATATGGGTACCGCCTGCGATCGGGTAGGTATCCGAGGCGGTCGTAAGATGAGATTGAATCGAATATTCCTGCTCATGGACGAAGATTCAAACGGGACTTGATCTTGGCATCCGGGACCAAGACAGCGTGATCTCGGATGTCTCACGGTCCAGGCGCTGAAGCTGACAACGACGAGGGCGACTGCGACGATTGTTGCTGTTAATTTTGCTGCTGCTGCTGTTGTTGTTGTTGCGGTTGTTGTTGCTGTTGTTGTCGCGGTTGTTGCTGCCCCTGGTTATTGTTACCGACGTTCCCAAACATCCCTCCTAACATCGCGTTCCCCATATTCATCCCCATCATCGGCATCCCCATCATCGGGAACCCCATGCCCATGTTCATCGGCATGTTCATCCCCATGCCCATGCCCATGCCCATTCCCATGTTCATGTTCATCCCCAGCATCGGCATACCCATGCCCATCCCCGTGTTCATCATGCCCATATTGTTGTTATTGAAAGCGGGATTGTTGTTCATGTTCATGATTTTCATCATCGGATTCATGCCCACCGCGCCTTGATTCTGGTTGTGGTTCTGATCCATCGGCATCGACGGCGACATCGACATTGGCGTAGCCATAGACGTCGGACTAAGGATCCCTTGTTGTCCATGCCCGTGAGGATGAACATAACCCTGACCCTGACCCTGTACCTGCCGTTGTTGGTGTTGTTGACGGCCCCGATCCGACCCTGGCCGATCGACAAACCCAGGTCGGTTGGGTAGTCCGTGCGAATCACCAGCGCGTTCGCCACGTACAGGGGATTTCGGGCGGAGGTTGTCGATTTCTACGGGGCGAGAAACAAGGGATTCAAGTCGAGGATGCACAGAACGAGTCAGTTCCTTCTTCGGGATGAAGGAGGCACACGAACAAGACCAAAAAGACTCACCCTGCGTAAGAGGTAAGACGTATCGTCCCATTTCGTCCTTGTTGCCTTCCAGCCAGTTTGCATATCTGACGGGATCGAACGGTTTCACCCCCTCTTCCCCCTCTGTCTCTCCTTGAATATCTCCTTCCGCGCTGGGTTTCCCGTCAACCGCCTCCTCCAGTTCCTCTCCTTCTGCTTCCCTCTCACCGTCCACCCCGACCTCCACCCCAACCCGATCAGGCCCGACAGTCACCCACCCCTTCCTGCCCCTCGCCCGACCCGACTTGGAAGCGGGAGCAAAGAGGTCCAAACGTCTGGTACCGAGACAAAAGTTCTCGATGATCGAGTAGATCTGGGGTGGGTAGGCTGGGGGGTCTGGGTCGGTGGGGTCGGGGTCCCAGACGATTATGTCGGTGTCTGTAGGGTTTGGGTGGGAGTTGAAAGTTGTAGGTCGACGGTGATGATGGCGAGACGGAGGGGAAATAAATTAAGAAGAGCATATTCGTCAGCTCTTCTCCTCTTGTCCTCATCCACCTCTCCACCTCTCCCTTCGGCTCCGATCCGACTCCGGCGACCAACCCGAAACCTACTCACCGACATTACAATGCACAAACCAACCATCCGTCTTCCTCCTCACCGTCCCCCGAATGCCCACCAGACAATGTTCTTTTTGGGTCACGAGGAGGTTGGTAGGTATCGGGTCTTCCTCGTTCTCTTCTTCTTGCTCGAGCTCTTCTTTTTCTTTTCCTTCGGCATTTTCGGACTCGTCGTCGATGTCGTCTTTTGGAAGCGAGGTCCCATCCCGACGACGTTTAAACGAAGCCCTCCCCTGTCTCCTATCCCCACCCCCAACCCCAACTCTCCCACTCCCATCCCCCCTCTTCGTCCCCTTCATCCCCTTCGCGCTCCCCCCGCTCCTCTTAGTCCGAACCCAAACGACCTCCTCACACCTCCTAAACCCCCACCTCATCAACATCTCCCTCCCCCTCTCAAGCCCATCTCCATCGCTCGGTCCGACCCAGAGGAAGACGAACGACGGATCGGCGCTTAGGTGCCGGATTGGGAGGGCGCTTAGTTCTTGGGGGGTGTAAAGGGGGGGTGGGCGGATGTGGATGACGTCGAACACCTGGTTTGGAGGTAGTTGGGAGGAAGAGGTGGATAATAAAGAGGAAGAGGAGGCTGGAGGTGTGGAGAGTAAAGAAGGGAGGCTGAGAGGGGATTCCGATACCGGGTCCAGTGTTAGGTATAACGGAGGGTGGGCGTGGGAGGAGACGAGGGAGCGTTTGAGGGCTTGGAGGCGGTGCAGTTTTGGGTATCTTCGATTCCACGGTCATGGTGATTGAAGGTTGAAGGTCAAGGAGAGGAGAGATACGAGATAATATACCGGAAAGACAAGGTGGTCAGCTTAAAGAGGTCCTCTTCTTGTCGTGTGGAAGGGAAGTATCGTTCCTTTCCCCCTAAGCGAACACTCGATGTATGTATGAAGCTGAAGGCCCCGATAAGACTCACTCTCGACACTCATCCACCTCCTTCCCGACCCCTTTGATCCAACTCGCATTCCAAACCCCGCTGACGATATATTCTACGAGGTAATCGTTCCTGATCGTCTCCTCTCCGGGGGAATAATTCTTGTAGCTCGATCTCAATACCTCGTCATGAGTTTTATTTTCGGGTTTGATGTGATGTGGTCGGGGTTTGTCTTTGGGAGAGGCTAAGCGGGAGGGGGTGTCGTCATTGTCGTTATCGTTAGTATCGTGGTTTTCGTTGTTAATATCGTTATTCGAGGTCGATCCAGCAGTCTGAAGTAATCGCCGTCGTTTAACTCGACGGACGGAGATCTCGTCCAAGAACTTTCGATGATCCTGGACCGGGTTCGTCATGCTACGGATGGATCTGAGTGTGTACTGCTAGGTGTGAGGAAGCGGTCATACGATGAGCATAGGAAGGTAGAAGAAAGGTAGCGAAGCAAAGGATGTGCTGATGATGACGATGTTGAGAAGGTCAAGGAGGTCGACCGTGCCTTCGTTGAGTCTCGGGTCAAGTGATTGTCGCATGCGATACTACCAAGTGACATTATCATCGATCAATCACATCTAGACTTGTTCAGTTCAGATACTTAGGTGCGAATGACCCCGGCTGTCAGGCTCGACAAACTCGACAAATCGTCTCTGGATTTTCGAACCTCTCAGGCTTGTGCGCTCCCGCTCAGAGAATCTCCGTCTGCGTCATACAGTATCCTAGCCTCGCCACGGAAAAGAGCAGGACCCTACAATAGCTTGAATCATCTGTAAATTGACCAGTATCCCTTGCAGTGTAGAAGTCTGAGAGGTAGACATACTATAATCATTTGGTGAGCACATCAGATTGAGCATCGATCGACGGACAGATGCCAGATGGCATGGCCGACTATTCCATAACCCTTCTGGCTGTTGAGCCACTCGTCAAGCGGTTTGAACGCAGCCTTCTCACCCATGGTACAATCCCAGTGCTTGTCGACAATGCAGCAAATCGCGTACAGACAGCCCTACAGCACCAGCTCCAGTTCCAGCCCCAAGCGCGTCAATAGATGGTGCAAGAAAGGCAAACATGGCAATGAGCTTCTTGGCGGATATCTTGGAGGTATTAGGCTTGCCTGCAAGCCTGGAATAGTATCACACGGGACTAGAAGGTAAGGGTAAGGTAATGAATGTAATAACGGATGTAGTACAACTAGTACTACATTACAGTAAACACATAGGGGGTGTTCTAGATATACTCCGTACGGGAACTCCCATTGGAGGTCCCTGTAAAACTACCCGACGCGGGTGTGCGATACGCGTACCGCGGATGCTATAACAGGAGGCCAAATCGAGCGGAATTTGAAAGATGAGATCAACCATGACGAGTTCCTGTTTGAAGGAATATTTCTTGTCGTCTTTTAGGATTCAAGTGCTGATTTCATTTGCAAGCTGTGTATCGAAATGGTCTAAAGGATTGATTGCCGTGTAAAGCAAGACCCCAGGGCGTTCTATCGAGAGCCTGAGTGATTTGGAGGTACTGTACGTAATGATTTGCTTCCATGACTGGATACAGGAATGGACTATATATATATAGCGTTTTCGGATGCGGTAATCCTCTTCAAATCTACTTTTACTGTACATGCACAACTTCAACTGATTCTTTGTCACCACTGTATCCGTTGCCAGTAAACTAAACTCAACATCGTCCATGTGTGATCACCAATCCTCGTCCTCCTCTTCTTTGTCGCCAGTAAACTCGACAATGAGCTCCTCAAGCCTCTCCTTCTTCGCCTCAAGCCTCACCTGCCTGGCATTGAAACTCGCCTTCCTTGCGTCAAGCCTCTCCTTCCTCTCATTGAATATATATATCAGCCTACGTCAAGATGATCGCTCACATTCCCCTATGTTGGCTGTGGTCTTCTTGTTCTCGATGGTGATGGCATTTGCGCAACTCGTCAAATCCCGGGGTCAGACGCGTCATGTAGAAGATTATCGTAGATGATCGACGTACGTATCCTAGATGTATCGATCCATCGACGTCTTTGCGGCCCCGAATTTCGAGCCTTGATTGCATCCCATGATATCCGATCTTGCCATCCAGGCCAGCTTCCGTCCACATCTACATCTCTCCAAACCCATCTCCCACTAGACTCAAACTCAACCTCGACCCAAACTCCGCCTCTCGACCTCCTCAACAACCTCCCTCAAACTCCTGATCACCCTCACGCCCTTCATCTCCAGTTGCTCGACATCTTCCGATTCCCGTTTAGCGCCTTCGGACCATCCGCCTGGGCGGCGTAGGAGTCGGGCTTCGAGGTTCGCTGTGAGGGCGCCGTGATAGTCTCTGCAGTGTGGGTCGGGGTATAGTATAGAGAGAAGGCGAGGATTTGGGATGTCATATGAAGAATCTCAGCATTCACCGCGCTTTTGATCTCGAATCAGGCATGAGTTCGGAAAAAGTATCAGCTTGGGCTCGAAATGTACTCACGCATCAAGCTCATCCCCGACCATCAACACCCCCTCCCCCTCCCCCGACCCCTCCCCCGTATTCCCACCCTCGTCGGTTCTCAACTGTACGCCAGCAGCCTGACAGGCGACCTCGAATATCCTCCGATCGGGTTTCTCAAACCCAGCGTATTGCGAGATGGTCGTTCCCGCGGTAAGGAGGTCGGGCAGGATTCCCAGGGAGTGCAGGGTTTTCACTGCTTGTTGACCGGCGCCGTGATGAAGATTATGTTGATGTTGGGGTTGCGGTTTTCGGATCGGCGTATAGGGTGAGGCCGAGGTTTGGGTTCGGATTGAGTAGGATGAGGTGGAGCGAAGGGCATCAGCGGCCCTTGAGACCTTTCACTACAAACAACTGTCCGATGGATAGGAAAAGTAGAAATAGGACTCACGAATCCGATCATCCGCGTTAGAGACCAGCCCCGTAGGTACCCTCAACTCTCTTAGCCTTTTCACTAGAACACCGACGGAATCCAAAGAGTAGAAGTGAGCGGGTCGTCAGCGAGTCTTAATCATCAAACTCATACGATCTGGCCACATGCCTCAACCGAATATCATGAAAGTCCAATGAAAAGAGAAGATCGAGAAGAATAAAAGAGAAGGAGAAGAGGAATCAGGGAAGACTTACAACAACCCTCAACATCGTCAAATACCCGATACCCTTCCCGGCTTTCGAAACGCTTGATCAGAGCTGGAGCTAGGGTTGGGAGTGCTTTTTTCAGCTCTGCGAGGTGTGTGTTGTGTTCGAAAGGGTAGATCGGAGGTTGAGGTGGTGGTGGTGGATTGGACGTAGGTCGGATGTAGGTGTAGGTGCAGGTGTAGGTGGATGTTGAGGTGGATGTAGGTGAAAGAAAAGTGAGGTCTGATCAGCTTTGTGATCAAACAAGAGTCTCTTCCCGCCTCGAAGAACCACTTGAAATAAATCAAGCGAGAGAGAGAGAATGAGGTGCTCAGAGTAAAGATGATCGAAATACTGACCGGCATCAGGAACCCCAGCCCCGCGCATACATCCTTCGATCAATAACGTCCACCACCTCGTCGGGTCCAGCGGAGGAGGCCTTATTGTCGTTGTTGTTGTGTTCGGGCCCGTGGGGTTTGAGCTTGAATTTTGAGGGTTTTGAGGATGGGTTATGGAGAGGGCTTTAAAGGCTGTTTGAAATGCCATATAGACGATGAGATGTAAGAGGGAGATGTACTGGGTCAGCCTCACTTTCGCTCTCGAAAGGCAGGCTTGGTACATTACATTACAAGCATGAATATCAGCTCAGAGAAGATGAAAAGGAACTTACCGGGTTTAAACGCTCTCCGAACATCATCCGCATCAACTTTCAGACCCGCTCGAGTGGCTTCTTCTGCATACCTATCCGAACAGTCGAAGGGATTTGATGGGTGATCAGCTTTGAGGACGAGAATGATACGCGGGTCGGGCTCACGTTCGAGCAGAAGCGAGAGGGAAGATCCTCACTGGACATGTATTGGCAAGCGTGGTGTGATCAGGGTATCTATTCCATGATCCAGGTGACGTAGGCAAGGTCTCGTCAGATTAAGCATTCTTGATTGCGATAGATAGGCAAAGGTGGGGAAGCGGTGGATGACATACCGAACGCGTCAAAGAGGACCAGCCGGACTGGCGAGCGAGATGATAAGTTGGTAACGAGCTTCCTTGTTGATGACATGATGCTAGTAGCTAGTGAACAGATCTTAGACGTCGGGGAGTCGGGAATAGTCAGTGTAGTAGTGTGACTATGGAGCGGAGAGTCGACAAGTAGGTCAGAAGAAGATGACGATTGCGAAGGAAAGGGCGAAGAGTCTCAGGTCAACATCCGTGTCGCATGCGATAAGAGCATGAGGCTTGTTTCAGCTCGACAACTGTCTGAAACCAGTCAGCCGAAGATACGCCCATAAAAATGGTTCATGTCTGTCCCGACCTATGTAGGAGCATCTTCATTGTCATGTTATACGGCGCTATTCGAAAACAACCAATTCAATTTTCAGTCGAACAGAAGAAGCGAAAGCGACGCTGATGAGCGGCAACTTTCGGCTACAAGATTCCTTGATCCATGTCGCTGCGACCAGATCTGTTGTGGGCTCATTGCGTAAGTTAGCTCGAAGGCCCGAGTACGACTTAGTACTGAGGTTGCCATTTGACTCACAGAGTCGTCAAGGTGGCAAAATCTGGTTATCGTATGTGATATCACTACGATTTAGGGGATTCATGTCGTGTTTCACCTTATTCTTTGAATAGGCTCTTCCTCCTTGCTAGCGTCTGTACAAGCCGGTCAAAGAGAGAAGGCGCCGTTCCGAGAATACAACACATGGGAATCCGACATTCTTGTCTCAGGGTGAGGCATCCAAGAACGTCCGGATATGTAACATTGGATAGTCTTTGTCACGCTTCAGAGATCCTTGGAACCTGCCAATACTGGAACACTGCGATCGGATCCGTCTGAAAAGATACCGTCCGAAGTGTCGCAAATTGTTCGAGGAAACTCATAGGGGAAGAATTGTTTCAGTCACGACAAGGCAGAAGTTATGGTTAGCTATGTTTACAGAACGGCAGACATTTACATATAGTTACAATGATACACATTCACATCTAGGAATACACTGTGCATATAGTTACAATCTCGAATAGCGATACCAGACAGAATGTTCCCCTCCAAGTTGGCTCAAGTTTCCGGCCAATCGAGTGTAACTCGATCTCGATCGAAAGATGATGCAGTAGTGTTGTCACATGGAGCTGAACTACCCGACATATAGCCTTGTAACTTCTCCTTGGTCCGAGTTGACCAAGAGGTTTTGATGGAACTGATTGAGCCAGTCCCCAAGACACTTTGTAGAGTAGAACCTTCCAAAGTAGACCTTGTGTCCTGTCTGACCTGGTCGAGAAGCACAAGAGGGGAATCAGGGAGGCCTTGTCTACGCAAATACTCTTGAAGGGACTCGAGAGCGCTAGATTTTTCCCCTTCATCCTCAGTCTTTCCCCAAACAGCAAGTTGATCTGCAAACTCCTGTATGCTGTCCTTGTCAACCGTGTTATAGAAAATGACAGGAGCTTCCGCTTGGATAACGCAATCTCTCCATATCATTTGCACCATCTCGTGGAAGCGAGGCAGTTTCCAATTTGAGCTTGGGGCGTCACTGAATTTAACAATCTCATGTGCTATCAAGTTGATCAAGCGGAGCTTGTACACCTTGGGTAAGTGTTGCGCCATCTTACCACGCTGGTCCTCAGTTAGCTTATACGAGTGCTCCCTGTCCTTCCATCTTGAGAGCTCCAATTCCCGAAGGATTTTTAGTCCCTTTCGGTAATAGCGACAAGGGTCTGTCGATGGGAACGGGGTCCGATAATGACCTGACAGCAGCCTTAGCTGATCGTACAGTTCTTGCCACTGTGCTTGATTGAGCTCCCGATTTTGCGGCAGCCCTTCGAACATGGAATTGCTGATTTCATCCATCAAGCCATTCCAGAAAGGTAAGTCTGTTGCCATGTTGATTTGTGAATGGGGGGACAGAATAGTGCTTTGATGATGAAGGGGTTGATCAAATCAAACATGAATTTCTCCAGCGGGGAATGGGGGGATATGACATTTGCTTCAGCTCTTTATAGGAGTCCAGCTGGCTTTGTGACCACAAGGGCTTCCTTTGATTGGCAAACGCAACCAGGCAATCATACCATCGATGCCTTTGACAACCGTCACGTGCAATTGACCGCTAGCGATCCAGTAGTGCGTGACATGTGATACTGCCATTGATCAGAATCTCACGTCACTGTTTCACCTGACCCGCACCAGTCGAACTCTGGTCTACAGTCAACTGAATTGGCTCTATAGTCGGCAGTCTGATAACGCTTCACAACAGTGAATACTCGTAGAACCACGGCTTGATCTCGACAGGCGGTAAAGGCGTTGACGCCGAAAGCCGAACTCAGGCTGAATTAGCAGCGAGCCGTGACCCAATGAAACGAAAAGACTTCTATTCGATGTCAATGCACATGTCCAAAGATCACGGGCTGATGAAGACAACAACAACTCATCTTGCATACCATAGGCCGTTTGATCTAGTTTGTCTATACCTCGACCGTGTTAGACTATACTTCATGAAATGTCAACATCGGTTACCAAGCTACCGTTGGTTGGGTCTGCGGTAGTACTACTTGTACGCAACTGTCAAGTCCCGACAGAACGCGCCACTACTATTTGACCGCGAACGTATTTGGATGGTGTCATCGGATACACTTTGCGATGACGGCGAAACAAACAGCGCAGAACGAAGTCGATGACCTGTTGCGAAATGGAGGGCAGCTCATCGCATGAAATGCTGCATATCTACTATCCACTATGGTACACGCTATAGTGAGTTATGATACGAGAATGCAGGCATACACTCATACAACAAACTTTCCGATAAGCCAATTATAACCTTCTCCCATCAACGGTGCGCTACAGGAAGAACAACCTTTCCGGCTCAAAAACTGTACATGCTGGATCTCGAAGCGGAATTGCGGTCTGATCTGGCCATTGATCTCTCAAAGGAGGTAAACCAAGACAGCGTTCTCGAAATAACTCGGCTGAAAGTGCTGTCCGATGGCGTAGAGCGGGCATCCCAGATGGAGGATACTTCTGGAAAAAAGTCGTCTTTGATGTAAGGAAGAGGGGTCCGGTGACTACAGATCGGACCGAAACCGCTGCAATGCTGTTGAAGCTGCCTGAAGATCGCAAGCTCCGCTGAGCCATGAGTCTCAGTCCATTGATCGAGCAACTTCGCAAGTCTGTCAACCTTCTTGGGAAATTCCCAGTCTTCTCCCATACCAGCCATGCTGCTTCTGAGACCCAAATGCATCATCCCCTGATAGACACGCAGCTTGTCAGACAGATCGTCTTCGTCCACTCCGTGATTAGGTGCGATCGTGTGAGCCATAGCTCTGATCAGAAGGTGCTTGTAGTGCGTAATCATATGGTCTCGTAAACAGCCGATCTCGAGGTCAGACAGCTTATGAGTGGGCTTCCACAAGTTGATCTCCAAGCTGCTTTGCTGTTTCGCTGCTTGGCAGAAAATGGGACAGGGGCGATCTTCTGGAAAGATCCCTTTCGGAACAGCAGACAGAGCCTCGAGCTGTCTCTGTGCTGCCCTCCAGCCGTCCATCGTGGCGAGCGATCCCTTTCGATCAGTGTAGGCTGTATTGACAGTGTCCTTGATGGCTTCGAATGTCTTGGACCATTTGAACATGACTGGTTCTTTTGACTGTCAATAGAAAATGTATCGCCGATCTGTGGTTAGAGGGGGTCGCTTACTCTGACCGCACCGCCTCAGGCTTTATAGGCTTTCAACTCGGTCTTACCCCTAGTTTCGGCTGAGCCTTCCTTTGAGTCCCGGTTTGGTTCAAGTAGTCGCATCACGTGCGGAAACGCCACCTTACAAGCGTTTCACCCAACCCTCAATGACCTACAACGTTTGCTCATGCCCATTTCGCTTTGACTGATGCGGATCTGCTTGAAATGGAATTACATGTAGCAACAATAGCCTGAATTCATAAAATAAACCTCGACATGCTTTCCTAGCTGAATATTGCCAGTCATGTATAAACGCCTCGGACTTAAAATGAGGAAGACAAGTCAACCGCGGCGGTACGTCTTGATGTGCGTGAAGACGACCTTCCTTTGATCGATGTCACATCAGATCCTCTTTAATTGATCACCTTTTCAGAATTGCTCGGCTCAGATCGAGACAGACGAGGAGACCGGAAGTACAATCTGTGGGCATCACAATAGCGCTATTTTGGGGACCAATCTGGGTGCAAAGTATGACAAAGCATAGTTGAACGGTGACAAGCGACAGTTCCTGCGGAGAACAGGGAATGACCTTATGTGCAGCATTGTGTGAGAACAGAGTGACGGGACCGTTTGTTTATGGACAACACATGAGGCTTTTTCCCTCCTTACTGCTGCACGCCTTACGTGCCTGCGCCGCGTCCCGAAGCATCGGACAGGCTGATCAATATGCTTATACCAGGTACAACTTCAAATTAAAGTACAAAATAGCGAGCCTAGCTGATATGGTCTGAGCGTATTGTGATTTGTCTTGGTCGGCTTAACAATTACTGAGCGGGTGGAATGTTGACGAATCAGTATTGCTTGACGGGGCTGAGCTGCCGTGAGAGAGTGTGTTTGACAGGCTGTGCCAGGCACGACTCAGATAGGAGGATCTGCTTGAGCTCGGTGGCTCATTGCCTGAGACAGTATCGGGAACCGTCTCTTCAAGAGCAGAGAGTGTGTCCAG
This sequence comes from Filobasidium floriforme, assembly GCF_021052385.1. Classification (NCBI taxonomy): domain Eukaryota; kingdom Fungi; phylum Basidiomycota; class Tremellomycetes; order Filobasidiales; family Filobasidiaceae; genus Filobasidium; species Filobasidium floriforme. The sequence continues at coordinate 28,719 of NW_025763648.1, forward strand.
CCTGGCCTCTCCGAAAGACAACAGAGAAATTCCGGGAAGGCCATGGCTAGTCAATAAGACCCTGAGATCCTGAAGAGTACCAGGCTGCCCTTCTTTGGTACCCTTGGAGAGTGAGTTTGCGAACTGTTGTATCTTTCGATTGTTATTCCTACCATATACTGTAGCTGTAATGCCTGATTCGGCAGCACAGTTGTACAATCCTTCACACATCATCTCTTGGAATAGAAAAGCCTTTGTGCTCAAAATGCTGTACGTGACAAGGTCATTTGCCATAAAATTGAGTAAGTGAAACTTGTAGACCCTGATCATGTGATCACGTAGGATTCCAAGTTGAGATGGTGTAAGGTAATACTGCTTCCAATCATTTGCCTGCATGTACTCATAAGCCTTTGCTCCATCGTCAAAGACTTTACACGGGCGTTTTGATGGAAACTCTCCTGATGGTCTGGCCGATATTTCCTTGAGCTGATCGTGAAATATTCTCCACTGCTGTTCCAGCAACTCAACCTGTCCTGTCGAGTCGATCTCGTGGCATACGTTGCGACAGATATCGTCGATCAAATTGCTCCACCGAAAGCGCGAATCTTTGGGCATGTCGGTTCTGATGCAAGTAAGGGATAGAATCCTGCTGATAAAGAGGGTTGATCAGACTATAAGACAACAGTTGTATCTCTGGGAGAAATGATGTCCGCTCCAGGTCTTTGTACTAACAGGCATCCAGCTTGCTTCTTCGTTCACCATAACGATCGAACGTTCCTTTGATCTTTGATTCTGAGATTGTCAGGTTATAACGCCACACCACTGATGATATAATCCTACACATTCAGATACGGAGGGATATCCCTTTGCCCGTCAGGTGCATCCGAATGCTAACAACTCGGCATATCATCTCACGGTCGGTTTCACCAGAAAGTGGAGGTGACATGATGGTGTAGACGGTAAACAAGATCACTTTCCCTGTCTTGCATCTCGAGGCTTTCTTGCGCGCTCCGACGCGTGATCACCTTTCCATTGCAGCAGTCCTTTGTTAGGTCAGGTGATAGTAACACACGTCAATAAGTCAGCTGATTACGAGTCTGGTTATTTGATCGTAATCACGTAAAGCTGCAGCATGTAGCTAGCCGCTGTTCTTGAGCAAATTGAAGTGTTACCGTATTGCGGGAAACAGTTCAAGTCTAGCAATTCTCCCGGTTCGCATTGTCGAGACACAAAAGGTGGTTGGGATAACCTCCCTCCTTATCGACGAGCGACGAGAATGGTGTGATATAACCCTGTCACATGATACGTCAATTCCGCCACCTCGGGCGTTTCCGCGCTTATGGAGACATCGCATTCGGCGCGATGAAACGCGGCTCCTGACTGACGCATGCTAGAGGGTGTACACCTTTGTCTATGCCTTTATGACATGCGAGAAGTATACATCAACCACAGTGACTATATAGGAGAAGCAGATCGATCGGCTTTTGACTTGCAATGCAGCAGATCACGGAAGCAAGTTCTCGGAAATCCCTTTGACCCAGCGCCGCACCACATCGAAAAATGGCTCCGACTTCCACCATCGAACAAGGAACGATCGCGGAATCGATCGAGCAAGACTATCACAAGATGTTCAGCGATACGACTGGTATCGGTCTGGATCTCACTGCGTGCACGCAGGGGTCTCTTTCGAACCGGACTGCCGCGACATTCATGGAAAGTAATACCTCTGTCGAGACCGAAGGCACGGATGTCAAGCCCCCCTTGAGTCCCGCCTTCAATACGAAAGATGATCCTTTCCTGCTTTTAGCGAAAAGAGTAGGATCGGAGTTGCTTAGAAAGGATATGACGCAGAAATGGACCAACGTATGCCACTCCCTCCATACTCTGTACCTGGAGTTTCTTGCCGCCGATCGTGTCTCCTGCCCAGAGAAGGATTTCGAAACCGCTTGTTTCCTGAGTCAAAGCTTGACGGGCACATTCCGCGCTGGGAAAGGATGGGTCAGTGTGTACTTCGGAATGACAATTTCGAACGACCGCAAGGTCGACAACAAGTTCAACTTCCCCCTCACTGCTTACTTGCGTGAGCCGGCCTCGGTCAGCGATCCGACATATCAGTACCTGGAAGCGGAGCTCAAGCTGACTCACGAAGAAATCGATGACAAGGCGCTGGGGAAAGATCATGCACAACTAAATGGTCTGCCCAAAAACCTTCAGGAATGCGTCAACAAGGTCAACAGCGACTGGAAGGTGTGTAGCGGCAATCACACGTACAGTACCGGACAGGGAAACGCCGCTTGGCTTGTCACGGTTTACGATAAGGGGTGGAACGGCACAATCTACAGGGTTTATGGTCTGATCAGAGACACCAGCCTGTTCACCACAGGATGAAGATCACGATCCGAATGCGACACCGGTGACATTTCTCTTTATTGTCGATACTATGCACAGATCGTGCCAGCGCTCGTGATGATGTAGCTCTAGTAGAATTTGTATAAAAGACATCGATTCCCTTGATTGCCCTTGCGCCCGCTTCTGCTGGTTACTTGTAAACCAGCTTAGATGGACTCGAAATTTCCGGTGAACCGTCTAAAACCTATGGGACTATGTTGAACCGAAGGATAGACGGTACTTCACACGGTCGCATGCGGCATCTACCTGGGTTGTAAAATGATCGCTGGTCGTGCGCGTCGGCTTTGAATTGACAAGAATGCCTCGGCGCGAGCGGACTCGGCTGTCAACCTCTGTAGCTCACCGGGAAGGTACTACAGGAACATCCTCAAGCTGAAGATCAAGAACGATGATGAAAAGCGCGAATGTTTCGATACTCACTGAAGTTATCAGATGGATGGCGCCGTCATCGATACCTTGGGCTTTTCCGCGCCTATTGCCCTTCTTTACGCCTCGAGAGGCGAAACCCGAAAGCCTGCCTCGTGACCTCTCGTGTTTCAAGTGAACATTCCTTTCAGCTCGATGATGAAGTGCGAGAACCACATAAGCTATGATGACTGTACCAGGCATATATGAGCGGGTCTCATGTTCATCTTCGACCGCGCCCAATATCAGAGACAGCATTCCTGCTACTTCTGAATCAACCGTACAAACCTAAAGATGGTCACCGCGTCAGTTTGCACAAAGGAATCCATTGAAGAGCTTTATACGAGGCATTTTGAATAGATGACTGAGGACAGTACCATGCAGACTGAGACAAGCCATGAGATCGGAGGTACCAGTTGCATTGGGCCGGAACTCATCACCAGCTCCAATCGAACCGATGGTAGCTTCCAGCGCGAGCCCTGTCCTCGAAGAAGGCAAAGACCCGTTCCTACTTCTTACAAAAGAGCTAGGATTCGGAGCGGATATTGGAGGAAAATACTTCGACAGAATGCACGATCTTTATGAGCTTTGGGGTTAGGGGTTATAGACCAGCCAAGTCCTTGTGTGACGCCGCCTCTGCTTTGACCACTTCATCTAAGAAACGGAATCGGTCTTCGATGATATCTGCAAACTTCGGTGAAGGAGGCGGGGTAGTGGCCATGGGTTTGGATGCTGGGGGTTTGGGTGCTGTGGGTTTGCGCCGAAGTATCCGAAGATGACAAATGAAACCAAAAACGGCAGAGGGCGCTGTCCAGACATGACACATGAAAATGGTCGAGCTGCGGCTTGTTACTTCCAGAGCCAATACAAAGACAGAGATGTCTTGCTTGGACTTGAAATGACGGTCAATGAAGAGATGTTCAAGATGGAGACGAGACCACAAACCAGACCAAAACGCCCTGGCGCTGAAGTTGAGAGCATCATCTGTGCCATTGATCTGATAAACAAACTGACCGTATGGGAACTTCTGAATTGTCATCAGCAAGCTGGGGGATAGGGAAAGCGTCGTGGCGCAACAGACGTCCACTTCAACGAGGTCGCGCGCTTAGTTTGCGGTTCCGAGAACCGCCAAGCATATGTTCAATGGACGACTTCGGCTCGAGAAAGTCGGTTGATCGACCATCTCTGCACGTACCTTGATCCCCGACATCATCTATACTAGCTAGTATGCATCAATCCAGCAGTCTAGGGCTTGGTGCAGCCACCTTTATTCCAACGTCGATGCCGTCGCTTGAACCGCGTTGAAAGGACCTGAACCAGCGATGCCTGCAACGAGATGAAGCCATCAACACCGACATCCACCTCCATATCCAGGACACCTAGCTCGACAAGATATCTAGACCCGCCTATACCAGAAACTCCACGTTCTTCACTCCCTCTTGAATCGCCTCTACCGCAAGTCTTGCCTCTCTACCTGGCCGAACGGCAGGACGACCGATTACAAGTCCAGGAGCGAAAGGATCACCTTTCACTCGCACGTAACGCGACCGAGATGCGGAGCGAGGAATCGTCCCGAGGCCTCGTTACCGATGCCGCTGAGATGGGTCGACAGGACATTTATGGGAAGAAGGAGTACGGTGTGAGAGCGAGGCATGTCAATCAGAACAACTCTACCAGGGATTTCGGTAGTGACCCGGATCCGAAGGAGGATCGGGGACATGGGCAGCTCGAACTCTCTCTTCCCATCATCTCGCCATTCTCTGCCACTTTCGAAGATCCATCGAGCGTCCGGAAACTCCCTGACCTACCTCGACAACCATCTTCATCTTCACAAGGACCTAACCAAGTTCCCATCTACGAACCTCGGTTACAAGGAGACCGACTGGGACCATCGATATCGGACCGGGTCGAACGACCTCCGCGCACGTATCTCGGTGACGACCCTGAAGATCAGAACTACCAACACCACCAGCAATCTTCATATCGTCAACACGATCAACTCCGTTCAGAACCACTGGCAAGCCCATCGAATTTGCACCTCTTAGCTTCCCCGCTCTCGATAATCAGCTCCAACTCGGATGCGGAAGGGAAAGATTATTTTAAACGCCCCGTCACTGGGACCGATCTAGGATCAGATTCGAATACGGATCCGACTCCAACGTCCCCAGGGCAAAGCGAGATACTTCATGATCCTCGTTATACGCTCGGGTTTGATCGTGAGCATGAGATCGGAGGAAGTTTAGGCTCAGGGACCGGGTCGGGGATGTCGAGGAGTGGAACGACTACGACCGGTTCGGGTTCCAGGCCGGGAATGGGTTCGGGGTCGGGGTCGAGTTCGAATGTCAATGGGACGCAGAGAAGAGTGTTGCTGAGGAACGAGTCGAGTGCGAGGCAGAGTAAAGGAAGGTGGGAGAAGGTGGGTCTCAGAACACGGCTGATTTTTTGGCAGCGTCGCTGACCCTGCGAGATTGTCTACTTCGGATTATGTGGATTGGGTTGGATTGGTAGTACCTCCCAGCTTCAAAGTATACGAGGATCTTCCTCCTACTAGTATTCATAGAAACGATAGTAGACATCGCCATCCAAGTCAGTCCGTCTCTTGCACCCGTTCCGGAACCAGCTAAAAGCTGACGTGTTTTTACGAAACGACAGGTCTACCTGTACTTGCGGTTCGACCGAGCGGTTACTTCTCAGTTCGCTACGGAGGCTATCAAGACGAATCAACGCAAGTTCCCCGTATATTTGGCTATATTCGGTCTAGCCCAGTGAGTGGAACTCTCCCATTCCAGCACTGAAGTCTCCACACCAGATTGGAGATAGGTTCGGCGAACAGGAACTGACGAGCGATGCTGTTCACCTTCGAACCGGGAAGTTTGTGGCAGATGATCCTGGCTATTGACGGGGCTTATCACCGGAATACGATCCAGATCATCGGGTTGTCCATATTCAACGCCCTGTTCTTGGCATGGGCGGCATTACAAGTGAGCTCCCATCTGACTCTCGGTCAACGGTATCGCAACGAATCTGACAAGTTATTGGATATACGTTTTCTCTTCCTGGCAGATCTCGGAACTCCGGACGATCTTCAAAGACACCCGACGGATAGATACCGATGGCGATACCAGCGTGTCCGAAGCGATCTATGATATCCCCGTGGATGCGTTGACGGGGACGATGTTAGGGGTAATAGCGTTCGTCGAGGTAGGGCTGGTCACCCTGAGTTGGTTCGTATACAAGGAGATGGGATGGCAGATCTATCACGGTGAGTAGGCGTTTGTTTTCAGCTCTTTTCGATACCGCGTTTGCTGATACGTCGATTGGCGTCATGCATAGATCTCGGTGCCGACTTGCGGATCAAGGCGTACAATTTCCATTATCAGATCTTCGTCTGCATATTACGGTTCGCGGCGTTCTTCTTTGCCGGCTTCGGGATCCAGGTTCGTCCCTCTCCTCCGCCTACTATACATCTCACCCAGCTCGCCTCAATGATACTAATATGCAATCTCGATCTGTTCTGGATCATCTAGTTCGTCTGGCTAGTACTCTATCAGACCAAGAACGGCGAATACTGGGCGACGTTAGCGTTATTACCCATCTCGATGCTGGTCTTGATCTGGGGCGCCGTTGCCGCTCATAAAGAGGCGCATGTATGGATGGTAAGTCCACGAGTATACAAGAGTCCAATTCTTTGGCGGGAAGGTTGTTTATTACAAAGCTGATACCGGAATCTCGTTTTCATGCTGTGGTAGTCTGGATTCATGGCAGCTCTCTGCGGTGCGGCGGGGTATTTTGTCTACAAGACGATCCAGATTTATCGCCGCAAGAGTACTTTTCAGGACGTCTTCAAGGTAGGCTTCCGATGATTGGCAAGACACCGACATTGCTGGCTCGCTGACCTTTCTTCGCGCGATCAGTCGTTGACGATCTTTGCAGTGCTATCGATCGCCATCACCGTCCTAGCTCTCTTCTGGTCTCTGGTCGTCATGCGAAACTTTGGAAAAGGACTTAAACGACAACGAGAGCGGGTCTCTCTCAAACGCAAAGAAAAGAGGAGAGGGAGACAGCGGTCGGGCGATAACAACGAGATGGTCACGGTCGAGGACGCTGAGATTGAGATGAAGCGGCATCGGATGAGTATCGATTGACGCGTAGAGAGAAGGGCATAGTTATCGTTGTACAAGTAGTACCACTAGGAGTATATGTACCCTTACTGTGTGTGGCATGTTATTGTCAAGATAGCCTGTGTAGGGTTCTCTTCTTGCAGGCGGTATAGGATGTATGATATAGGGTGGTGCAGGGATGACGAGAGATGCGCGTCGCCCCTCTAGTCACTCCAGGTACCTAGAGCTGACTTGGGGAAACCAGGGAACCAGCTCCCTGGTTTTGTTTTTTTTTTACTACGTCGAACCATTCGATCACTCGTCTCGACTACAAGTGTACAAGTCTACAATTAGGGTCTGTGTGCTCGGAAAATTCGCACGAGCCAATCAATGACGAGCCGATCATCGTGACCAGCTTGAGCAGACAAGTATATATACCCGACCCACTGACGAAACCACAATGTAGTTCCCCAACTCAGGTGCTTTTGCACAAACTATCGATCGGACTCGAGAACACCTGGCAGCCGCTTGATCCTTCAGCGACAGGACCTACTCTACCGGTAGTAAGCCCTTCCATGATGGTCCACCGTCTTGGTGATCACATCGACTGACATTAGCCTTGAAATACCATTGGACGTCATCAGATCGTCTCCTGAAATGATATTATCACTCATCGCTCCTGGCGGTGCATTGATAGCTACGCTGGTCATGAACGGAGGAGTCTTTTCTCCACAAGACGTCACCCGATCGCCCAGAAAGACCATAGGATCCGTCAAATTATGTCAAGAGGACGACTACGAGCTCGCACTCAGTATGACACCCAGGAGCAAGAATCGTCAGTCCGACAAGAGACGACCTCCTCAGGACCAAGCAGCCGAGCCAGAGTTGAGCAATAGTACCGGTCTTCGGGTCGTGCTCCACGTCGACGGCTCTCTCGGGGCGGACAAGACCTACCCTTGTCTGACGAAAAGCGAGATATCCGACAAGTTGCCCTGTACTCTTCGAGCGCAGCAATGCAAGGGGAGGATCGAGGTCAGGGTTTATAGGATCCTCACGCCGTTGAAATCGACGAGCAAGAAAGCTTTGGATAGGTGGGACCCCAAGACCCGGTGGAAGGAAGGAGCTTGGCATACCTTCGTCTTCAATTATACGACCAGCAAACATGCGAAAGACAAGGACGGTCCCGAAGCTTGTTGTACCTGCCTGAGCTTGGAAGCGCAGGAACAGGCTGTTACCGACTGGGCCCGCTTACAACAAGTAAAAGACGAGCACAAGGCGACCATATTACGCAAGTGCGGTATAGAAGAAAACTTGACGGACGAAGAGGAGTTTCAATGGGAGACTGATCAGCGTCACCAACGCGAAGAGGCCGAGCGGCGAGAACGGCAAGCGGCCCGAGAACGAGCTCTGCGAGCACAGGAGGAGAGGAAAAGGGAAGAAAGGGAAGCTGCCGATCGTAAACATGTACAGGGGCTCGAGCGGCAGTTTGAGAAGACACGACAAGAGATCCAGACTGCCCAAGTCTCTCTTGAACGGCGTGAGCAGGAGCTGGGGCGGCGTGAGGAGTCGCTCTCTCAACGAGAACGAGAGTGCACGCAACGTGAACAAGAGTCCGTACGCCTTCGTCAGAAGCTCGGGCGACTTCAACGGGTGCTCGAGCGCCAACAACGAGGGTCCGATGAACGAGACCTCGAGTATCAGGAACGTACTCGTAGTCTCGATCAACGTGAACGAGCAATCGATCTTCGGCTTGAACGAGTTCAGGAGAGGATGGTCGAAAATGAGGATGTCAAGCCGAGGATAGGAAAGGTTGAGGAAGAGGTTCCCGGAGATGCCGAAGTTCCATCTCGTGTCGACGAAAGAGTCGACACTAGGGTTGATGGAGGTCGAGATCCAGTTTCGGAACCTAGTAACGTGGAAGATCGGCTGGCGAGATTGGAGGAACAGCTCGCCCGGCTGGTCGACAGCGGGAGAGACGGCGCTTCGTCTTCGTCGAGGCCATCCAGGAAGCGAGCTCGCAGGGAAGATGACGACGATGCTTTGGCTTAGCAACGCGAAGTCTGCGACTTTCACCGTGCGAGAATCAGATGCGCAGGCCCATGACTATATCACAGTCTCGTGGCCAGCAGACTCGATCTCGGGGAGGTTGGCTTAGTGATATATGGCTCATCGACCGACTCGTCGCGGAAACTAAAACTTCACGGAAATTAGTTTGATGACCGGCATGACCGGGGTCTTCCCGGATTGTATCGTCTAGCCATATGAATCTCGAGTCCTAATTTCTATTCAAGTCCGTCTGTCAGTCGAGTATGAGCGGGTTGCGATTCGGAGGCCATTGCCCACAGATTAGATCGTTTCGCGTGATTCTCCCGGTAGCGACACCAGCAGCGTTCATCACATTTTGACGATCGATCGATCGATGCTAAGGTTTCATCAAGCTTTCTATGTGAAATCGTAGACCTCGCCAACATTCACACCTTCCATACCAATCTACCTAGTCATACCGCTGCAACGCCGTCTCAGATCAACAAGGAACATGGCCGGTCATGGTCGTGATCGGTGTCGGAAAGGAACCAAAGGATCTCCCTTTATCCCTGATCTCTCTCGGACTGCCGGTGAGCGTCAAGAGGTCTCGATGCTCGCGATTGCATCTTGCTGATTCGAATTTTGACGAAACTATCCATTGTCAACTCGCAGACGTCAGCTAGAACTTGCGAATTTATCCCAACACTACCTCGCGATACCACATAAGACATGCACGCTCTCCTCCTACCTTTCCCCTTGTCCGATCACGACAGCAACATTCATACCGACACCGAGAATTTTGATGCCTACATCACAGCCCTCCTGACTCCGCTTCATCAGTTGGATCACACTTTCTATGGGAACCTCGAAAGATCAACGGAGCTGTACGAGAATGACTGCAAAGCTCTGGAAGAGCTGGATCGGCTCATCGAGCAGGTCGGATTGGGTTCTCGGGTTGGGGGGATCGTAAAGGAAGAGGGCGGGAGCGGAGTTGATTCGGATATCAAGAAGGATAGCGTCGAGCCCATCAAGCAGAATCTTACGGTCGAAGAGGAGGACAAGGCTTTCGAGGAGATCATCCGCAAACTCTGCGAATTACTCGAGGTCTTTGCTTCCCTTTGGGGTACGAAGAGCGGGCTAGGGATAAATCAACAAGATGATGGGCGAGAGGACTCGGATGATCAGACCCAAAGTCGAACCTCGCCAGGTACATCGCAGACTATCGAACACAAGCAGACCTACAGGCGAGACGCCCTGGGGTACGAGATGTGCCGTAGACTAGGTTCTTGGGGCATCGGGGATTGCGGCAGCGAGCTCCCTGATAAGCGGGACGTACCGCTATGGGAACACCTCTGGCGGTACACGTCCTGCTGGTCCCGGCAGGCCCGTAAAGCTCGTCTCCCCGGTCAGACAGAGAATAACCAGTTCGACTGTATGGGTCTACCGGGATCTCTTCGGTTGACGGAGTTCTGCGTGATGTTGTTCAGGTGGAGGAAAGGAGGATGGGCTTATAAGATGGAGATGGAACGGAGTAGGAAGGAGCAGGAAGAGAGGATGCGGAGGGAGCATGAACGAGCGTACCAGCGAGCGTTACGTCGGGAAGAGATTGCTCGGGACCGATATCAGGTGCAGAACGAAGCGGGGGTGGAGGACGGATCAGGATCTCCATCGGGTCAGGTCTTAACGGTACATATCCTCCCGACCGATTACGATAGTGACGACGACGACGACAAAGATGTACATGAGGAAGAGCAACCACCGTATGAAGATCCGGTGGAGACTGCTGTCGTTGCGAGGACGACCGTCAAAGACGAGCATCCGACGTACGGACCGACACCGACCTTTGACGAAACGTGGTTTTACGCCTCGATCGAGGGTTGGCAGAGGCGGGTGGTAGGATGGAAAGAGCCCATTCGAGAGTGATTGCCACGGAGAACGGGTGTTACATTCCTGATCCACCCATCACTTGAAAATTCCTGACGACCATGACGGGACTAGGACGATAACGAATCGGCGGTGCTGACACGCACCCGGTCATTACGACATTATGAACATCTGTATTTTTCCTTGACCGCTATGATACATCGAGGGTTATGTTCCCCGCTTAGGCCATTCGTTGTCCGATTGGCGTCCTTTACCCTTCTTACCCCCACCGCCTCTGCCTCTGCTGCCCTTGCCTTTGTCCTTCTTGCCCTTCCCGTTGGCTGGAGCTTGAGCTTTACCACCCTTGACTCCACCACCACCAGCATATCCCCCTGACCCACCGGCCTTGCCCTGCGTCTGTTTCTTCGCTGCAGCCGTCTTCTTGCCTGCACCCTTTCCCGAGGGCCCACCGACCGAACCAGGCAAGTTTGGGAAACGTGACTTTGGTTCAGGAGAAGGTGGAGGTGAATCAGGCGGACAGTCGTACGGAAGATCCAGTCGGGGTTGTGTCGTCTGGTCGAGAGGAAACGGAGCGGAGGAGATGTATGCGGGGATGACGATGGACCAGGTTGTAGCGAGGCCCTTTAGAGCGGTGTCCTCCCTTGCTTGGGATCCTTCTTGCAACTGCGCGTCCACCTGAGCTTCATCTTCATCGGAGTCGACCTCGAGCTTGCTACCCACGTCCTCGACCTCCTTGATCACCCCGGGGAAATACCCAAACAACTCCCTCACCCATCGCTCCTTTATCTCTCTATCCACCCATCCAGTCGAGCGTTCTCCATCATCATCCTCGTAATACCCTAGTTGAGAAAATGGAGCCCCCGTGTAGAGGGAGAACAGATCGTGCCAGCTCTTCCCGGTCTCATGGTCGTTGCCCCATTGACGGGAGGCCGGAAATCCCCAGGGATTCTTTTCAAAATAGTCATCCAGTTCGGCGAGAGTGTGAGTAGGCGCAAGACGAAGGAGGTCAGGGATCTCGATGACGGGTCGTTCCTTTTCCTTTGGTTCGGTCTCGTGTTCCGGGTGCGAAGAGGTACAGGATTCACAGTCATCTTCGTGATTACATTTGAACGGACTGTACGGGGTGTCAAAGTCGTCCTCCGAGTCCCACATGTGTGGATCGGAGATATCGATGTTCTCGGTGATGACGTTACATTCCTTCCCGTCTGCTGCGCAGGAAGAACAGCTGATAGGTAGTTCTCTGTAAGTGAAATAAGCGATCATCGATTTGATAAACAAGTTGCAGGTTTCGGTACGGGGTGTAATTGGAGACGTCTGTAACTCCAAGACGCATCAAGATGGAGATGGGGATGGCAACGGACTTACGGATACTCCTCGGGATCGGCTCTCAAGCAAAGCTTGCCACCCTGGTATCGTTGCCTCGCTCTCCAGTGGCTGTCCGGGGGGTAACCTTTCCCCCTACACCCAGTACACTCCATCCCGCAAAACTGTTCCCGATACTGAGTCGCCCTCAGAGCGATCTGTGCGGCTACACTCGGTGCGGTGTGCCGAGCTGCCATTTGATACACGGCGAGGACGCCCGTGAGGATTTTACTGCCTCTGTCCGCATAATCGGCTGACTGCAGGAGTTCGTCGAGGGTAAAGGTCACGGTGCTTCCGGGTGATGAAGCGAGGAGCCGCCGAGTCAGGTCGGTGGGGTTGTCGTCTATATAAAAAGTCTGGTCCGACATGGCTATGACTCGTGGTGTCTACGACTTGTCATGGCAAGCCATGTCGCCTTGGCTTTCGAAATGAATACAGTACAGGAGGATATACAGGATATGGAAAGACGAGTCGTCTCTTTTGGCGACTCCAGGTCAACAACTTCAAACCGACGTCGCGTCCGAGGTCAATGCATCGCATATCGCATACGACATGACATGGGCGGCGTCTATCGCAAGTTACAAAGAGGTGGGTGGGTGACAACAGCAAGGTAAACCCGGGTATTTGACGATTGATCTCTGTGTACCGGCTGCTGGCAATCAGTTCAGATCTCAGACATCCTTACTACTAATGACTCTTATCCGTTACCAAAAATCAACTCGACTAATGTTCAGTCTTTCCGATCGGATTTCCTTTTTTCCCCCTTCGACTTCTTCTTCTTCTTCTCCCCTTCTTTCCCCTGTGTCCGACTCGGTGCCGGTACCTCCTCTGCATCGAGCTTCTTCTCCCCCGGCGTCCCACCTACCACCCGCTTCTTCTCATCTAAGATCAACTTGATCTTCTCCTTCCCCTTCTTGCCCTTTAACGTCGGTTCCAGCTCGGCCCGTCTTTCTTTACTTAGCGAGTCCAACAGCTGTTCGATTCGTCGAGCTTCTCTGTTCATGCCCGTAGGTTTCTCAGCGGTCGTCTTGGCCTCGGTCGACGTAGCTTTCGGTTGTGCTATTGAGGTTTCGGGCTTCGAACGTTTCGCCTCCCTCCGAGCTTCTTTGGCGACCTTGGCCTCTTCTTTCCATTTCCGCTTCTTTCCCTGTTCGGCCTGAGAACGAGTCGAAACCAACGGGCAGCGAAATCAAAATCAGGATCAACAACCGTGCTCCCTGCGGAAAACACCGCGCGGATCCCTTCTTCCTCCCTCTTATCTCAGTAATACTGACCTTCTTCTTCTCATCTACCTCGCCCTCAACCTCGACTTCTTTCTTCCCGCTCTTCTTCTCCTCGCCAACCTTCTTCCCCGCTTTCTTGTTCTCCAACTCTTCCAATATATCGAGGACGATATCCCTCGGATCGTCTGATGTCAGGGTATCCGGGTCGAGGAGACGTTGAGCGAACCGGACTCGGGATCGGATGTGACTCTACATCGTGTGATATGACAAGGTTTCCCATCGTATCAGCCTCAACTCGATTACACGGTCGCAGAAGTAGCATCCAAGATGGGCTAGACAATAGTCAACGTGCTTACCTTGCTCTTCACATGATCCTCTACCATCTTATCGTTCTTGAACAGTCTCTGCGGGCACAAGATACAAGCTTGTAGCCTCTTCTTCGGTTTCACCTCTCCCTTCCCATCTCCTTCCTCGGCTTCTGACGATTCTTCGTCGCTAGCTGATTCTTGAAGAGAGTAGATAGGTTTAGAAATGGCATCGTCTAGGGAGACTGGTGGAGCGTCTGATACCGAGTATGGCAAGTATGGTGAGGTCGAGTCAGCTTGTGGAAGTCGTGGTGCTTCAAAGACGGCCAGAGGGAGGGTTTGGCTTACCTTCATCGTCCTCATCTTCACTCATCTCGTCGTCCTCGTCCTCGTCTTCTCCCTCTTCTTCATCGTCCTCGTCATCCTCATCGTCCTCATCGCTATCCTCTACCGACCATACCGACTTTCAGCTTGCGAAGTCAACCGAATTCTGACCGGCTAGATTGCTCACCTTCACCGCTCATAGACATCAACTCGTCTCTACCATCTTCCTCCCCACTCTCATCTGACTCTTCCGAGCCTGCTTCACTGCCTGATTCCTCGTCCTTTTCTGACTCCGAGATCGCTAAATCTTTCCCGGTAGACTTCTTGCTCTTGAGCGGTGCTACCTCCCGGTCCTTCCTCTCTGCGCGTTTCTGGATTCGTTTCAACATAGGGTTCGATGAAGGGTTCGATGATGACGGTTGCTAACTCGAGCTCCTCTGCTATGTATGTGATTTTTGTCGCAGACCAAACAGAAATTACAAGGTTTCAATCTCACAGGTCGATGATCGACCTTGGCGAAATCTTTTGATATGCTTCCGGATCGATTTACGTGATCATCAGCTCGGAAGTAAACCTAGTTGCCCACCATCTTCCGACGGGTTTGCTGACGGGATCGTCGGTTCAGCGCGTATTTTGGTGGTTCGCAACTTGGTTCGTCGGTTCGGTGTGTGGTTCCGATTTACTTTCTCGAGAGCAGCCCGCAAACATCAACACCCGCCGGGCAGGTGTAGCACGCCTTTCTTTTGAACACCTTGGCGAGACCGTAGTCACAAGTCTGATCGACTGTCGTTATACAATTGTCAATTCTGTCCTACATCGGACCTGCTTGCTGTCAGGGCGGAGACTTATGTGCTATATCCGGAGTCACGACGTTCTGAATAGGCTTACGGCTACGTGGGGGCACACCTTCTATCGTTTGTAGAGCGATTGGACAAACAAGGGACACAGGCAGGGGAGATGTAGAGATAGGGCAGTGACGAGACTCAATGGGAGACATTGCGGCCAGGGTCGCCGCGATTCCTGCTTGTTTGATCGCATGAACTCAGGTAGAAACCACGGTGGTGATGGCGTTCGGGCCGGTGAGAGTAAGCTAACGGGTTCGGAAAAGCGGATTGAGTTGATCATTCCACGTGAAAAGGGTCAATGTAACCTTTCGAAATGATGAAAAGCTGTCATTGGCTTCCAGTGACCTTCATGGGACTATCAACCTCTCCCCATGACCCTGTACAATGTGGACGAGCTGTAATGCGAACACAACCAAAATGTTTTGCGCCAATCTTGCATGTTCGACTTTAGACCTACTGTCGTCCCCGGTCACCTTTTACAAGACATGTTTCAGCATTGCCCTGCACGGTTTAGCTTTAGTCTTCCAGTATACTTCATGTCATATTCATGTCAGACTTAGTACCATGCCTACTAGAGTTGTGGCTTACATTGTCACGCTGTGGCCTATAATTATAAGCACGCGCCGATGCGGTATATGCGCCTTGGTGGATTGTGTGACAGCCGAAAGACTCTCCACAGATAGGTTTCAATCGATCTGCCAAAGTCTCATCCGCGAAGGGATCTACTCAGTTACTCTCAAACACCAAATCTCGAGCGTTCCTTTCATCCCCGCGCGCAGCTGTCTTCAAATCTCCGCGTTTCATATTTCGCGCCACTGCACGCGATT
The DNA here is from genome assembly GCF_021052385.1 of Filobasidium floriforme. Lineage (NCBI taxonomy): Eukaryota > Fungi > Basidiomycota > Tremellomycetes > Filobasidiales > Filobasidiaceae > Filobasidium > Filobasidium floriforme. The sequence goes on from NW_025763648.1 coordinate 44,407, forward strand.
CCTACATGTAAGGACTACTGCCAAAATCGCCAAGCGGTTCAACAGACAGCTCTGACCGATAATTTCAATCTCCTCGTACCTGAAATTGTCGATACTACCCTCCTTCGAATCGCGCGATCATACCTATCGAGCGATGATGGCTGCCCTAACCATATGGCGCGTAGCCCTCGTCTCATTGTGCCTGCCAACGCTACGTAAGTGAAGCCAGCCATACGTGAGATCGCCTGGAACCTTCTCAATAACTTCTAAATCGCGTACAGTCGTCTCTGCCGGGCCGGAAGGCTATTACCCAGACCTTGAAGGCTTGCGCGCCTGCAGGAATGAGTCCAATGTAATATATAACGAGACTTGGTATCTTTTCAACAAGCACGGTATACCCACACCTGGAGATCTGAAGGTCGCTCGTCACTGTGAGATAGGCAGTATAAACACTATATCATGTCCCGATAGCTTACCGCCAACGATGCCCCCATACAGACGACGGCGTTCCCAACGATCTCACTTCTTTGGCTCTCATGCGAGCGTATGTGATCTGTCTTTCTCCGTCTCGATAACAACGTCTTGCTGATACTGGATCTTCATTAGCCTTGTCGAGAACAATCCCGACGACATCAAGGCTCTCCTGCCTTTCAACGATACCACCTTCACCAACGATCACTGGAAAGCAGCGTGTTCTGAGAAAAGACGCGATTACATCACGCCCATGGTCAACTTCTTGGGCCCTCCCGACCTGTTCATGGCGTTCAACATGAGCACCGCCTACGATGCCGAACTTGGAAGCATGTGGCCGATCGTTATACAGACACGGTTGAACAGGGTGACTGGCGCTTTCGGACAAGGTTTCAGCGGTCCTCTGGCCGGGATACAGCGTCAAGCGAAAGGGAACTGCTTTGTAGCCTGTCTTTCGCATACTCTAGACGTTGCCACCTATGCCGCGCCCATGGCCAACGTGTTCTGGAACGACGGTCTTCATAGGCCAGGGAAATTCGTTACCGAGCCTATTCCTCACCGGGAAGACGGGTCGATCGATTACCCCGAGATCGACAGGTTGATCAACCGGACCACGAGCAGTTTAGGGCCCACCCTCCTGATCACGAAGAACGAAACCAAGGGCGTCATAAATCCAGGTACCGTCTACACACTCAGCATGCCTCCGCCCGTCTACGCCTCGGACAATATTACACTGATGCCGCAGGGCAGTCTTGTGGCCAGAGACGTTCGGCTGCAGCCACAAGGTCCTGACCACCCAGGAGATCCTGGTCAGGAAGTGAGAATATCCGCACAGGAAATCGCGATGGATGGAGCGTTTCTGACCCATCTCGAATGGTGATCTTGGACACTTTTGTTGATATCATGGCCACTTTGCACTTGATGACTGATTCACACCGCCCGAATTCGAGGCGATCAGGGGGGAAAGCTATGGTCTGCCTTGGTTCACGATTCACGCAAAAAGTACGATTGTACGGTCGAAACTTCTGGAATTAGTTGCCCCAATCGCATCCTTACCTCGCTTACCTCGACCGCATCCTTGCTCTTCTGGCGAGGTCTGGAATCTCGCTCGACTCGCTACTTGTTACTTCGGCCAATTCAAACTATAAAGAAGATGCACAATAACTATCCGATTGACAGAGACCTGCTTCTCACCTGCAATCTTCTTCAATCTTTATTGCGAGACTTTGACGACAAGGAACAGGCTGTTTGTCAGGTCATAGAGAAAATGAATCAGGCCACAGCCAAGGTCTTCTTGAGATCTACATCACTGTCGGTTAAGGGACTACATCGGCGCAACATCATGGCTGGTGATGAAAGAAACCACCCTCAACAAGCACCTCCTCTTCGCCCTGCATTGCATGGTGAAAAAGAGGGGGTGTCAAAGGTCTATTTGTTGATATTGACGCCGCGACAGGCCCCTCATTCTGCTCTTCATCATCGTCCCACCCCTCTTAACACCCTGCTTTCATGATGCCCAGTTCTGAAGACCGGCAGGACCTCACGAGCAATGATACCGGAATCCACCTACTCGCTTTTCACGAAGCTGACGAATTTCGCGGCTACGTCAGAAAGACCAGCGGCACTATTCAGGAGAGATGGAGACGTCATAGAAGGAAGGGCGTAAATCGGAAGATACAGGCGCTCATGGATAGAGGAATCGATTTCACTCCAAGCATTCTGCTCGGCACTCAACTAGTTCCCCTGCCATACCGTACTCCATCCAAACTCAATAATAATAATTGTTCTATCTAGAACACAGGAACCATACTGACTCTCATCATTGAACCCAACTTGCGTATCCTTTTGATCTGCAAACATCAGATTGACATCGGCGCTTGGGGTATTGATGAATCTGCTCACCGGGACTACACGTGGGAGGAACCTCAACATCAATATCTTTGATCGGCCTTGGCCACCGGATAGCGAGTCCTGTTCAACGTATGTATGTAATACCTCGACGATATATTTACATTCACAAGACACAACGGGAATGGGTCTGCATTTTCTTTGGCGAGGTCCGCACAGCGACCAACATACTAATAGCGAGTTTCGAGCGACAAGAGCGGAGAATTGTGATCGCCTGCACGACGTCCTGTTCCCGATATTCAGGTCGATTATCCGTCCAGATGGCCTGGCCTGGTTTACCGGCTCATTTGCCGTGTTGCGCGATGCTATTCGGCAGCGGGTAAAAATAAGACGTATAATGACGCAGAAATCTGGTCCAAAAAACTCACAGATCAGAGAACAGCTTCCATAGCACGGAAAACAAGATGCCCTGAAGACCGTTGGCGACGTAACGGGTGATTAACCCTCGTCCAAACAAGCCTCTCCAGCCTTCTTTCTCGATGACCTCTTTCGCCGCGTCGACTGTGAATACCCACTGCAGGTCAGCGGTCTCGATTTGGCCAACATCGATCTCGCCCGATGGGTTACTGACCGTATCCGACGTTGGTCTCGTGTACTTGCCGGTATGTCTTGATCACTCGCAGGCTGTTACTGATCGTGTCCGAGACGATGGAAGCGGCGAAACCGATGACGGCTTGGCGCTGCGATGGGACGGATGCAGGGTATGAGATGGCGGTCGAGAGGCACAGAAGCCAGACTTGACTCACCAAGAGCCGCTGGAACAAGTTGTGAGCCTGGGGCAAATGGGCCTGGAGGAAGTTGTATGTCTAGAGGGGAGTAGAGGACAATCAGACCGGGAGAACCAAACCACGCACACCATCGGAACTCACTCCAAACCACGGGTCTATATTCGAGGGAGTAGAAGTAAAGTGAGCGAAAGCGTTCGCAGTCCAAGAAATCTCGTTCTGCTCGTGCGAGACCTACAATGACCGACAAACGTCGCTCCGGCGGTAGCTACCGCACCCCACCAGAGACACCCTACACCGTGCCTCTGAACCCTCTTTCGCAAGAGCTTGAGACCCTCGACGCCTCCCTTGGTCTGTTGCGTGGTCTTCAAGGTATCGATGGGCGTCAGGGTCATCCTAAACAGCGCCGAAGAGAGGGACGCCGCGATCGTCTTGACCAGGACCGGCCACGTCAACGTCGATAACAAGGCAAAGATTCCAGCGTTGGCAGCGGTGTCTCCGAATCTCGAGATGGGAGCTTGTAGCCTGTGAAGCCCTCAAGATCAGTATCCCGCAACAGCTCAAAACGCCTCGACTCGTTGCAAACTCACAAAGCCGCCCACAATCCAGCGTAAAACCTCTTGATCCCGCCTTCGTGCCAGAGCTTTTTCAGAGTCTCGACAAAGGTCCCTCCATAACGGTACTGATAGTTCATCGTCGTCCTGATCCACATCAAGGTCAAGACCTGCAAGACCATCGCCGCGGCCCCGGCGACGCCTCCCCCGAGGGCCGACTTGAGGGCTCCCTTGACGTCAAAGTTGTTTTCGAACGATATTCCCGTTCCGGGGATCAAGATGCTGTACGCCAGGGCGACTGAGGAGACGAAATAGAGGGCGTAGACGGACAAGTAGACGGATGCGAGGTGTGCATTCAGGTGGGCCGGCAAGCGGGGCGGGCTGATGACGGTGCTTGCCAAGACGTAGGCCTAAGCAGATAGGATATCAATCAGCTCTCGTACGATCATGACGGTGCCATGGCGCGACTCACAAAGACGGGATCGTGGATGAACGAGGCGATGGGAAGATGCTTCCTCATGCCATAGACAATCGCGATGGAAATGGCAGGAAGGGCAAAGTACCTCCAAGCGCAGATGAGCAGAACCGACCCAAGAGTCGGGGGTAATGGCTTCTTGTCCCTGTTACGCCCACGAGCGAGGCCAAGTCGTCACCTTGGTAAATGCAAATACGCAGATCAACATGTCTCTGGGATAAGAGACGACTCACTTCTTATCCACCTCGGCCTGCCTCAGAGTGACCCCGATCGCCAGGACGTCCACGACGATGTAGCTCAACCCCACCCATCCTAGGGTCCCACCTATGACTTTCCCTACCCACCCGGACGGGTCGGCGAGATTATTCTTGAGCGGAGGGATAAAGGCGATCAACAGGGCAAGGACACCGGGGAGGAAAGTGTTGTTGAACCCGATCCCTAAGAAAGGCAGGCGAGAAGTGAGACTGGAGGTGGAAGATGGTAACAACGGCGTGGTCTCGTCCTGATGACCATCTCCGCCTGCTCGAACGTGACGTCCAGCGGAAGTGTTGTTGGCCTGACTTTCGTAGCTCTGGACGGAGGCTGCCTCGACGTCCTCTTCTTCCTGTTCTTCATCCTCGTCCGAAATGTCTCCGTCCTCGTCGTAGACGGGCAACTGGACGGCTGGCCACACGACCGTCATCCGATCAACGACCGGCCTGAGCAGAGCTCTGCCAACGCCACCACAATACACATCATTCCAGACCAGACGAAGAATTTATCGTCATGTCAGCCAGCTTTTCTAGACACCTCTCTCTCTCTCTCGTTCTCTGTAGTCTCCTCTCAGCGAAAAGAGCAGGACTCACCGAGCCACATCGATCACCCACCAACTTAAGACCACATACACCAACGCCCTACCCAGCTGATCTTGGTCGGTATCCAAGATCCGCCATTTTAGGTGCGAGAGCGGTCCTCTCAAGCCTTCTCCTTGCGCCGAGTCCGATGTCGAGGTCTGAGTTTGTGTTTGGCTGAGACGAAAGTAGGCAAGCAGGGTGTATAGAGGGAAGGACGATACGCTGCTCAGAGACGACCACGATCAAACACAACAGACCAGGGAGGACGTATCAGCAGTCGACAACCGAGAAAAAAAAAGACCTCAAGAAATAAAAACTCGGAATGATGCCATAGGGCAAAGCAAGGCGAGTGAAAAAAAAGCCAAAAACAATCCCGCTGTACTGACTTGTTATAAGAAACCCCTCCGACCAACCAACCCGGCGCCTTCGTCCACCTCGCTCGATTCAGGACGAGCGCGAAGCCGAACGAGATCAGGTGGGTGATGATGGCCAGTGCGGGGATGGGCCAGACTGTTGCGTTTTTTTCCCCCCGGGATACGAGATTGGGGGATCGGGGGTTGAGGGGGTGAAGGGGTGATAGGGATGGTTTGGTGAAAGAGTTGACGATATCGATGACGATGCCGACGCCGACCGAGATCGAGACCGAGATTGAGACCGAGTTGAAAGCGGCCACCATATAAACAATCGATAATCGATGATCGATAACGCATCCCACAAGACGCAACAAATCGCACATCAACATCAGATTCAAAAAAGCACTCCATATCAGCCTTCCCCGAGTCGTAACGGTACCTGTAATCAACGAGAACTGCTAAAAACTCGACTCACACTTCCAAAACCCCCCAAAAGTTATATTATCCGCCGGAGCTAGGATGGAGACGACCAAGCATGGAGCTAGGAGGGTCTTCGCTAGCCAGGGGAGTGTCTGTACCAGACCGTGTTTACCGTGGTCAGAGGGTGTTTGCGTTTGACAGGGGTGATCGTGGCGTGTGGTGAGGTAGGGTGTTGTGATGCGTTGTATGGTGTTGTACGGTGTTGTTTAATGTTGTATGGTGTTGTATCGTGTTGTGTTTCGTTGTTCGACATGGTAATTTCCGCAAAATCGAAGTTGTCGTCATTGAGGTGGGAGGAATAGCAGTCAGAAGAATATGAACGAGAACGAAAAAAAAGCACGAGGCCGAGAAAAAACCCATAAAATCAGCGATCATCCTTCACCCGTATCCCCTACCACTACCACTACCCCAACCCCTGCCCCTACCACTGCTCGCAACCCCCCCCCCCCTCTCTTTCTTTACGCCATAACATATCAAATCACCCACAAAAGCTCACCTTCGCCTCAAAAACCCCAACCCCTCCCACCCTACCGATAGCGCTCCCCCCGATCAAATACCCCAACCCGAGCGTCAACGTTGGGAAGACGGTCGCTTGGAATGTATAGGTTAGGAGGTCTATGGATGATTCTTCCCGGGAGGACATTTTGAACGTGTTTTTTTTTTGCTGAGGGTTTTGCTGGGGGTGTGTTGTGGTGTTAAGGGTTGCGGTGTTAAGGGTTGCGGTGTTAAGGGTTAAGGGTTGCGGGTTGGAATCGTGGGTGGTAGGCCTCGTGGTTGCTGTGAGTTATGTCACCTCACCCAAAGTAGGTTCAGATAAAGGTCGACTCGGGGATCTCGTTGTCGATTCCTCTGACCCGCGACCAGGCTGGGCTGAGGTATGAATTTATGGCTCTACGATTATAACTTTATGCTATACTGGTATGACGATTTCCAGTCTGAGTGTGAAATACCCGATGTAACGTATGACATTCCATAGAGGTATTGACCAACGAGGGTGCAAGCTTGCAAGTCGCAAGTCGAGGTGAACGACCCATGCGGGGTCTTCGATCGATTCGAAGGGAAAACTTGCCGGAGACGAGACAGAAGCTGCCGGGGACGAGACAATGTAGAGACCACGTAATATTGCGTAATGCTGACGGGCGAGAAGTCTAACCAAGCGAGTTTTTGCTTCCTATTTGCTTCCTGATTTGAGATCTTCTCAGCCGTGACCCTGACGGATCTCACAGATGATCCTGGCGTCAACTTTGTCGTGAAGAGACGGGTTAGGGGTTAGGTGGTTATGGGCTAGGGATTAAGGGATTTAGGGGTTAGGGGTTAGGGGGTTAGGGGATTAGGGAGGAGGGTATCATGGGTTGTCTCTGAGTACGGCTGGGTTAGGGGGTTTTTAGGGTTTGAAATGAATCACGCTGTCTCGTCCCCGGCAGCTTCTGTCTCGTCTCCGGCAGCTTCTGTCTCGTCTCCGGCAAGTTTTCCATTCGAAGATGCAGCCTGTATGGCTTACGTCATCACCTTCGTTCTTCGTTTCTCTTCGTAAGCAATCCTCCTTCGGATCCGGGGTTGTTACGGGCATCTCCGAAAGGGATGATGGGGGGAACTTGCTGATAGCTGATAGGAAGATGTCGTTGCTGTTCGATCAAAGACGCAAGCTGGGAAGCTCAGGGTACTTAGACCAGCCCCCGCTCATAGCTTTGACAACCGGGCAATCATCAAGCTTCGAGTATCTAGTTGCTAGTCGCTAGTTGCCTAGTCGAGTCTACAAAGGATGTCCTCCTCGTCCCTTCCGTCGACACTCGGAGATCGCCGAAAACACACCATACCAATCAGACATGTCCATAACGCATAAACCTGCCAAGACGGATCACTTGTGTATGCGTTATGATCGACCCACCTGGGCCTTTGTGCCAAGGGACGGAATGTCGAGCGGTTGAGCACGTGCTTTCGATTCACAACGACGACGACGCAAGGACGAGCGATATGCAAAAAGTCACAGATCACAGGTCAAGGAGCTCTTGCTACTCTCATAGTCTTGGGCGGGGGGACCCGGAGGAGATACTCTACTCTACTATTCTTATGCTGGCCCTGGAGATGTGGTCGCGATCATATCGCTCTTCATAAATCTCACAATCGCTGCACCCGGACTTGGACCATCTACTTAGCTCCCATCCATCGGAGTTGCCCGGTACGACCACGACGACAACAATATTAATAGTTATGACGATGTCAACCCTCGAGGAGACTGCTACCGCAAACCCAGATTTCAGGCTCGGATCGGTAGGGGAGAAGAGGAGCTTACGAGCGAGGTTAGGGGAGACGTTCCGGCGGTATTGGTACTTGGGGTTTACTTGTAAGTCGGCCTACTTGCACCATTCCTCGTTACGCGTTACGAGAGATGCGAGGCTAAACGGAATTATGATGGTGATGATGATCGTGATCGTGTCCATGGTCATGACATCAACTCAACGAAATAGCTTTCGGAGGACCCGGAGTTCACGTCGTCATCCTAAAGTCAGTCCCCGTTTCCAAATCTTCTTCTTTTCCTCTTTTTCCTCTTCGTCTTCCGTTTCCTTTGACAATTGAGTATGGCCTTGGGGCATCGCGAGCTGATCAGATCGACTTTCGCCGTCTTTTTCCCTCTTCCACCCCGCCTCGACCTCAACCTCCACACGACCCGACCCCAAAACCCAAACCCCCAGACGCACCTTCGTAACCACCCACCAATGGCTCTCCCCGAAAACGTTCTCCGACCTGTTCGCCCTCGGCAACGCCCTACCCGGACCGGGGTCGACGCAGTTGGCTTTCTCCATCGCGTTGGTTAGGAATGGGACTGTAGCGGGTTTTTTGGGGTTTTTTTTGTGGAGGTGAGTCGGGGTCTTAGCCTGGAAAATAAGCTGTAATGCAATGTATGAAAAGGGTCCGAATGGGGGGGAGAAGAGGAAGTGTTGGGAAAACCTCGAGACTGATCTGATCATTTTCATCCTTTTACCTTGCTCTCGACAATACAATACACCACCTATCACTATCCTACCCTACGCTATGCTCGATTCGTATCATACCACCCCACCCAGCCTCCCCGCCTCGATCGGCATGACAGCCCTAGCCCTAGGAATCTCCCGTCTCCCCCCAACCTTGCCCGATATAGCCCTAGCTATCCTCACCGGACTCAACGCCGCTGCGGTAGGTTTGATCGCTTTGGCGGCTTATCAGTTGAGCCTGGGTGTGGTGACGGATAAAGTGACCAGGGGGTTGGTACTCGTCACGGCGAGCGCGGGGATTTGTTATCATGCGCCTTGGGTGAGCCGTCTGGTCTCGTCGTGAAGTGTAGAACGGGTGCGGGTGGCTTGTTTTTGCTGATCGATAATGGGATCGCCACCTATCTACATTGTTCGACCTTGCACCTACCCTTCCTCTCGGATGTGTACCATGTCGACTTGATGTCCGGGGTAATACAGATGTACCCAGTCCTCGTCGGAGGAGGCGGGATAACGACCCTCATCTGGGACTTCCGATCGGTCATCCTCCGTAAACTACACCTCGATCGCACCCTCAAACTCAAACTCAAGCGCAGTCGACGGCGTGGGGACTCTCCATCCGCCTCCCACCCGCCTGCATCGAGGCCTCAAGCCGGTCGTGATCGCGATCTCTCCCCGGAACAAGAACCCGAGGTGGATAGGATCGAACGGATCGAACTCCCCGAATTGGGGTCTGGGGCGGAGGATACCATCATGCCGGTCGTCTCCAGGCTCGAGGTTCCGCACGGGAAGGATCTGGAACAGCCTGAACCGGCCAAGTATAGGGACTATCATAGTCCAGGGGATGGCAAGTACGATATGCCCATGGAAATTTTGCCGTTACCTTTCAAAGGGACCGGTGGTGATACCGGCGTCGACGTGGATGTCGAGAGACAAGCGCAAGCGCGGGGACAAGGTGTCAGGCAAAGACAGACACAGAAGCGACAAGAAAAGCAGGACGGAGCTTTCCCTACCACCGCTGACTTGCAGCAAGATCAACAACCCGCAGAAGTACAGGTCAACGAGGAGATCCATACGTTGCCGGCGAAAACGGCGGCGGCCATCTTTGTCCTGTTCGTCACGCTCGTCGTTACGTTCGTGGTGCTCAAGACCACTTTGAGCCAGCCTAGTCGGGAGATGAGCTTGTTTACCAAGTGAGTGCGAGAACATCATATTTGAAAGGCAAGCGAGAGGTTTTTCGTAGAAAGCTGATTCGGGGTAAATGGTTTTTGGCGGGTACAGTATGCTCATCGCGGGGACCATCATCTGCGGTGGAGGACCCGTCGTCATTCCGCTCTTGCGTGGATATACGGTAGACCCCGGTTGGGTGAGCGAACCGGTACTTTCGTCGGAGGTGGAGATCATATAATAACCGATTCGCTCGCTCGCATGCCTTCCCATTGGATACACAGGTCAATTCGCGTGATTTCCTGTGAGTCTACGCGCGATTGAGATGACCAGGCCTCTCTGAGCTGATAGAGAACCGCTGAAACTATGCTGGTCTAGCCTCGGGTTCGCCATCCTGCAAGCGTTCCCCGGACCCAACTTTGCTTTCGCGGCGTACCTCGGCGTGCTCGCCGTACCATGGAACCCGGTCCTAGGCGCACTTCTGGGGTACATTGGGATCTTTGCGCCGGGGATACTGCTCAAGCTGGCATTATTGCCATTGTACAAGGACTGGCGAGAGTATGCCATCGCCAAGAGCGCCTTGAGGGGGCTCAATGCGGCTGCGGTGGGGTTGATCTATACGGCGGTCTGGCAGTTGTTCTTGGGTGAGCTCGGATCGTGCACGGTATCTGGAAAAGCTTCGGTCGATCTGACATGCACATCATCAATCCATAGTCGGACACATCTACACGTCGGCCGAAGGAACGACGACGTCGACGGTGAGCGGTGCCCTCACTGTGGATCCTTGGTGGGGCGTCGTAGCGGGTGCGAGTTTCGCGGCGACGCAGTGGTATCACCTGCCCCCTCCCGTTTCGGTTCTGAGCGGAGCGATCGCAGGCTTGATCTGGTACGGTGTGACGAAGAATTGAATTTGGAATCGATAGAGTTGTACAAGTGCCGTCAGGAGTAATTCCGATAGACAAGAATAAGGATGTGGCCTGACGAGTATCGTTACAAAGGTGTGGTATGGTTGAGACGGTTCTCTTGATAAACCGGGGTCACGTGAGGTTCGCTGGGCCAACTTCCAAACTGAAATTGAGACTGGAAACGTCAAAAGAAGGTGTGAGTCGCAGTGAAAAGAACTGCTGATCTCGACGACTGACGTTTCGCATGTTCAAGAGCTCCCAACATTCGGCTCCGGCATAGTTTCGAATCCCAGCATCCGCTTCGTCCCCCGCCGCTCCCGCAATGAACAAGGCGCTCATAAAGTGATCGTCGGTCCCTTGCTGTGAAGACCGAAAGATTCCACTTTCTAGATCAGTCCCCAGTCCATGTCCTCGGAAAGCTCCTACTTGTGCCCTACCGCATCACGATAAAGTGGATGGGTCATCAGCCTGGCCATCCCTCTTCGAAGCGCGTGTCCAGAGTTCTTGGTGACCACGTCGCTGAACGCGTTGCCGAAATCGATCGCCCAGGGCTCAGGAGGACGCTCTTGACCATAAGAGTCTCGGTAGAATAGCGCCTGAGCCCATGCATTCCGATACAGGTTGTGAACCGCTCCGCCTAAGTCAAGATCAAAGTTGCTGGTTATTAGGTATCACGTCTAGCGTTAGGAAGATACGATGAAGCCTCTCTCACCTGATCCGATGAGGAGACATTTTTGGTCTCTCAACGGTCTCAGTGCTGCTCCGACCCTCATATGGAAGTGCTAGAAAAGATCAAGAGCCAGAGTCAAAGTGAGCTGCAGTACCAGAGGTGATTATAGAGACAGCCCTCCGACTTACCGGATCGAACCTCGCGTTATGTCCTACGACTACGTGCGGAAGCGATTTGCCACCGGGGAACATCCATTTGAGAATCATGCTGCGCCGTTGCGTTGCATGAAGTACATTACGAGAATGAAGTGTCCGTCGGATGAGCCGATGCGTTATACAGTATACATACGAGTCGCAAGGGGGATCGTTACTTACAATGTATCGTGGATCTGCTCAAACTTGGGCTCTAGCTTGGCGTTGAACCCGGCCTTGAGCAACATCTGTTGAACGGTCGATGCGAACTCTACGTCGGGATTCAAGTCGAAATCGACGTATTTCGCCGGGTCGACCCTATCACGCAGATCTTTCCTTTATTAGCTGCCCATCCGGTCACGCCTTGTACGATATTTGTATCTCTACTTGCCATGCGACGGGCTGTTTCTCAGGCTTGGGGTTCGCCGAGATCATGATCTGGTCGTCTAGGGATTCCCAATGGGCGCCCATGATGACGATCCTCTCGACACCTTCGGCCAAAGCTTGGCGCCCGACTTGTTCCCAGTAAGCGGCCGGAGCTGATCGTTCGCCCAACATGGCGGTAGATCCGTGCGAGAAGAAGAAACATGGGAGCGTCGCCGAAGAGGTTCTGGTAGACTGTACCATCCTTGCCAGGTTGATATGGCGGTGGGCAAATTGGAGGCGGCAGAAAGGGGAGTTTCGATACAATAGTCGAACTTGAATATACTCGAGTAGAGAGAGAGAGAGAGTGAACGCGCGCGACCAGCAAAACCCATGTCTGGCGTTTTGTATCGTTCCGTGACCGTGGTGGGACAGCCTGGAACGCTGGAACGTCGACAGAGATACTTCTTTACGTAAAACGCGCTAGGTGGTCCGGCCTTCCGATTTCCAGGCCATAGGGTGGCGGAACGTATCAGTTCACCGGCCATGAGCCATCGTGCTACCTGCCACTGACCCCTGACCCCTACGAATTGAAGCTGAAGGCTCGCCTCATTTGGCGACATTGTTGTACCATCATCACACCCATCCATTACATTCGAAGAGTACCTATCTCGATCCCCTGGCCTCGACCTCGAAGATGTCTCAGACCAGCACCCAGAACACCCTCTTGACAGCTTCCGAAGGCGGTATCCCTCCGACCGTACAACACGCCCTGCATCTCATCGGCGCCGACGACCAATCCAGACCATCTTCCCATATCGATAGGGACGCTAGGATCAGTACTGTACCCCTTGAAGAGTCCCCCGCTGTACCCCTTCCCGGACAGAGGACGGAGAATCCTGTTTGGTGGCCGAACCTCAGACGGGGGATGCCGGATTATCGGGAAGTACAGAGGAACATCAGAGCTGAGGATAGACCGTTAGGGCAGAATACGGGGGAGTTCGTCTTCCTCTGTTTCATGTTTAGTGGAGTAGGCATCGTTTCGGTAAGTCGCTTAAGCGAAGTTCTGGTAGAGGAGGGTATTTGCGATTGTGGGAGCATTTGAACGAAATGGAGATGAGATCGCTTATACCGGTATACCCCTACTTCTCTGTTCTTTGTATCGACACATATCCCCCCCGGAAAAAAAAGGCGGGAAACTATGTTTGGAGAGGAACCATTGGGAAGATGACGGATGGGATCTTCAAATATCAAACAGGTGGACAGTGGTGAAGGAGGCAAGCTCGCTGCCTTCTTTACCCGCGCAATCCCATTGTTAGGAGGAGAGTTGTACATATTATCACTACGATGTGATCAAGAATCAAGGACGACCTGGTTTCGCGTTTTTTGTACTGGATATTATCACCAACAAGTTTGAATGCCTGATTGATCTGTGCGCTGTGATCGAGTCGTAAATCGAAGCGCATCAATCAATCATTCAATCCCTGTCAACGAGATCAATCTAGCGAGAGCTGCTAGCGATCACGTGACCGCGAACGCGTCGACCTCACTCGTTCGAGGTACTCACTACGAGTACTGCCTCTACCTGCTCGTCGCATTTCTTTCATCTTCCGAGTTCGATACTACAACTGTTCAACACTCGAGACAGCCTTTCTTCTGAACACTTGACTATATACAAAGCACAGGACGTATCGGTGTCGGTCTCACTACAACTTAGAAATCTCGGACGGATCATTCTTCCGACAGGCATCGCGATAAAGGACCCTGGGACGACCGCAAGAACGCAAACGACCCATCCCTTTTCTCCTTCGCTCGGGCCTCTATCTAGGCCGAGGTCTTCGCCCCAACAGCTTCTTCCTCTCGGACTGCTAAAGGAGCATCGATACTGTCGGAATACTCTTCCTTGTGGTTCGAGATGAACACAAAGATCACGGCGGCGACGAACGCGAGCGCGGCCATAAGGATCCAGAGCCCGCGTTGAGCTTGCAAGAAACCTTCCTTGAATCCGAGGACGCCTTGTTGGATGATCTGAGGGGAGATACCGGGGATAGAAGCTAGTTGGTCGAAGTGAAAACTGCTGACGGCGCCGATGAACGGTCCGAGGCTCGTCACCGGGAACCCCAGGGGCAAGACCCTCTTCGCGACAGACGGTCCGATCTTCTTCCCACTCTCCGAGCTGAAGATGGCCGAACAGACTCCCAAACCGACGGATCCTCCGAACGATCGCATAGAGATCAACAGGGCCGTCAGGTCGGCGATGAGTTCCGCAGGAGAGCCGAACTGAGCCGCAGCAAAGACCGCGATCAGAGTCCCCGCTTGACCCAGACAGGCAAAGACGGTATACCCCCAGATGGCATCGTTCTGATCGACCGTAGCTGCAGCAAGACAAGCTCCGAAGATGGTGAACCCGATGAAACCTACTGCCCCTGGGGTTCGTAGGTCTCGGAATCTCCCCGCGTACCAGCCGACCAGGACCATAAGCGGTAGCGAGCCTAGGAAGAGGAAGGAGAACCGGACGGAGACCAGCATCTCGTTGGGCTCGTAGACGACTGAGAGGAGTTGAGGGAGGTAGGAGCTGGCTACGAAGAAGACGAGACCGTCGACCCAGATCAAGAGGATACCTAGGGCCGCGTTCCTCGACGTCCTACGGAAGTCAATAACAGTCACATCGCATCAGTAAGACGGTCTAGAAGAAGGTCGCGGTCCGGATCGAACCAGAAGCAAGAATCAAAGACTCACGAGAACAAGCGTCGATCGAACATGCTATCGTGTCTGTTGAACTTGACCTGCTGCGCGATGAGAGCCAGTCCGAAAGCGATCGATATGCAGAGCGGGGCAAGCACGTGTGCGGAGTCCCATGGGTCTACAGTACAATAGAAGATCAAGCGCACGAAGTTGAGTTTTCAGGATACGAGAGTGTGTGTTACCCTAAGGGACGGAGTCTGGTTACCGGATGACTTACATGGGTTATCAGCCCAGGAGAGGCTGATGTTCAACAAGACCAGGAAGATGCCGAACAAGGTATATCCGGTCCAGTCCATCTACATCCTCGCATCCATAAGAACCAGGAAAAAGAGGCGATCGCGATCAGCCGCGGCCACAGTCGAGAAGGGTTGACTTCTTGCCCATCCCTCGAGGGCATCGGCTTGACGTCGGCGACGAGAATCCAAAATTTGGACTCACCATACGAAGCTTTGCTGTGATGCTACCTTGAATTTGGCTCGATCTGACTGGAGGGTGGTACGTCAAGAACGTCGTAATGGCGGCAAAGGCGAACAGTCCAGTCTGTTTCATGGAACGTGAGAGGGATCCGAAAACAAGAACGCGATATACGCTGTCAATCAAACTATTCTCGGCGATCGCTAGTGATAACGGCATGTCTCTGAGAGAAACTCACGGTGATATAGAAGTACTGGACCGCACAGACATTATGAGTGAGTTAGGGTTAGACCATCGTCCGACCCGAACAGACCTCTGACTTACGATCCTGATATTGTCTGCATTTCCCCCTTCGGTCAGAGCGCCTCCGATGAGGATACCGCAAATACCGCCCAACCCAGCCGCCTGTCGGTACGCGTCGAGTGAACAAGGAGCAAAGGAGAATCAATGGACAGTTCAAGTTCGGAGGTTCGAGAGCGAAGACTCGCGCCCACGCTGGGGAGGTCACGTACGATGTTGGCCAAGGCGATTGCTGCGCTCCTATGTTTACGAGGTACGATCTCGGCTGGGACGGCGAAAAGAAGTGGCTGCAAAGCCAAAATGGGAACATATATGCGGGTGGGAACAAGTCAATATCATGACAGCGTGCGGCAAAGATGTGGGTATGGCTTTACCTGAACTCCGTACGAGACTCCAGCGATGGAGGAGCCGACAATCGCCATGTTCATGCTGGTACACCTCGAGATGATGATACTTCCGATCGCCCCGAATGTCATGGCGATTACCAAGATCCATCGTCGGCCCCATAGGTCACTCGCCTTGGCAAAGATTGGACTCAGGACAGCCGTCCCAGTGGCAACCGACTGTCCCAACCAGATGGTCTTGTCGGCGCCGCCGACGATGGCCGCGATAAATCGACCGTTCTGTGAAGCAGTGGTGGCCATACAGTACAGCTGATGAGCATGCGTGACGCTCCGATTGGCTGGAACAGGGCCGATGCGCGCTTACAGCGTTCAATCCAAGCAGACTGTACGACACATGCGGAAAGTCAGCCAATCAGTCATTGTGGCAAGACTGTTTTTGCCTATATCGGCCATACGCACCAGAAGAGCTGAGCAAAGTTGAGAACGACAATGGCCTGTGATGCCATCGCACAACATGTTCGAGAGGAAAATGCTCAGCGCATGCGTCAACCACATGGAGCGCGTCCCGGGTCAGCGCACTCACGCTCATTGCCAGATAAACCTTGAGAGTCAAGGTAGGTTCAGGAACCCCTTCATAGAAGGCGTCATCTTGAACCACATCGGTCGGATGGTCGACGTGCTCGATCTCAGCCTTCTCTTCTCGAGGCTCTTCGTGAGAATTGGACATGTTGGGATCGCTGGTTGCTGGTTGTGGTGACCCCCTCTTGCAGAAAGCGACAAACAGTCAATCCGTTTCAAGTTGCATATATACCCCATGGGCCTGCAAAAAGATCCCGGCGCGGGGCCTCTTTGGTATGTATTGGTCACTCCGCGATCGCGCAACGCCGGAAATGAGCATTGCGTCGAGCTCTTCTGGAGAGGCAAGAGCACGAGCCCGTCCTATCAGCTACGTTGTCAAAAAGCTCGGACACCTACGCCGATAGTCCAGGAGGGTATGGGACGCTGTTGCCGAGGACCATCGACCTCCAGACGCGCACCAACATGTCAAGCTCCATAGTTCCTCACTGGATTGCCAACAAACCGCATCGTTCGATCGACTCTACGATCCTTCACCATCCCAATAGCGGCGATCTCGTTCACGAAGTGTCGAACGCTTCAGAACAAGATGTAGAAAACGCTATCGTTGCGTCTCACGAAGCTTGTCAACATTGGCGAAACACTACCTCTGGACTACGCCGCAAGGTCTTGTTGAGAGCTGCCAAACTGCTTGAGGAGCGCGCAGACGAATTCGTACGCACCTGGAGACGCGAGATGGACGTGTCTCATCACTTCGCCGAATTCAACGTGCGCACCAGCATCTCGATGATCGAAGAGATTGCGCACCTTATCTCTAGCGCTCTGGCAGGGGAGCTACCCCGCACTGCTGACGGTAAGACAGATCGTACTACATTTCACGATTTGAAGCTTACAATACCGTATGATGCTCGTGCTCTGTGTAGGCAACGATGTATGCACTCTCGTGACTCGAGAACCGTACGGTGTTTGTCTCGCCATTGCTCCGTGGAATGCAGCGATGATCTTATCCATCCGAAGCATCGCGACTCCTATCGCGGCGGGCAACACGGTCATCCTGCGGAGCTCCGAAGTTGTCCCCCACACTCATTACCTATGGGGACAACTTTTCGCCGACGCCGGCTTGCCAGCGGGATGTCTGAACATCGTCCACGCAGACCGCGACAGGGCTCCGGGCATCACCAAGCAGTTGATCGAGGACGACCGGGTGAGGCATGTCAATTTTGTGAGTCTTGGGGATGCGCCTTTCTCGATCTGCAAGCAAAATCAATTGAGTGTCTACTTTCGTCACGGTTCAGACCGGAAGCTCCGCTGTTGGCAGGCATATCGGTCGCATGTCGGGTCAGAACCTCAAGCCTTGTATCCTCGAAGTGAGTCTTTGCGAATCCTGTCGTTTTCAGAGGCCGTACGTGTCTAAGATGATCTGCGCTATTCATGTGTTACGTTCAGCTTGGAGGCAAAGCACCTGTCATCATCCTGCCAGATGCTGATTTGTCAGTTGCAGCGAATAATGGTGAGCTCTTGGGCTACTTTGACTTGACTTTCCTGAGCTTACCGAGGATATTCCACCTCGCCATAGTCCTCTTCCACTCGACTTTGAACGCCGGTCAGATCTGCATGTCAACCGAGCGCATCCTTGTGCCGGATCACCTGGTGGAGCAGTTCACAGCCGCGCTTCAGGAGGCAGCCAGCAAGTCTGATCGATTCAGTCAAGATTTCCACGAGGCCCTGTATTCCAGCGCTTCGGCCCATCGCTTAAATGGCATGGTCGACGAAGCTGTACGAAAGGGTGCCAAGGTCTTGTTGGGTGGTACATCAACTCCAGGTAATCTCGGCGGTGTGCTAGATCAAGCCAAGTATCCTATCACTATTCTTGGCGACGTCACTCGGGACATGACGATCTGGAAAGAAGAGACATTCGGTCCGCTCGCCATCGTGGCTTCAGTCCAGCCGAAAGGCAACGGGGAGGCCTCTATCGACGATGCTCTCGTCCTCGCGGCGAATGACAGTAGCTACGGCTTGGCAGCCAGTATCTTTTCGAAGGACATCGGCCGTGCCCTCAAGATCGCCAGGCGACTGGAAACCGGAATGATTCGTATCAATGCGGGGACCGTAGGGGATGATCCTACCGTGGTATTCGGGTGAGTGCATATATACCCATCGTCACGAAGCGGACTGAGTCTGATCTGTCTCGATGACTTGTGATGTAGGGGCTTCAAGGATACCGGGTTTGGGCGATTCAACGGGGCAGAGGGTCTCAGAAGCTTCACGCAGTCTCGAGCGATTTCCTTCCCTTACGGGGGACCTCATGTATTGCCGTTGTAATTACGAGTTTGGGATGGACATGACAAGCAACAGAGTGATGTGGGCTGCTCCCAAGTGCCAAGTGAGATCGAACTTGCATTGCGATCTTGTCGGTTCGAACTTGTCATTAAGCAAGGGCTTTTCGTGATCTCACCGTGGCTCAAGCGCGTTGACTCAGGCGCAAAGGCTTCAATGCTACTGACGTCGAGACAAGAACTTGTTTCACTCCAAACTCTCTGTTGCGCTCACATTTGTCATCGCGATACCATACATCACTGACTGCGTATAACACCTTGACTGAGCCTCTGCTCATTCCCCGCATCTGCAATCGTCAGACGCTGAAGAATCACGTGCAAGCGTCAGTCTAAGTACTGTAGTGAATTGCCAATGCTGACGCGGGGCCCGGGACTTTCCCACATATCGTTCGGGTCCCGAAACTTGTTCAGCGGGGCGAATCGCTATGGTAACGTCCGTACTCCGATGCAAGGCTGCTCAGAGTGATGCTAGAAAGTTGGTATATAGCATGTGCAATCTTACCCAGCTTGATAATCGATATCGGTTGGCGAGAAGCTGAAACAGACCCATCTCTGCACGTAACACGCGCGCCAAGCACAACCACAATCCCATCTACGATCCGGACTATTCCCGTTTCGACGCTCGATCCCTTTCAAATGAGTACCAACGAAACTCAATCCCGCTGGAGAGCTGGCAAGAGGGTCGCCATCATCGGCGGCGGTCCAGGAGGGATCTCGGCTGCTTTGGCGTTCATTAAGTGCGGCTTCGACGTGCGAATCTACGAGAAGCAATCCGCTTGCAAGCCGATCGGGGGAGCCGTCTTGCTTAACACGCCGGTGCTGCTCATCCTGAAACACTATGGTTTCGATATGAGCTTGGCTGACGGCGGCGTCACGAATGTCGATTTTCAAAACCAATACGGGATGGCCCGTACGCGTCAGCCGTTCCACCCCCTTGTCGAGGAGCGTACGGGGATCAAGGGGTGGAATTATGGAGTCCTTCGATCGTCCGTCATCAAGAACCTCTTGACGTTGATCCCTGACGGGATCATTCAGGTCAATTACGAGTTGGACCACTTTGTCGAGGACGACAAGGGTGTTGATCTGGTCTTTACTAATGGAGAAAGGCATCGGACGGATATCCTCGTCGGCGCCGATGGCATCAGGTCGAAGGTATCATACCAGCTGTTCGGCGACCCGCAGCTCTTCCATACCGGTCTGCGCCTGTGGCTCGCGTATTGCGATTACTTTGAAGGCATCCCTGCCAATTGGGGATACGTCTCGCATTCAAAGTTTCACCAAGCGAGCTTCTTCCCCATGCTCCACGAAGGGAAACCCGGTTTCGAGTGGTGGGTCATGGAAAGATCGTCCCCCACGGCGCCGGTCCCAGAGGATCCTAAGACGCACGTCACCGGGATCCTCGAGCAGTTTGCATTCCCTATGCAAGAGTTCCCCGATCGGACCGACTTCAGGACGCAATGTTTCCGCTGGGAAATCTACAATCGTCCTCGACTGCCTACCTGGCACAAGGGTCGTGTCATGTGTATCGGAGATGCGGTGCACCCGGTGTCACCGTACGCTGGGTACGGTATGGGGATGGCTATCGAGGACGGCTATTATCTCGCCAAGTGGCTAGACGGTATCGATCTTGGAGACGGCAAAGCCATCTCGATGTGCTACGAAAAGTTCGAGGAGCAACGTCTCGAATACGTCTACCACAACGTCGAGTTTGCTCAGACGCTCACCAAGGTGTTTCACATGGTACCCGAACCCCTCGCTACGGTACGGGACTGGGTTTTCGATAAAACCCCTCTGCTCGGCTACTTCCTCAACAAGGGCTACTTGGAGAAAGCGAGAATTGAGACCGGTCAAATGCCGGAGTTGTATCCCAAGAAGAACGTTGTATGAAGCATCCAGAGACTGTTCGAGCTCATTCTCCTTGCTCGAGTTATCTGTCGTAATGGGTTGCTCGCATGTTGTAGCTAAATTTTCTGTACAATCCAGGCGATTCACCTAAAAATCGCGTCTTACACCGCCGAGTTCAGCATCTCCATGAGCTCGGTCTGGCTACAAAATTCTGTACCAT
This sequence comes from Filobasidium floriforme, assembly GCF_021052385.1. Classification (NCBI taxonomy): domain Eukaryota; kingdom Fungi; phylum Basidiomycota; class Tremellomycetes; order Filobasidiales; family Filobasidiaceae; genus Filobasidium; species Filobasidium floriforme. The sequence goes on from NW_025763648.1 coordinate 65,230, forward strand.
CATCGAACATTGCCTGAAAGAGCTGCTCGAAGTCCAGTGGAAACTGAAGCCCCATGTCGTAGTTTGTTTCCTCCAATTCGTTGTTCAAGGTTGTCGGCTCCTACCATCGGTAAGGAAATAGGTACATCACGTCATTACTGTCCATCGCTTCTGTCTCGATGGGAGATCAAACTCACCTGTCCCAGTCTTCGCCGGCTAGCCATGGGTTCGCCTTCTAAAGGCCCCTCATCAGACCCTCGCTTGCGTGTCTGATCCGAAGAACATCTTCTATGACAGAGCTCGTCGAAATATGCGCGAAGAGCTAATGCTGCAGCCCCGAGTCCGACATCCAGATGATCAGACGCATCCCTAGCATGAACAGGAACGTACAACGAGTCAGCCGACAAGACCTAGACCCTCCAGGTGCTCAGCAAACTCACATTATCCGCTTCAAACCTTTCTCAATGCCCTCTTTGACTTCCGGCAGTTCTTGCCAGGGCGCGCGGGTCATGTATGTCACAAAGAGAATGGTAGCTGTCAATACTCCATAAATTTCGGCCCAGTATCGTGTGCCCGCTGAGTGACTGCTAGCATTGTTGATCAGAGCGGTCGCGCTCGTGATACACGCATGTTTGGTGAGTAGATATCGACTGAATCGTGATGGGATCAGCATCGAAACTAGATCTGGTACTGCCTTCACAGCCTGGACGAACGGTTCGCGGCAAGATTCCGTAAAGTATGGTCGATGTATCCGAAGCTTGCGGAGATGTGTAGCGTTTTCTATACTGGATGCAGATCGTCGACTGGATGTGAAAGTTCGGGTCAATTGTGCTCGAGATCAAGGTCAAGAAGCGTTCGCTGCTCACATAGCAACCAACTCTTCTGCGTCCGAGCAAGGCACGTCTTCCTTGCACCATTTTGGTCTCGCTTCTATGATCTGAAGAAGCCTTTCGTTCGCCCTGCGGACCATCAATCTTCCCATAAGTACAAGTTTCGTCATCAGCGGGCCTCATGAACGATCGGACTTGCTGCCTGATGAAGTCGTATCGCAACCGGCCACATCGGTTCACTTGATGAATCAAGTCTTGTAGTGGCTGTATCATCTCGAATTTAAGCAGGACGTAAGAGATCTCCTGTTTTTTGTGATCAACATCGATGAGTCAAGACTAATCGACGTGCATTGAACGGCACATACTGTATGTGTTTCTCTCGGAGCTGGGACCAATGGCCGATCGTTACGTAGATCGCTATCGTTCACATTCGCTGGCAACGCTGACTGATTGATCTCATCGCTGATGTTATAATTGTAGCCATGCTCCATGGCGAATAGCCAATCCGCGTCAAGCTAGACGAGTAGAGATCGCAATCAGCAAGTAGCGGATGGTCACTATTATCGCAGAGGACAGACATACGAGATGAAGCCACACCCGCCTTCCGATCTCTCGATCCACGAGATGCGGGTAGCGCTCCACAGCAGATTGCATGAGACCCAAAGGCGTTCCCGTCGGCGAAAGGCATGGTTGTTCTGAGCCGAGCTTGTTCAGTCCCAATGAGAAGGCTATCTTGTTGGCCACTCCCAGCATGGTCCAATGCTCCTCTTGACGTCCGGTGGATGCTAGAAATTGGCCAGACACGCTGACGCAAATAAGCAGTCCAAAGCTCATTCAGCGCGATCGACTCCTCGCTTGCTATCAGTCCAGACTAGCTTGAAACTAACATGATTGCCTGCACGGCATGAATGCTGTGTATCCGCATCCAGTCTGACGCTTCTAACGCGCTACGGACCACTTGCCAGGACCGTTGAGCGAGATCCACTCCATCGGACCTATCCCATCCTAAATCTCGGTATGCGTCATCCGACAGGAATTGCACGCCAGTGCAAAGACATGCGGCGTAAAGAGCGATAAAGGCAAGGTCCGAGTGCGAGAATTGCTCTCGCCGAGAAAGTTTCGGACGGACCGCTTTGTAATCAGCCTCGAACGTCGGTCGATGCAGGCACTTGGTGCTGGATCGTTGATACCGCTCATCAGTGACAGTAATGGTAACGAGTAGAACTACGTCGAACGATCAAAGATGAAGAGTCGACTGTTACAAATACTCACGCATATTCTCCGCTGGACAGATCGTTTGATCAAGCCCATTTCAAGTTTTGTCAGCCATCGATAACGGTATGAACTTGAGTCGCTGCAAATATGACTCACTCATCCAGCTATGTGTCAACGTGGGTCAAGTCGAACAGCACAATGAGTCTGCTTTGAGCATCACTGAAGGGAAGCTCGAAGGCTTTGCCTCGCGGGACTTACATATGTTTGAATGATGTAATCCGCAATTACTGGTCGAGGTAGGAGATCGATCGTATCGAGGGATTTCAGAGGACCAACACGCGGCGGCTTATGGGCCGGTCGTGTCTGCTTTTGTCGTTGCGGTGATCCAAAATCTCGCTCTTGGTGTGCTGAACGTGTTTGACTGCGAGGCGTATCGCGTTCTCGCGCAGAACCGTCGGCGAGGATCTGGTCCTGCTCGTCCATCCGATCGTCCTGGTGATCTGTTAGGGATAGGCCAAGCTTTAGCTCTCGTGGTGTCCCCGTGCCGAAGCTCGTTTCTAAGCTCACCATGATTGAGGTGACCACCAGTCGACCCGATTTCGCGATGAGTGTTCACTGTCCGACCAAAGGCTATGTCTTCCAGAGCCAGCGCTGCCATGTGCATGTTCTCACTTGGAGCTCTGCTTATGACATCCCGACTTTGAGACTGCAGGGCGTAATGCGTGTCAGGCTGCGGTGAGGCAGGACGCTGTACGGCGGAAAATGGTCGAGGTACTGGCTCAATCGTACTCCCGGGGTTCTCGGTCCGAATCAGACGTCCATTTTCTTCTGTCTGATCAAGACCACCCCGGAGTGGGAGCGTCAAGGACGGGTCCAGAGGTCCGTACGTATCTAGCGGGCTAGGGAAGACGGACTTTCCTGGCTGATAAGATAGATTCGGGTCCATGTTGTAATCGATATCCAGCGTCGAGGACCAACTGGAAATAGCATATTGCAATTTTGGACAGATAGCCGCATGTCAGGATGATCGCAATAGAGGAATGAAAGGGTTCTGAATCAAGTAGGGAGAGAGAAGTAGGGAGACTCACTCAACGATACCATCAGCTTGACTATCCTTCAATGGAAGCGGCTGCATAAGCGAAGTTCCTTGCCTATTGTGATCTTGATGATTATCATGCCCTGTGGTATTCGCTTGACTCGGTACTGTGCGGCGTGCCATAATCAAGATTTCCCCTGGACCGGGCACCCCCTGATCTTGCAACATCGCTTCCAAATTCCGCTCCATCCCCTGACCGTAGCCGTAATTGACCCCAGCCTCTGATACGAAGCCAGGCCCTTCATCCTGCTCCTGCTCCGTGTCCGACCTAGAATCGTGCCGCGAACGATCGAACCTGACGTGCGTTCCAGCTTTGTTATCGTCCGATCTCGATCTGTTATTCTGTTCGTTGTTCTTGGTGTCTCCCGACCCTGAACCTTGTCCTCCAACACTATCATTGGGACGGAATATCGGTAATGGCCCTTCAAAATGGTGTAACAAGTCCGTGTATACGACTGGGTCATCTACCCGCTTGAGAAGCCTGGAGATGACGAGTTCAAGCTGGACGATACGATTTGACAGGATAGACGTGTCGGATACGTGGGTGTAACCTCTTCGTACAGACAGGGAGTAAGCGTGTATCGCAGTCGCAAGACGATAAGACAAGATGGTAAGCAGACGTTGTGACATGTTAGAGGAAGACGACGGTAAGGTGGGAAGAGGCGAGCAGATCAAAGCTGGAGCCAAGATGGACTTACGTGGGTCTGTTAAGAGGTTCTTTGACATGTTCGACGCAGAGATGTGCCTCGTTCCTTACCTTACAAGCTCCACAGGGGAACACTCGATCACACTATTCTCTCGAAGAATTGGGCATAGGTGAATCAGCTCCACGACCCAACTGGACTGACTCCCACAGGACTCGGCTTGTACCGTCAAAGTGTACGAAGTAGGGGTGATGGGTTTACCTTGTTCTTTCTCTTCCTGCATGCCGTACAGCTCTGGATCGTCTTGTTCTTACGCAAGGCGGTCCCGGTCGGTCGAGTGAACGAGAGGGGTTCGGTCGGCCCGAACAAGCTGCCGTTGTTCTCTACACTGCCTACTTGCATCTCGTAAGCCTGGGTCTGTGGCTTTGTAGAATGTGCAAATATCTGGCTGATCCTTTAGAAACTTGACCTGATCGAACTTTCGACTGAGATCCTCCTGATCATTCTATTTCGTTGTACCTGTTTCATCAATTCATCATCTGATCAAAAGATGATCAATTGATCAATTCATCGATCCATCTGTCAATCAAGCGATCATCGATTGATGATCAACGGCGCCCGACAGCCCGGGACCGGATAGATCCGAGACATGCATACGCGAGCGGTGTTGGCAGAATGATCGATGTCCGTGTTTCACTTTTCAGGAACGCGTTAGAAGTATGGCTTTCGATCAAACGCCTCGTATCAAGTAATCCTTCTGTGATCATCCGGCATCAGTAATGGCCATCAGGCAGCAGAGAGGGCGTGTTATGCCATGCTACAACAAGAACCTCATTCTCTAGTATAGATCCAATCGATCTGATCTTTGGCAAACAGCGAAGCTCGGAGATCACCCGATCTGGCGTGTCCTTCGAAGTTTTCCGCTCTAGCGGCCCTGCCGCAGAGTCTGCCCAGAGCCCCCGACGCTTCTTCGGTCTTGATTTCTTGGTAAGTGTACGTCTTGAGGAACTTTTGAACGCAAAGCCCTCCTGTATACCGGGCAGCTCCCTTGGTAGGCAAGACATGGTTGGTTCCGATGACCTGGAGTGGAGAAAGAGAGGTCGTGTCATGTCAGCCACAATCATCAGCTTTCGAACAGAAGGCTTGGCGATAAACTCGGTTCAATAGATCTTCACTCACCTTGTCACCGTATGAGACACAAGTCTTTGCACCCAAAAACAAGGCGCCGTAGTTGCTCATCTTGGTCAAAGCATCCCTCGGGCTCTTGGTCAGGATCTGAACGTGCTCGCTCGCATAGGTGTCGGCCACCTTGTACGCCTCATCGATGGTTTCGGTAACGACGACCTCTCCGAAAGCTTTCCACGAGGTGGAAGCCAACCCAGCCGTGGACATATTCGTCGTAGTCAAGATCTTCTCCACGTGCTCGATCGTCTCCTTACCGACCCGCTCGGAGTTGGTCACGAGCACAGCTGGGGTATCGGGACCGTGCTCTGCCTGGGACAAGAGGTCGACGGCGCACATGAACGGGGAAGCGTCTTCATCGGCTACGATTAAGACCTCAGTCGGGCCGGCAAAGAGATCGATCCCGATCTCGCCGTACAGCATAGCTTTGGCGGTAGCGACAAAAGCATTACCTTTGATTGAGAAAAAGTATGAAATTGCCCGCATCAGCCACCACTCCCACACCACAGCGTAACAAGGCGTCTGAGGCATCGATGAAGCTCACCTGGGCCGCAAATGAAGTTGACTTTCGGGATAGTTTCGGTTCCGATGGCCATGGCGGCGATGGCCTGAGTACCTCCCAACAGGTAGATGGCATCGGCTCCGGCAAAGTACCTATACAAGTCGAAAGTTACCAATATTAGAGGTCAAATCACACTCAAGATCTCGGCTCGATCAGCGTGGGATTCGACTCACATCGCCGCGACGGTGGCGTTGGGGATCTCTCCGTTGATAGGCGGGGTACAAGCAATGACGTTGGGGACACCCGCGATCTTGCTTTATTTTTGCAATTATCGGACGGCCCGGGTCAGCTTGTCAGGTATTCAGATTATCAAATGTAAGCGTAACTCACGCAGTCAAGATTGTCATGTGGGCCGAGGCGAGCAAAGGGTATCGACCTCCGGGAATATAACTATCAAAGGGTATGGTTACCTTCATCAGCTGAGAAACCAGGTAGATCCGAACTGATGAAGTCGCGCTTACCAGCCGACAGCGTCAATAGGTACGTTCTTCTGACCGAGGTGCACACCCGGTCGGATCTCCACCTCAAAGTCTTTCAAGCTCTCCTTTTGCTTCTGCGCAAAGGCTCGGACGTTTGACTGGACCTCTTTGATATCATCGATCGTCTGCTGAGGCACCTTGCTGATGATCGCTTCGATCTGTTCCTTGGACAGTCGAAACGATTCCGGTGACCACTTGTCGAACTTTTCAGAGTACCGGCGGACGGCCTCGTCCCCGTTCTTTCGAACGTCGTCGATGACCGAAGAGACGATCCCCTTGACGTCGATCTGGCCGGTCACGTGACCGGTCTCGTTCGTGGGAAGAGGAGCAGGTTTCTTCAAGTAGGTAGGCGACATGATGAGAAGGCAGGAAGCAATGTTGATGCGGATCAATCAAGGGGGATGTGAGTGTGTCTAGCAGACGACAGGATACAATCACGCTCACTGTTCGCGAAATTGAAGTTTCACATGAGATATTTATTACGTACGTCGCCGTGACATTTACGGTCGCATCAAGATCAGTACGGAGCTCTCGGATCTTCGTTCTGTTATCGCAAACCCGCTGGAAATCAGAAATCCGCTGACCATGAGGCTGAGCGATGATGAATGCCCCCGCTTTGCAAAGCGGGACCGGGAGAGCAAACACGTCGATTGATAATAGGGGTAAAACTCATCGAGCGTGTCTTTCCGGCCAGTTTCGAGCTTCGCTCACCGGCATCGTTTCTATCACTTCAAGCTAGCTATCTTACCTACAGGACATCTCAAACATGTTGAACTTTGAAAAGACCGGTCTGTATCATCGCGCTCCCGTTGGCTTCGGCCCTGCTGCCAGTCCGCGGTACGTGTAACCCTCGACCTATCCCTCCACGCGCGAGCTCGCGCTGACTCCATCGATGTTCCCGCGCTGCAGGCAAGGCCCAGACGGAAAACCCTTCAATGGATGGAAGGAGAACTCTGAGATGCATCTTACCGGTGAGCAGTCCATCATCTTGTTCCTCTTTTGAACTTGCTCTGAAAAACCTCTTATACCATACCTATCAAGGCATCGTCCTCAATGTCGAAAGGGCGCAACTCCAAGCTCTCTTACCTGAAGGGTACGATATCGCCGAAGATGTCCAACCTACTATCCTCTTTGAAGTCATGAACTTGCGTAAACTGCCTTGGCTAGCTGGACGAGGTGAGCAGCAAGTATAGGCTCTCCCAGTGTATGACCCATCCTGAACGCCTCACCCGTCTTTCGTACCAAACTTCAAGGTTATAACACTTGGGGAATCTATGCCAACGACGTGATCTGCCGGCGTTCGCCCGAGCCTATCCGAGCGTCCTATATGGTCGTCTTGTTCGAATCTTTTACTGACCCGATCAGTACCGGACGGGAAGAACTCGGGTTCTCGTGGGTCATCGACACCCTGTCTTGCCTTTCTTCGAGTCGACTTGACAGGTGTCTTCTGGTCATACATTACAGGAAAGTTTGGGCAGAGCTGCCAGACCCTAAGGAAGAAGATGGCAAGCTCGTCCATACCGCGGTAAGTCCGAATTTGTAATCGAGATGAAAAGAAGAAACTCCAACCTGACGATGCTCCACATCTCGTAGTCGTGGTTCGGTACGGAATTCCTACGGTGAGTCCGAAAACACACTCGTTTAGCAAGCCAACCCTCCTGACCCGGTTGTCTCGATGGGCTCGCTCAGGATGGAGATCCCCAAGATCGCTTCAAAGCCCGTTGAAGAATCCCCTGCTTTCCGGGAACGTCCCTTCACCATGCGTGAGTCCAAACAACCTGAAGCAGCAAGGAATGCAAGTCTAAGAAGTCCCTTTTTCTGGCGTGGGATGTAGCTTCTGTACAGGGAACGCTTCACCACCGCTACATCCCCGCGGTAGGCGAGCCTGGGAAACATGACGCCTCTTACGCTACTTATATGCCAGGAGGTGGATCTAAGAAACCGACGTAAGCCTCCCAAGCTCCAGGGAGCTATTTGCATGATCGACAGGGAACTGATCTTCTGTGTCGGCTCGCTCGAATCGTATAGCGTCCTGTCTTATCGGACCACCGAGGCGTCCTTACAAGACAGCACCGTCAAGGTCACTCCCCACAAGTGGGAGGATCTCCCGAGTCTCTATCCTATAGTCAACGGTCTTGCGTCTCTGCAACTAGGAGAAGTCCGAGAGGTGGCTCAGCAAGTCTTTCTCGGAGCTTCTGATTGTAGCGGTAACAAGCGCGTCGAGTGGTAGTTTATGTACATCAGTGTCAATCCTTCCTTCGATGGGGGTGCAAGGATGACCAAGGATATGAACGATATGCCCTGAGTGTTCTGAAACAGCGCTTTCTACACACTGCTTGCCACTTGCCACTTGACACTTGACACTTGGGTCGTCGGGTATATCCGAGCGTTTCGCGTGGAACATCGCTCAACGGTTCATCTTGGCTCACATCCATCTTGTATCGTACATCATCTCTGGATCTCTAGCTCACTTACCAACAGGGTCAGTATAACAGCTAGATTCAATTCGCAAGTGACACAGTCACGCACGACAAGTCAGACCAGGTCAGTCCTGTGTCGCATCGGGATCGAGAGAATACGACCTGACCGTCGACCGTGAATCACAACTGCACGCTTTACCAAAACACCGTCCGGATCCGCCCTTTGATCGTAAATCGATCAGACTGACCTTAGGACCCACAAGGGACGCCAAACATCAAGATAATGAGCTCTCAAGAGCTCGTCAACTCAGCTCCTGATGTTCAACCGCCTCCAGCTCAGGCTGTCGAGAAGGACAGAGTAGCGGGGAAACCAAAGTTGAACGTCGTCGTACGGGAAGCCACAGAGGCTGATCTGGAGGATATCGTGAGTCAACCCGAATCTCATATACTTCCCAAGTCGAACTCCGGCAACCTCGAAGAGATGTCCTACAATACTATACGACAGCTGACTTGCGGAACAACACATCTGCCGTCCTTGCATGTTTTCCCATACCTCAGATCCGCATCTTCTGGTCCTCATTCAGCGTCATCTTCCCCTTCAACCTCACCGAACCCCCCTCCTCCCGGCCTTCCGAATCAATCCGACTCTCACGAGCTATCCACCGTCAGAAAGCCGTCCTGGCCAATCCCAAGTACTTGACGCTCGTCGCCGAAATCGAAATTGAGACTGAAGCTCAAAGCGAGAACGGAAACCAAGAGAAGAAAGAGAAAAAGAAGTATAAGGAGGTAGTAGGATGGGCGGGGTATCTAAGGCCGGAAGGATGTAAAGACCCTCATCCGTGGATCGTCGATGATGACGAGTATGAGAGGGGGACGGAGGAGGATCGGGAAGCTTGGGAAGGGGTCGAGAGGAAATATTTCAACGGTCAGTCCATTTCTTCTGTCAGCCGTTATATGGTTCGATTTCGAGAGGACGTCGGGGCTGACGGAGTTTTTTGGTCGTCATTTGTGGTGGTGATCTTGACGGAGTAGGCTTGTGGAAAGGTTGGGATGAATATAGGTGGGGGATCCTTCCGGACGTCGAGCATTGGTAAGTCCTCATTTACCATCCAAACTTCCTTCCTCGACTCTCTTCTATCGCTGTTCGTAGATCTGATATCTGATTCTTGCAACCTAATTGCCATGACCTCCTCACACGTCGACATACCATGACTCGCCCTCACTCCACCGTGGACTTAATCCAGGCTCCTCGCTCCGCTCTGCGTAAAGCCCTCCGCTCAAGGCCAAGGCGTCGGATCCGCCCTCCTGCAATACGTCTCCAACATCGTCGACAAGGACAACGAAAGTAATCCTAACAATCCCGTCCCCATCTACCTGGACGCTTCGAAAGCCGGTCAGCCTGTCTACTTGAAGGCGGGGTATGAATATTTCCCACCCGGGCCCGAGGGAAAGGGGACGGGCAGAGAGTTTCCGGGGATGATCCGATGGGGCAAGGTTCCTGTGGAGAAGCGGAGGGTCTAGGCGGGATGTCGCGGGAGAAGGACGAGGGCGAGTAAACTGTCAAGTTGTGAAGAAGGGGCGAACGGCACTGATCAAGGTTGAGGCCGGCTACGTTCTCATATTCACAGGCGATCTGTGATTCGGGTCGTATACCGGCTATGGTGTGAAACCGGATTCAAGCTCTTGATCAGCAAACTGCAAGCATAGATCTGTCACCGAGACGTCAAAACATATCCAATGGTGGCGTTGTAGACGACGACGATGCGGATGGACTTCAGGCGGGCGAGCCGGCAAAGAGCTGCCAAGCGCAAAAAGCTCCGAAGTTGTAGTCAATCTGAAGACGAACGACGGCAGATACAGCGCATAACACATGATATGCAGATATATTCCTCACCCTTCATTACGCCTTTCCCAAGTCGCTTCTGGGCGCTTCTCCCTTGACATGACGTCCTGATATGTTCCTCTGGTGGCGTAACGTCGAGCGCTTACAACAGCATTAACCAGAGGGGGCGAGGTCGAAGTCGACCCCCGGACGATTGAAAACCCTCTCGATGCCTCTCTTCCCCTTTCAGATCCTTGGTTCTCAGGTAAATATCAACCTTTGGCATGGGATGAGGGTGATTCTGCCTCTAGGTTCAAAACATAGCTACGATACTGCTCATACGTGAAGCAGTAAGTTCACTAAAGTACCAGCCACTGGCTTTGGATGAGACGTATTCGGGAGAGACTTCTCGGATGCTCACCAATTTGGTGACGGTTATACAGCTCGGTGAACTCGAACCCGGGCTGCTGGTATGCGTGCGGAAAGCCAAACAACCTCGACAGATCACCTCTTTGCCTTGCCGCAATGAAGCCGCTTGTGAATGGCTCAACGCAAACCATGGCGACCAGATTCAATCACACAAGAAGATCACGACCTGGTTCGTTGCCATGGTCGAGAAGATGACAGAGTTTCATCGCCAAGAGCTGCTACAGGTGAGCAACTCGCAGCAGAACAATCGTTCGCTGGGATCTAATCGCCTAAAATGAGACCGCGGACGCATGAAGCTGATAGCCGAGAACAAGAGAACGAAGTAACAGGTCGAAGCGTATATGACATGCATGACAACAGCGAACACGGCGATACTGGTACAACGAAGATACAAAAGCGAAGCGCAGGATGGGACTCGCTGCGCATGTTCTAGCGACGACGGTATCATAACACTCTTACAACAAATTTGGGGTCCGTGATAACGACTCGTATATTTAGAACATTTCGATCCTCGACCCACCATCCGGCTACCGGGTCTGTCTGTACAGAGACAAATTTCAGCCACCATACAGCTCCAATTCGACATCTCTGGCTCTACTCACCGACCTCCCGCTCACTTCTCATTCTCCGCCTTCCACCTCTCAAACTGCGCCCAATTCCTCTTAACCTTCCTACTCTCATAAATCTGCAACCGTATCCCACCCCAAACCTCATCTTGGTCATCCCCTGTGTTCACTTTCCCCCTGTACCCAGCTTTTCTGATTAGGGACAAGATGGTTTCCTCTTTCGTCCAACCTTGAGCAGGGGGAACTTCGGGAAGGTAGGTCCCCGAGTATCGACGGGAAGAGTGGTGGAAGGTTATGTGGATACCGTGGGTTCCTAGGGTCCAAGCTAGGGGATTGGGAGCCGGGGTCATCGGCGTGAGGAGGGACACGCTGTTGATCTCAAGGAGATGTCGAAAAGGAAAAACCGGGAAGTTACGTTGTCAGCTGAGTTCTCTTTGTCATCATACGAACAGCCTGATGTATGCAAGGCTGTTTTTCCAGATAGTAAGACCGAGAGCCCAAATACTCACCCGCACTGCAAGAAAGGCAATTCTTCCGCTTTAACAGGCCTGAACCTCGTATCCCGAAACGCACTACAAAACCATCCGAGCCGTTCATTCCATTTTGTTAGCAAACTATCCAGAAAACTCAGAACAACACCAAAGAACCCAACGTGCTACCATAGTCGGGAAAAGATGATGATGAAGGTGAAGATCGAAGAAGAATGAAGTGAAATAGGACTCACCTGGTAATAGCATACTCCCGGAGTCCTTTTTCTAATGGCAAGGCGGTGAATGTCCCGATACATCCTCGGAGGGAGACATCTTCCTCGTCTTCCTCCTCATCATCTCCATCCTCTTGCTCATTATCATGCTCTTGCGCAACGGCGTTCTCGGGACCCGGGGCGTCTTCGTGTGTATAGGCGTATGAACGTTTGTTCCAGGTGACGAACAACGGACTGTATTCCAGGGAAAGATCAAGGAAAGGCAGATTCAGACCAGGATAATGTAGAAGAAAAAAGGAGGTGGACGAGGTTCGGGGTTCGTGCATGTGGTTGTGCTTACGATTCTTGCTTCAAGTCGAAACTTGCGCCCCCAACGCCCCCCGGCGAAGTATCCATGAAATCTCTGAGTCGAGGCTTAGCTTGCTGTCCAGGTTCGCCCGAAGATCTTTGGGACTCGAGGTGATGTTCGATGGTGGACATGCAAAAGTAGGCGAGTCCTTCCGGACAAGAGGATTTGTTGCCGGGCATCGTCGTTTTTGTCGAGGGTAGTGCTTCACGGTTGAGAGGTGTCAGCCTTGTGGACTTTGTCTGGATCCGATATCCACGTTCGAAGGGATGGAGAGATGGTTATATGGTACCGGGACTGAGATGGGGTACTGACATGCTTGATGGTCGATGTGGTTGATGAATTGATGAGGATTGCTTGATGTGAGCCCCACCCGGCTCAACACGGGGGGTTCGTCATCATCTACTTCCGACCTCTACCAATTACATCCGGAAAGAATTCATCTGGTGGCGGTAAAAATTACTAGCCTGGCGGCAATCGACTTTATATTTCAAATACCAACACTCTCTCCCTATGGCTTGACGCCAAGGAACAGCCACATGCACGAGTCCCTGGTAATACTCCCTTGCATCTGGCTCGGTGAAAACGATCTCGGGGAATAAACCTCTTTGTTACCCCTATTGGAACGTCTCAACGATCAACTGTTGATCGTCAAGACCCTTACAATGTTACTGTACAACATTCCACTGGATCTGTTCTCTGTACAATTGCCTAGAAGTCTTCCCCTATCGAATTCCACATTGATCTATCACTTAGAAACACGCCCTTGCAATTGCATCAGTATTCAAAATCGATACGTTATCACAATGAACTCTTCCCAGGCAATCGACATTGATCAGCTCCCCGACATCCTCAACCAATACACTGGTATGGAGGAAGACCTACTTGACCTTTTTATAAGGGACGAAGCAGAGAAAGAGGCCGAAGAAGAGGTTCAATTAGCTTCTCCCCCGCCCTCCCCCCTTGTTATCGCTCAACAATCGATTCCAGGGGATTCGTTCTCTGTTCAACTCCCTGAGTTCGACCCCACGATCGACATGGATGCCTGTTACGGGCGTCCTCGAAAATCGTCTAAGGGGTTGCTTCCGCGTATTTACTTCCGTCGCGACTACGTGGCGAGTCACAGGTTTCTAGATGCAAGCGAAGTCGGATCACGTGACTACGATGTCTCACGGTCTTTCTCGAGTTCGTGTGAAGTCGCGACACTGTACTAACGATTGCGAGTTCGTCGGTGATAGTGTAACCTCTTCTAGTACGTCTCCGTAGTGTAACTAAGGTATAGGCGTATGTCGAATGTAATAACTGCGCTTGAATCGTATAGAAGTACAACAGACTCGCACGACTTCTCTACGATTCGCGCTCCGTTATATGCTAACTACGTACTCGCGTTGCTCGCACCGAATCCGCTATTGTTTACCGAGTTCGCCCGACTTCGTGCTTGTCTTCTTTGTTCGAGAACAAAAGGCTATCGTCCGTCGGTCACTCTTTCAGGCGAACAATAGACGGTCGAACACACGAAGTCGCGGTTTTCTTTTGTTGACTTCGTGCGGATCCGCTGGGTGTCGCCCGATCCGGGCCGATGACCTAGATGCGCGTCGATCCCATGCTGCCGTTCGGTCACGCCCTGTGACATCATCCCCCCCTCTATGTTGGACGTCGCCCCGACGTCCCGGTGGCCCTTGTTTCGAGGGTGATTGTCGGTTAGGATGTCCGAGGTGTCCGCAGTCCTCGACCGGCTCCGGGGTTTGTCGTACGAATCCTCCCCTGCACGATATGCCTTGTCGTCAAGTCGTCCGTACCTTCCTTTGATGGGTTCTGGAAATGGCGTAGACTTCGTGCGTAACCGAGTCCATCCTGAAACGTACGACCGATGTCTCACTCGGTCGTCCAGATATCCCGCTCCTGTTCCCGCGTGAGGGTCCTTTGGCGCTAAACGAGCGGAACCAAAGTCGCGTAACCGATATCCTCTTGAAACGCGCGACCAATGTCTCACTCGCATCTCTCCTCGTCCTGCCGTCGTCGTCCGCGCGCTAACGGCCGTACTCGCGCGGATCCAAACGAGATTGTTTTGGTCGAGACGGTTGGGTATTGCTGACGAAGGGTATATACTTGCAACGTCTTCGACCGAATTCCCTCCTTTCTTTCTCGTTCTCGCCTTTTCTTCAACTCCTCTCTTCAAATCGAACCTACTCGCTCGTTCTCGCACGTAACCGCACTACTCCAACCGACTCCTACCATGTCCTCGCCTGCTCCCAACACTCCTGCCGAAACCCAGGTTCCGGCCACCACCCCGGTCGTCGAGACCCCCGCCTCGGTCGTTGAGGCCACCCCCGCCGCCACCGTCCCCGCCGCCAACCTCGTCGGCGAAAACTCTGGTCCTGCGGGACCGTCTCTTCCTTCGGGCGTCGACGCCCGAAACGGTACGTGTTCTGACGAAGTCTACCGAGTTCGTGTGCTCACCCTCCATTTCGTATCAGAACGACAGCTCTCCCAGGGCTTCGCCCGCCTCGGATGGGGGAACAGCGCCGAGGAGGCGATCGAGCGTGAGTCGCGCGATCTCTCTTGACTTCGTGAGAAACCTGACGTATTCGTACGGATTCAGTCGACGACGAAACCGGGGAGTTCGTCAACGCTCCTGAGGTGCTCCCGCCGCCTCTTAAGGTCAAGTCTAAGTCCTTCATTCCGAGGGTGAAGGAGGAGATCATCGAGGAGGAGGGAGGCGCTCCCGCGGCCTCGGGTAAGTTCTTTCCTCGCACACTGAATACGCACGGGTTCTCACAACTTCGTATCGCTCCCACAGGATCCGGAAGGTCCACCAGGCCGGACCTCGACCTCGGTGGCGGCTTCGGCGGGCGATCCGGTGAGTTGCGAGCTATGCGTTTCGCCCGGATCCGCGCGACTGCTGACAGATTCGTGCGCCTTTTCCCGCTCAGACCGCCAACGTTCGTTGTCCTTCGAGAGGGACAGCAAGGAGGTCTTCTCCTTCGACGACCGCCTCACTCCCTTCGGTACGGCCGCTCCTGGCCCTCGATCCCGCGCCGCTGGTCCGGCCCGGCCTCCCGCCAACTGTGAGTATTCTTTCTTTTTCGTTCGTACATGTACCTTTCGTTCAGACTTCGTGCGACTTCGTGTTTTTAGTCGGTGTTCCAGAAGCGGAACACTTCCGTCTTCAGCGCCAGTTCGGTGACGACTCCGTCCGCTCCGCCGCCGAAGAAGGTCGATCTGGCCCCGCCGCCGAGAACCTGGCCGCCGGGGAAACACGAGGCGGGCAAGTCGACGGGTTCTTGGGGAGCTTCCTCCCGGGTACGTATTTCTCTGCTCGTATTCGCTCATATTCTTGCTAACCGGTTCGACTCCGCAGGCGAACCTCGATGGGATGGGGACGATCGGGTCACGACATGGGACCAGATCCGACACATCGCGGGTCGACCTGGCTGGCCAGCGTGGACCAAGCCCAAGGACGACACGTCCGACGTGAAGAGGTTCGAGCACCGGGCCCGACAGGTTAGCCTAACTTTTGCCCACCTCCGCGCGAATCCTACTGACTTTGTCCGAATTCTCTCGACAGTGGAACCGATTCCGCATGGCCGACTACTGGTCCGAGAGGCCGGGCGACACCGTCCGGAACGACCCGACTTGCGCCGGGTGCCACCAGAAGCGTGATGACGTGGCCTGGGCTCGGGAATGCCGTTCGGTGGTGAAGCGCAACGGGACGAAGCAGGGTTGCGTCTGCTGCAACGCATTCGGCTCGACGTGTGAGTACGCCGGCAAGGACTCGCGCGACAACGTGGCCGACGACGACGACGCCGACGACGCTCGACCTCGAGAGGAGACTCCGCTCGAGTCCGTCCGAGGTCGTCAGGCTTCGATCGATCGCGACGCCGCCGCCGCCGCCGCCGCCTTCAACGCCGCCCATCGTCCTCGCGCTGGACACACTCGCGGTGCTCCTCTTCGAGGAACCCAAGCTCGGGAAGCTCTGGTTAGTACTCTTCTCTCGATTCTTCTCATCTTCGTCGGACTTCGCTAACATCCGTACGTGTTCGTCCATAGATCTTCCAGACCGGCGTCGTCAAAGGCGCCTTGGACGAGGACCGGGTCCTCGGTCGAACGGCTCTTCAGTCGTTGTACGAGGTGATGTGCCGCCTCGTCGAAGGTCTTGCGCCGCCGCCTTCGCCTTCCGCTCGGAACCGGGCGGGATCGAAGCGAGACCGCGATCCGTCGCCGAGTTCGGGCAGGAACAAGCGTCGTCGTGGTAACCCTTGAGACGCGGGTTCGGGGCCTCTTTTTTTTTTCTTTCTTTTGTATTTTTATACTTTTTATGCGAGATATACCTTGTGATTCTTTCGACTTTGTTTCGTCGCTGTTCGTAGTTCAAATGAATGTGAGTTGAGTCCAGCTCGTGTCCGATCGTCCGTAGTCACGCGCGTTCGCCCGCAAACGCGCGTACTCGGACTTAAGGCTTCGGCTTCGTGGGATTTTGCGCGTGGAACTCCTCGACCAAATCAGCGGCGAAGACGTCTTCGGCATTCTCCCACGTAGTCGCCTCCGGACCCGCGTACCCTTCCCACTCGATGCGATACTGAACCTTGCCCGCTCGTTTCCTACTATCTAGGATTGACTTGACCTCGAAAACGTCCTCGGTCTCGGGTTCAGGACCCGGATCCTGACGCCTCGCCGCGACTCCGCCTGTGCGATGCGGTTCCAAACGATCTAGGTGGAATACGTCGTGTATCTTCAGCGAAGCCGGTAACCTCACCCGCCAGGCGTGTGAGGAGATCTCTTCGATGATTTCGTAAGGCCCGAACCGTTTGTGGTCCATTTTCTTGCTTGGTCGCTTGGTGTTGATATCTCGTGCGGATACATAAACCATCTCCCCCACTTTGGGCGAAAAGGTCCCACTTCGCCCGGCGTTGTAGTAAATCGCAGCCCTTTCCGCGGCCTCTTCTAAACACGTCCGCATGTCCTCCCAAATCTCTTTCATTTCGTCAGCCGCCAACCGTCCGGACCCGGTGTCGCCAACCTCGTCGGTGAAGTCGAAGCGAGGGTGATACCCGAACGTGGCAAAAAATGGAGTTATTTTCGTCGAGGCGTGCGTCGTGTTGTTCAACACGAATTCTGCCAAAGGCAACCATTTTACCCAGTCGTTCTGGCGAACATTGACGTATTCGCGCAAATACGCTTCCAAGGACTGGTTGACTCGTTCGGTCGCTCCGTCGGTCTGAGGATGGTAAGCTGTCGATAACCTACTTTTGATTCCGCACGCCTTCGTAAACTCCCTCCAGAATTCGGACGTGAACTTGCTGCCGCGGTCGGACAAGATCGCGTCGGGCAAGCCATACTGCGAGAATACATGAGTCAGAAACGTGTTCGCCAAGTCCTTGGCCGTCATTTTCGTCGTGACCGCCAAGAATCGCACGCGTTTCGTGAACCGATCCGTGATGACCAGGATTGAATTCTTGTTCTCCGACATTGGTAACTCCTCGATGTAATCCATTGACAATTCGACGTTTGGCTTGTCCGAAACCGGTAGAGACTTCAGCATTCCGTACGGTTTGTGCCGCGTGGTCTTGTTTCGCTGGCAACTCTGGCACGAACCCACAAAGTCGATCACGAAGTCGTCCAACCCTGGCCAGTTGTAATCTCGCCTGACCAATTCGATCGTCTTGTCTCGTCCTTGGTGCCCCGCTAACGGCTGGTCATGACGTGCCTGTAAAACCCGAACACGCAGGTCTTCGTGATCAGGCACGTAACACCGCCCCCGATATCGCAACTCTCCTCTCTTCGTGAATGACCACGGCGACTCCGTGTATGGCCGCCCCGAAACCGTGATGTTCGTCCACGGAACGTTCCCCTCGGCGGTTTCTGCCTTTACCCCTTCTTTGATATCGTCCCGCAAGGTACGGTTTCGGGGACCCTGCACTCGTGCCGACCGACTCTGTTCGACCCACAGCGACTTCGGGAGTAGGACGTTGAAATTCCCTTCGTTGTGTGTCCGCGAGTGGATTCCGCCCTTTCCCGGGTGGTAGTCCGGCCTTCGTGTCAATGCGTCCGGTTTCCCTCCCTTAATGCCCGGTCGATAACGAATCCGGAAATTGTAGTCCGACAACGCTTCCGCCCATCGAGCTTGGCGACGACTGAGCTGCTTCGCCCCTTGAAAGTACTCGAGATTCTTGTGATCCGTGAGGATCTCGGTCGGTTCCTTCTGTGCCAACAAAATCGCCCGCCAATGCCCGAATCCGGAAACAATCGCGAGCAGTTCCTTGTCGTGGACTGTGTAATTGATCTCCGCCGGACTCAGCTTTCGCGAGTAAAACCCAATCGGTCTCAGCGCATCCTTGTCATCCCGTCGGCTCAACACGGCAGCCAGCGCGTAATCGGACGCATCCGTCTCCAAGAAACAAGCGACGTCCGGATCCGCCTGGATCAGCATGGGCCCTTCCGAAAAGCTGTGCAGGAGTGTGTCGAACGCTTGTTGTTCCTCGTCACCCCACTTCCACTCCACGCTTTTCCGCTGGAGCCGATTGATCGGCAAAGCAATCTTGGCGTAGTCGCGTATGAACCGTCGATAGAAGTTGGTAAATCCTAGGAACCGAGCGATGTCGGACACACATCGCGGTACCGGCCAGGTCTTGACGCTTGCCATCTTCTCGTCGGTCATCGCGACTTCGCCCGCCTTGACTTGGTAACCTAGAAATTCGATAGAATCCTTGAAGAACTCACACTTCTTCGGTTTTAGGTAAAACGAATGCGCGCGAATCGTGGCGAATAACTCTTTGCAAACCGCGACGTGTTCCTCTTTCGTCGAAGAGTAGACCAAAATATCGTCTACGTAAACGATCACCCCCTTATCGACGAATTTGTCGAAAATGTCGTTCATCAAGTACTGGAACGACGCTCCGGCGTTGCACATGCCCTCCCGCATTACCTTCGACTGAAACGCGCCGTACCGGGTCAAAATCGTGGTCCATTTCTCATCTCCCGGGCGCATTCGCAAGAGCTGATACGAAGTCGGCATGTCAAACTTGGAAAAGATCTTCCCTGTGCGAACTCGTTCAAGGCACGTGTCGATTTTTGGCAAAGGGTATGCGTTCTTGACCGTAGCGCGATTGAGTTCGCGATAATCCGTAACCATTCGGAAGTCTCCTCCTTTCTTCTTCACGAGGAAAACCGGGCTTCCGAACCAGTGCGAAGATGGTTCAATATGCCCGATTTCGCGACTTTTGTCGATCCACGCTTTCAACCACGCATCCGCATCCGCCGACAACGGGTACGGTTTCGCCCTCTTTAGTTGAACATTTGGCAAGAGGTCAACCGGGTGATCGTAGATTCGATGAGGCGGTAACTTCTCGTAATTGCTCTTCTTGAAGATGTCGCGAAACTCCGCGTATTCGGCCGGAATCATGGCGTCTAGTTCATCGTCGTCAGGAGTCGGTTCTTCCTCCTCCAATTCTAGTTCCCGAATTGCCTCCAACATGTCGAGACTACCCTCCCCTTGTCCACGAAACCACTTGGTTTCTCCCGGAATCGTATCATTCTCCCCCTCCGCCGGCGACTTCGGGCATAAGATACTGAGTTCGCAAGTCTCCCAATCCATCTGCACTCCGTATTCCTTGATGAAGTTCAAACCCAAAATCACTTCCGGCGAAGCGCTCTCCATAATATCGAAACGAATCTTGAAGGGTCCGATGTTCCCGTTGATGAAAACCTCTACGTCTACGTACGACGTGATCAGTCCGCGTCCGGCCGGATTCGGACCATTATCCACGAGTCTGATGATCTTCGGGACTTCGTACTTGGATTGAGCTATCTGCTCGAGCAGCGAGCATCCCGGTCGAATGAAGCTGCTGCTCGCCCCTGTGTCGAGGAGGGCTGAGAGCACGAACTCGTCCGAACCCGCTCGAGGCCAAACGGACAAGGAAACTAACGGGTCCTGACCGCGTATTTCGAAACGGATCCAGTTTGATCTTTGGAACGAACCCTTCTTCCAGTTCGTGTTAGCAGGGACTTCCCTTGCAATTCGGACGACTTCGGGCGCCATGGGCTTGTAAGACGGCTTGTCCGGGCAGTCTCGGGCGTAATGGCCCGGTTTCCCACATCGTAGACATTTCCCGTCCGCTCGTCGCTGATCCTTCTCGGCTTCCGTGATAGGCCGATAGGGGGCCCCTCCCCTTGGGACGAACGCGGGGCTACCGGTAGCGAACGTGACCCTGGGCCCTGGGCTAGGCTGCCTGCGTTCGCGACTTCCGTGGTCCGAATCTCCTTTGGTGCGCTGATCCGAGCGTTTTCGCAATCCCCGGTTCTTCTTCGACCGACCTCGATCCTCTTCGGAGTCGGAGTCCGAACTTTGCCCGCGATCGCGTACGGACTGCAATCTATTATCGACTTCGATCGCCTTCGCTCGGAATCGGATGTAATTCCTCTTCGGGTATCCGTTCTTCTCGAGGTACTTGCTAACGGACGGACGAAGCCGGTCCATTACGGCGTCAATACACGCTTCATCGTTCCAGCCAGTCAGGGGTTTATGCAACCCGAACTTCGAAAAGAATTCGCTAGCTGTTCCGGTTTGCTTCAGTTTCTTGATGGCCCGTACGGCATCGCCCTTGCTGTTGTTCTTTCCGAACGAACTCCTCATGAACTGCGCGAACATCTCGAAGTCGTGCAAGAACGCGGGTTGTTCGTTGAACGGAAGACTGATGTACGGGAAAACATGCTCGAATGCGTCCCCAGCCAGGCGCATGACAGCGAATCCGACCTGACCCTTACCAGTTCGGAACTGCGACGGTTTCTGATTGAAACAGACACGGCATTTGGCCAAGAAGTGGTTCACCGAATAATCTTTGTCGTCTCCGGTGAAGTCCTTGACTTCGTTGAGCTTGCCCTCGTCGTCCTGTTCCAGATCTTCTCGCCCGGATTCGGACCGAAACTCACGCATCGGGGTGTAGATATCCCTCTCAGGCGAATCGTTGGTTTCGGTACCTCCCGTCCGCTTCGTTGTCTGAGTCGTCGGAATCGTACTGATCCGCAAGATCTTGGAGACCGCTGAAGGGGTCCCGCTGGGTCTTGCGCGCCTTCGGTTCCTTGACCGACCTCGCATCGATCAACTGTTCGATCTTGGTGGTAAGGTCGTCCTGGTCCTTACGTTGTCTGGCGAGTTCGTCCAAGAGACGACGGTTCTGTTCCCGAAGTAAATCCAATTCGGTTTCTTCGCTATCCTCCGTGTGGGGGACGATCCCCTCTTCCGAATCGGCCGGTCCTCGACCGACATCGTCCGGATCTTCGGAGTTTTCTTGCGAAGGTCGTATGTTCCCACGGGTTCCCGCCCTGGTGGCCGGACCCGTGCCTCTATTGTTGTTCGTTGCCTGGCTTGACATCTTGAAAGGTGTGATAGATGAAGCGCAGTTATGCTGTTACGGGCGTCCTCGAAAATCGTCTAAGGGGTTGCTTCCGCGTATTTACTTCCGTCGCGACTACGTGGCGAGTCACAGGTTTCTAGATGCAAGCGAAGTCGGATCACGTGACTACGATGTCTCACGGTCTTTCTCGAGTTCGTGTGAAGTCGCGACACTGTACTAACGATTGCGAGTTCGTCGGTGATAGTGTAACCTCTTCTAGTACGTCTCCGTAGTGTAACTAAGGTATAGGCGTATGTCGAATGTAATAACTGCGCTTGAATCGTATAGAAGTACAACAGACTCGCACGACTTCTCTACGATTCGCGCTCCGTTATATGCTAACTACGTACTCGCGTTGCTCGCACCGAATCCGCTATTGTTTACCGAGTTCGCCCGACTTCGTGCTTGTCTTCTTTGTTCGAGAACAAAAGGCTATCGTCCGTCGGTCACTCTTTCAGGCGAACAATAGACGGTCGAACACACGAAGTCGCGGTTTTCTTTTGTTGACTTCGTGCGGATCCGCTGGGTGTCGCCCGATCCGGGCCGATGACCTAGATGCGCGTCGATCCCATGCTGCCGTTCGGTCACGCCCTGTGACAATGCCATCGTTGCAGAGATCAATCTCCATGGCCAAGCCCACGGGTACGCTATAAGGAAGTCGAACGTTAGTAAATACCAAGGGGTCGTTCGCAGTTTCAACTTGAAATGCACTCGCGAAGGAGAATATACCCCATCGCACGACTACATCAAACAAACGGGACTTGCCCGAAACAAAAAAACTACTACCCAGCGATGTGGCTGTGGATTCAAGATCTATGTTAGCTGCGATAAAGCTGGCCAATGGTCTGTTTCACCGCGGAGTTTGACTCACAATCATCCACCGGCCGAGACCCCTGGAGTGTTTCGACAAAATCGAAAAATGACACCAGCCGAAGCAGCTATTGTAGAAGCAGGTTGCAAGGCAAATCATCTACCTTCTGCGACCCTAGCAGAGCTTCGACACAAAGCAGCACAGGAGGGAAGAGAAACATTGGTTTCAATTAAAGAGATCTATAACGCTCGTCAAAAGTTCTATTCCAATGCAGCGAGTGGAAAAACACGCACCGACTGTAAGGCCCGGGAGCGACCCCCGACGGGGATCCCCCTGGACAGGCTGACGGGACGCAGGAATGAGGCAAGGTATGGGTAGACATCTAAATGTAATAACGGATGTAGAGCTATTACAGAGGTACTAGTTCTACATCCAAACAACAACACCGAAAAGTACCCCCGGCGGGAGTCGCATACGGGAGTCGCGTACGGCGCGTCCGACGCGTCACGTGACCGCTATAACAGGATCCCCCTCCTAGATGCGGACTCCGAACGCATCAAGCGTCGGCGTATTCCTGTCGACCGGGCTGGGGTAGATGAGGGTAGCGCTTATGGAACGCCGCAACGACTTTGTCGTCGTGGTCAAACTCGGCGGGGCTGACCCATTCGTTTGACTCGTCTCCGTACCCTTCGAATCGGACCAGGTATTGGGTCTTCTTCCCGGACCTTCCGGATCGCAACGCCTTCGAGTGTACGATCTCGGACACAACATACCCCAAGTCGCCGTTGTCGAGGACTTCGGGGGTAGGTGGCTCAACCACCTCTCTTCCTTCCAGTTCGTTGGCCCGATAGGGAATAAGCAACGACACGTGGAACACGGGGTGCACCCGTCGTAACTGCGCGGGGAGTTCCAGCCTCCTCGCCATCTTGCTCTGGCCGATGACCTCCGTGATTCGGAAGGGCCCCAGCGTCTTCATCGAGAGCTTCTGGCTGGGGCGCACCGATGTCAAGTTCTTGGTAGATAACATTACCAAGTCCCCTACGTTCTAACCCTCGTCAGGGACGGCGGTACGCTTCCGATTTGCGTACTTCGCCATATCTTTCCGCGCCTGTTCCAGCGCCTCCTTCACCGACTTATAGATCCCGTCGAGTCGGTCTCGGTACTCCCCCGCCGACTCCACCGCCTCTTCCCTAGTGCCGGGCACTGGCAGGGAGAAGGTATGTTCCCTTCCCTCGGACGCCATGAATGGCGACATCCCGATGGCAGAGTGCTTCGCGTTGTTGTACGCGAACTCCGCCATGGAGAGCAACTCCGCCCAATCGTCCTGGAGGAAGTTGACGTACGACCGCAAGTACTGCTCCAAAGTGGAGTTACTTCGCTCGGTCTGTCCGTCCGTCTCCGGGTGAAACGCCGTGGAGTAACTGTTCTCCACGTTTGCCATGCGGCACAAATCTTTCCAGAATCGCGAGGTGAACAACGTACCTCGATCCGAAATGATCTGCTTCGGGAATCCATGCAAACACACCCATCGGTCGAGGAACAGCCGCGCCAAGAATGTGGCGTCGTTATCCTTTCGACAAGCAACGAAGTGCGCTCGCTTGCTAAACCGATCGACGATCACCAGGATCGAGTTGGACCCCATAGACTCGGGCAGGTCCGTGATGTGATCCCAAGTGATCGATTCGTATGGTCCCGCCGGTACCGGTAGCGGCGCTAGCTCACCGACAGGCTTCATTCGGGGTCGCCGGTTGCGCTGACATATACTGCAGCTAGCGACGTATTCCCCGATCCACTTCGCCATCCCAGGCCAGTAGAAGTCTCTACTGGTCAGCTCCACGGTCTTGTCCCGCCCCCAATGGCCGGCGGCTTTCCCGTCATGTAGACGCTTCATCAGCTCTACCTTGATGTTCCCTGCGTTGGGAACATACACCAACCCGTTGTACAGGAGAACTCCAGTGGGGCTCAGGCTGTATCGCTCATTCGCCAAGGTCCCCGCCTTGAGCTGCGCTATGAGCTCTTTCGCCACCGGATCGTCCTGCGCCGCCGGTATCAGCGCTTTCACCATCCAATCGCCCAGTGCGGGGATGGTGCCATTCAACCGCAAAGGCGGTCGCTCAACCGGACTACACCCCTCAGAGGGTGCGTCTTCGACAGGCCGGAGCAGAGTCTCCGCTCGCTTCGGTTCTGTCTCCTCCATCAACTCTTCCCGCCGACTCAACGCGTCGGCCTTCCCGTTCTCCGTTCCCGGTTTGTACTCCAGGGTGTAGGAAATCTGGTTCAACAGCTGCGACCATCGCGCCTGCCGTTGAGACAATACCTTGTCCCTCTTGAAGTACTCCAAGTTCTTGTGGTCCGTCAGGATCCGAACGGGGTACTTGTTGTCGAGATAATGTCGCCATATCCGACTGCAATAGACGATGGCCAACAGCTCCCTGTCGTGCACATCGTAGTTCCTCTCGGCGGGCGTCAAACTCTTCGACATGAACGCTACCGGGTGGAGCTTCCCATCGTCCCCTACCTGGGACATCACCGCACCGATCGCTCCAGAGGAGGCGTCGGTCTCAAGCACCACTTGGCGCTCCTCGTTGTAGTGCGCCAATATAGGCGCCTGGGTGAAGGACTCCTTCAATTCCCGGAACGCAGCGTCAGCGGCTGCCGTCCAGGAGTACTTCACCCCTTTCTTCGTCAGGGCCGTCATTCCCTGAATCTTCTTGGAGTAGTTCTGAATGAACCTCCGATAGTAATTTGCAAATCCTAAGAAGGACTGCAGTCCCCGAATGTTCTTCGGGGGGGCCCAGTCCAAAACGGACTTGACCTTAGAGGGGTTCATACTAACCCCCGTCGGGGCAATATCGTACCCCAAGAATTCGGTAGCCACCGTATCGAACTCGCACTTCTCCGCTTTCGCATACAGGCCATTTGCCTGCAGCCTCTTCATAACCTCCTTGACCTGACCATCGTGGGTCTCCTGGTCGGAGGAGTAAATAAGTATGTCGTCGAGGTAAACGACGACGCACACATCCAAAAGGTCCTGGAAGACCTCGTTCATCCACCGCTGAAAGGTAGCGGGGGCGTTGGTCAGGCCGAACGGCATGACCAAACATTCGAACAGGCCGAAACGTGTAGTAAACGCGGTCTTCCAAATGTCTTCTTCTTTTACGCGTAGCAGGTTGTACGCGCCTCGGAGGTCCATCTTCGTGTAGACCTTCGCGCCCTTCAACCTGTCTAGCGTCTCTGAGATGAGGGGTAGGGGCGTCCTATCCTTCACCGTAATGTCGTTAAGGCGACGGTAGTCGATGCACATACGCATCTCGCCGCCTTTCTTCGGTACAAACAGTACCGGGCTCGAGCAGGGCGACTTCGACGGCCTGATGAACCCCTTCTCCAGATTCTCCTTCAACCACTTCTTTAGCTCCTCACTCTCCCGCTGGGAGTGGTTGTAGAGCTTCTGATACGTCGGCGACGTACCGGGTTTGAGTTCGATCGCGTGGTCGATCGATCGCTTCGGGGGCAGTGTATCTGCCTTCGTCTTGGAGAACGCTCCAAGATGTTCATGATACTTCTCCGGTACCATGTCCCTCAGCTTCTCCATATACTCGGGAGGGTCCAGGTCATCCTGGAACGAGTCCGTAGGTTTGACGTCCCAGTCCCACAGGTCCGGGCGCCTCGCCCGCTCGTCGTCCTCCCGGGTCATCTGCATCTGCGCGACGACCAAATCCTCCGTGATCGACCCCTTCATCTTCTTGAACGGGTCGATCCCTCGTGTCTCCACTTCTACTTCGTCCGGAGCATACACCGTCTCGGGCCTCTTGAGGCATCCCGTGCTGATGCAGACATCCCCGAACGTCACCGCGTTGGAGTCCCATTGGATATGCGGGTTGTGTCTCCGCAACCAAGGGATACCTAGTACTACCGGGTACCCACTCAAATCGGTGAGGTGGAACTTGGTCAGTTCCAGGTGCACCCCCGTACGTACCAGCGTACGAGCCTTCTGGGTGATCCTTCCTCCCTGGATCTCCCGACCATCGATCACCGTTACTACCCGCGGCGTCTCGAGGTCCGTTACGTCGAATCCATGTAGCGACGCGAATGTCCGATCCATGAACATCCCGGTCGCTCCCGAATCCAACAACATGAGTGCTTGGACCGGCACTCCTTCCGGGTAGAACACTCCTACCAACGTCAGATGGCTATCTGGACCGTTGGGTACTCCGCTTGCACCCAACTGCAAGGGGATCCGGCTACCTCCCTGTGCTCCCCCATTCGGGGTCCTTTGGTGATCCGTTATTCTGTAAGGCCCGGGAGCGACCCCCGACGGGGATCCCCCTGGACAGGCTGACGGGACGCAGGAATGAGGCAAGGTATGGGTAGACATCTAAATGTAATAACGGATGTAGAGCTATTACAGAGGTACTAGTTCTACATCCAAACAACAACACCGAAAAGTACCCCCGGCAAGAGTCGCATACGGGAGTCGCGTACGGCGCGTCCGACGCGTCACGTGACCGCTATAACACCGACGCATTGATTAAACAACTCGATTCCGCTGGAATACCTTTCGAGACCTGTTTCGGTGCAGCCAATGTGTTAACACACTTGTTTGTCACTGAACCAATGGCCATGACCCTTGCTCGACATTACGGGCAATTGTTATTTATCGATTGCACCTATAAAACAAACAAATACAACATGCCGATGCTTCACATCGTTGCAGCGACCGCGAGCAATACTACATTTACTGTGGCCTTTGCATTCATGTCTCGGGAAAGGGAGAAGGATTACATCTGGGCAATGAAGTGCTTCAAACGATTCCTAGGGAACACTCCAGTGGAAACGGTTATGACCGACGCCGAAATGGCCTTGCGCAATGCGATCGAGCAAGAATTTCCTCGCTGGAAACACATCCTATGTCTTTGGCATATACAACAAAACATCGTAAAGAACTGCAAGAAAGGTCTTCCACAGGATACGTTCATTGAATTACTTCGAGCCTGGTGGGGTGTTGTAAGACAACCAACGGAAGAGAAGTTCAAGAACGCCAAAGTCGATCTAATTCATCGGTACGGTCAAAATGGATCGAACACCCAACAAATGGTGGGGTACTTGATCATTGGATTCGAAGAGGCGGAACGCTTTGCCTTCTACGCTACTGGGCAAGCGTTCCATCTGAACTATCTAGCTACCTCGACCGGTGAATCGTTCCATCGCGCTGTCAAAAGGCAAATCAAAGGCAGTGGCGATCTCTTTGCAGCAACCAACGCGGTATTGAACCACATGGAGAGTACGCAGCTCAAGATCTTCGATATTCATGCCAATGGACCTGTTCGTAGGAACATCAGTTTGCCTGAGTGCTTTGTGCAGGTCAGTTGGAGTCGAGCAGTGTGTCGTTCCCTTGGAATCGATTTTTTGACCTGTTTCGAACAATAGCTTCACGGGAAAGTTTCAACATACGCGATCGACCTTATGCATCAATGGGGGTACCTCTTTGCAAAAGCTGTGAAGGCTAGCAACGGTCAACTAGACCCCTGCACAGGTGCATGGCAAAAATCCACTGGTCTGCCCTGCAAACATGACTTCGCGGCGTTCTTAAATGGCACTCGACGACATCCTTTACAACTCCACGAAATTCATGTTCATTGGCATATCGTTCATCGCGCGCAACTCAAGGAAACAGCGGTACAAATGGGTGTAGAGGTCCCTCGAGCTCTTCTCAGGGGTCTTGACAATGCAAACATCCCTGTACCTATTCCAATGGGAGGGATTCAGAACACCTACATCGAACGTCGACTCCCAGGTGATTTACTACTGAACGACCTCTCGGCGACGATCCTGCCACCTGTTCAACGGGTACGCGTAGGGCGGAAGCAAACAGCGCCCTCGCGCGCGGAAGCTGCCACCCTTATCAATGACGTGGCAATGGATTGGCCTGTCGCGCGTGCGGAAGCAGGTCCAACTCGTACATACGCGGCGCCCTCGCACGCGTCTATTCCATCGCAATCGACCAGTGAATTTTTGTCTGGCTACGTGCCACCGGGAGACATCATCGTACCAGTTGCTTCTAGCGGTCGCACCCAATCGGGCGGGGAAACTGTTCTCAAGAAACGCAAAGTCGTACCAGCTGCAGAGCAGCAATGCCACGTTGCTGGCAATTTGGTCATCGCAGTAATAGTGTCAAGTGCGACAAGAACAAGGAGAAGAGAGTTGCAGCAGCGCTGTGGGCGGCGACATCGACATCGACAGAGAACAATACAGTTTCGAACTCGTTTCTAGGATCGACGCAAGGTGTATAGACATAGGTCTTGTTCGATGCTTTCGGACAATGAAATACTCATTTTGAAACACTGCAATGGACGAGAACAAGGACATTCTTCAAGGCAAACCTCTTTCGAACTGAAACTCACGTCGATTTGCTTTTGTTTGGACAAAGGTATCGTTTATAATGTCGATTTCAATGGAACATCGCTTCGAAACAGCTTTTGTTCATCTATACAGCAGTCGAGAACAATGGAATAACGTCTTGGAGACATACATCTCGATAAGTACTTATATCTCTCGCAAAGGAATCACCTACTGATCGAGTACATCATTTTTCTCCTCTACATCACACAAACATAGCTCTCGCAATCGTTTTATGCCCGTCTCCCCTTCCATCGCAAGCAGTATCGATATGGCTCCCAACGCAACGTAAGTATCTTCTTATTCCAATGATTTATTCCATTGCGATCGATCATCTGACTTTTCCGTTGGTTTGAATAGCCCTCTCTACACCCCCTTCGACGTCCCCAACGTTCTCGAGTTGGACGGGACCCTCGCTGTCCCGCAATGCACCATTTGGCCGGGCCGATACCAGAATTTCCAGCAGTGGTGCGACGACTGGAACAACGAGATCAACGCCGACTCCGATCTCGACAACGCACAGGGCCCGACCAAACGTCAGCCCAAATCGCCCGGTAAAAAGGGCAAGAACAAGGAAGTCCCCAAGTTTAGGGCTTCCGACAAAGCATACCGATGCTCCACTGGAGCGTACATCACCAGGATTGAGAAGCCCGGTCCTCAAGCTAAGGACGACAAGAGGAGTAAGCTTGCAGTGGTCTAGTTCGTTGTTCGATTGCATTGGTTTAGATCGTTGATCGATTTCATTGCGCGCGTTCTTTGCTTAGTTCACAAGGATCTTCTCGACGAACTCTCCCTCCCGATCCTCCCCGTCCAGTCCCCCGCCACCCTCTCCGCCATGAACACTCCCATGGCTTCCGGTCGTAAGGATGCACCCGGGATCGACGCTGCATTGGTAAGTTCCATTGCTCGACTTCAACGATCTATTCCATTGATCGATTCCACTGAACTGACGCGTTGTTGTTTGCCACGTCATCAGGCCAAATATCGAGGAGGATGGCGACTCGCGTGCGACACCTGCCTCGCCCTTTACATCCCCGAAGTCTACACCGGTCCCAGTCAAACGATCCCCGTTGCGAAGATGAAGGCCCTCGGACTCAACAAGAACTATCTTACATTGGTCAAGTTAGTTGAGTACGGGCCTTTTATCATTTGCCGCGGGTGTATCGGGGTGACCAAGGGCAAGGGGATGTTGCCGAGTTGTGGTCCTTGTCGTGTGGTCGGCGAAAAATGCAAGAAGGTCGATCCCGCCAACGCTATCCGAATGGATGACCCAACGGTCCATCACATCGATCGAGCCCGCCGGGCCCTTACTATCATTCGGGACCAAGGGCAAATGCAACAGCCCGATCGCATTAGGATCGCCCAATACGGACTCGACTGTTTGCGCGACGAGATTTGTCACGGGTTGGAGAATTCCCCCGATAAACATACTAAGGTCTCGATCGATGCGATTGTTGCTGGGTTTGACGAGTCGGAATAGTTCTTTGTTGTATTCCATTGGTTTTGATTTTTTGTACTTAAACATTGCTACGTTATAATACGATCGTCCTTATGCAACAATTCACCGACTTTAATTCATCTGACAACTTCACCGATCGAATCCAACGGAACACAGTCGTGCGATGATACCATGCGATATTTCACTGTATTGTACCTTGGCGTAAAGCCATTGTCACACACTCCCGAGCTATTTGAAATGTAAAGTCGATTGCCGCCATAGTAGTAAAAGTTACCGCCACCAGATGAATTCTTACATCCGGAGTAACATGACGGCATTTATTATGTCATCGCCTCACTGCCGTAAAGCTTCGGACCGGTTTCATCGGCGTTGACCGATTTTTTCGGCCGAACTGTGATTGCGATTCCCCGATTGCAGCTTTCTCCCCTGCTCCCTGACTCGAGCTCGACCTATCGATCCTTGCTCGTATCGTAATGTCATGCAACTTGTAAGACCATAGTACCATAGTACAGCTTCACATCAAGGAACGACACATCTCCTGCCTCGTGACAATATACTCGGATTCGGGCTACATGCTTCAACCCAGCAACTCCACCTTATAATAGTTGACCTGTGGAACCGAATACCGATCTCGATCGCCCCGACACGATCCGTATAAGTACTAGGATACCGTCATAATACATAGTGAATAATTCTAAGGACGATGGGGAATGTGGGCAATTACATCTATTCCGGTCAGTCCCGGTCTCAACCTCTATCCACTCATGCAATCATTCCACTCGATCGGCTCACAATCGCAACATGACTCTTTTCCTGTGACCGTGACTCTGACCATCCTATGATTCATTGACGACCGCAAATACGATGACCAATTTGGCTGGACGCAGGTTTCATCCCGCTCGTCAAGACGGCCATGACCATCCTCGCCGGATTCACACTCACGAAAAAAGGACTCTTCCCCCCCGCCGCATCGAGGGGAGCGAGTCATTTGTCCATGGTACGCTTATCTCCCATCCGTATGATATCGGAATCCGAGTTTTGATTCGTCATGCTAATCTAATCCTGCCACGCATCATATCGTTTCATTTCGGTTTTTTTCTTTTCTTTTCAAAACTTTCCTTTTTTGGGATTTGCAGACGATCGGCCTCCCCTGCCTCCTCTTCGCATCCGTCGTCCCAGCGTTTAACAGCGACAACATCAAATTCCTAGGCCCGCTCTGTTTGAGCGCGATCGTCTACCAGTTTTCCGGGTTGGTAAGTTCAAGTCGGCGTCCAACTTCCTCTTCTCATGAGTTCCCTTTCAAGTCGAGTGGAGTGGATTTCGATGCATATGCTGATCAGCTATTTTGTTACATCATATCTTAATCAAACGCGATGGGTTGCGAATGTTATACTGTACTACAACTGTAGATCCTAGGACTGATCATCCGGGAGTTGTTCTACGTACCGGCGGATTTTAGGTATGGCATCATCATCGTAAGTCCCTCCCCACTCCTCATTTCCTGCTTTATCGCCCATACAACCAGACCCGATTCGGACATCGAAATCGAGATCGAAATTCAAATTGAGATTGAAGCTGACAAGAATAATGGTGTGGGACATTCTCCTTGCATTACAGGCCTCGACGTTTAGCAACTGGGGAAACCTACCGACCGCCGTCGTACAGACGATCGCCACGCAAGACCCGTTTGACCCTAAGAGGGATCCGACGTTAGGTGTGGCTTACGTGAGCGTGTTCATGTTGATCGTGAGTCCAGCCCAGCCTATCTCATGATACGCCGAAGAGTCTCGCTATAGCTATTTCGTGAAGCTGATACCGGCCCTTGACAAACCTTGACGACGATGGCGGTGACAACTCGTAGTACTCGCTCTCGTTCTTCGGCCTGGGGACGTGCAAGATCTGCGCATGGGATTTCCGACCGAGGCCGGAGGGCGAGATCAACGTCAGCCGGCGCGTCAAGTGGGCAGAGAGACGGGCTGCTCTTGCAGGGATTTGGAGGGGGATGAGGGAGACGCATCATCGGCCGGGTTGGGGTGGCAAGAGCAAGAGGGACGTGGACTCCAATCAGAAGGCCGGTATGGAACCGGAACAAGAGTATGAGCCGGATATGGATATCGAGAAGAAGGGGGTGGATTCGGACGTCGAAAAAGGATATCTCGGGACGACAATGACAACGACAACGACGGGAAACGCTATCGAGCCTACTCTTTCCAGGTACAGGTCTCACCAAGAGATCATCGCCGAGGCTTACCACGATGGGATCTCGCTGGCCCCCGTGCGGTCAACCGTATCGCATACGACGGGGAACGGGCCTCGGAATCGGCTCGGTGGGGAGATCAACCAGAAGGACAGGGAAAAGGACGTCATCGAGGAAGAAAGGGAGAAACGACAGCTTGACGCGGTGGTCTACGATAATACCCCCGAGCCGCACCGTCACCCTCACAAGAAGGAAGACGAAGGGGACGACGATGAACAAGACTCGGTAACCACCCCTCGAATACCTCTCTGGCGACGCATCCTCACCGGCGTCATCGGCATCCTCAACCCAGTCAGCATCTCCCTCTTCTTCGCCCTCCCCATCGCCCTGATCTCCCCTCTCAAAGCGCTCTTCGTCGTCGTCGACAACTGGACGGGCACGAGGATACCCAACGGACCGGATGGGAAACCTCCTCTGGCGTTCGTACTGGACACGGCGGCTTTTATCGGGGCGATATGTATTCCCGTCGGGTTGATGTTGTTGGGAGCGAGTTTCGCTAGGTTGAAGGTGCCCAGGAGTTGGGGGACTTTGCCGATCGCGGCGATCATGGCGTTGATGGTGTCCAAGAGTGAGTCCGTTTTCGGCGTCAAATCTGGATCTGGATTTCGAGATCGTCAAGTCGACGTGAAGGCTGATCTTTGAGATGTTACGACGATAATCGTGATAGTGATCATCGTCCCTTGCATCGGCGTAGGGATGACACAGGGTCTATCACAACATACGAATCTATACCCGCCGGATCAGAAGAGTGAGTCAAGTCCGAGCATACTGTTCAAAGAGAAAGTACGAGATGGGAGATTGCTAACGTCTTGCCGATCCGTTGCAGTCCTCAAGTTCGTGGCCATGTTGCTCTCTGGCACTCCGGCTGCGGTAAACCAGCTCGTCATGTGAGTTCTCGCCGAACTTTACCTCTCTCCGGCTCGAGGTCAAAGGCGCTGCAGAGTTTATATTCAGGCTAGATCAAATGGACTGACCGCACCTTATCGTTCGAACAGCACGCAAATCTACTCGCCAGACGGATCAGCGGATACGCTCAGCATGTTCCTGATCGTGCAATACGTATTCATGTTGGTCGCCTCGGCTGCGCTGGCGGCTGTCGGGTTGGCTTTCGTCAACTAGGACTAGAAGATTGGAATTAGGACTAGGAAAAACAGGGACTAGGGATTTTCTGTGAAGGAGGTCAAGGAGATCAAGATCATGGACAGGTGATATACTGATATTGTATTGTTTCGATTCGGAATTGTATCAGTAGTAAGGTTGTGTGGCCTCAACTAGCGATTAGTTGATCAGTCAGCTCTTGGAACAGTCGAGATCGTTGTAGTATTATGGGTAGGTCTGACTCAAACACATGCGAAAAGACACATTGGACGCTGGCCAGATTGGACCCTGGTCAAGAGCTCTCAAGGTCGAGTGGGTGTATGCGAGTGATGATCACGTGATCATGACGTCACCCATGACGAGTTGCTGACGTCAGCACTTCGCCCCCTACCTCTGCCGTCATCCCATCGGGATTCGACATCGAGGGCATCGAGCATCACTGCAACCTCGATCACATCGTCTTTACTTTGACGATCCCTACATCTGTACATTCTGCCTTTATCTCTATCTACGATTCACCCAACGAAATATCGAAATTCACACTTCACTCTAGCAATCATGACCGGACTCACAGGAATGTTCTCCGAACGATACACCTTTGACGACATTCCCGATCAGACGGGCAAGGTCGCCCTCGTCACCGGTGGAAGGTGGGTCGTCGGTTTTGGCTGTTGTCGTTTATATGTTCTCCTTGCTTACGATCTTATCTTATGTGTGATTCGATTCTATGATGTGACGTTCATGATCTGTCAACCGTGTAGCGCTGGGATCGGTGCTCAGATCGTTCTGGGATTGGCTCTGAACGGGGCGGAAGGTGAGCGGCCACGAACCCCCTTCATTACGATCGAGTCGATACTCACCGATGATACCTTCCCATGTTCTACTTGTCGTATCATCTCTCGTTACGAACCCCCCACCGATTACTTCACGTCGGGCTTCAACCCTCTCATCATACCGTCAATCCGCCTCCGGTGCCACACCCACAGTCCACTTCATCTCGACCACCCCCGCACACGGCGAAGAGACCGAATCCCACACCAAATCCGCTCTAACCTCCGCCTCGACCTCTTCGCACGCCTACGCTCAGAGGGCCGCCAAGGGGAAAGTCATCTACCACCAGCTTGACCTGGGGGACCTCTCCGCCGTCAAGGCTTTCGGGGAAGGGTTCCCGGAGACGATTGGCGGGAAGGAGAAGGGGTTGGATCTGGTCGTTTGTAATGCCGGGATTGGGGTTGCGGAGTATGCGAAGACGAAGGATGGGTTGGCTTGTCAGTAAGTCGGCTCGGGAGGGTTATGGTCGAGATCTGGTTGTTGCTTACACTGAAACGAATACCACACCGTTGCACATTCATTTTGTTGACAACAACCACAAACTCGATCGCGACCCCAGCTTCGGCGTCAACCACATCTCCCACATGCTCCTCATCCACACCCTCCTCCCCCTACTAGACTCGACCTCCCAATTACCTAGGAACGCGGGAAAGAAGGGAGCGGTACGGGTCGTCATGCAGGCTAGTCAGCAGCATAAGCTTTGCCCGTCGGACGTCAAGTTTGAGAGCTTTGAGGAGTGTCAGAAGGATATCGGAGGGAATGGCAAGTGAGTATTGGGTCGCGTTTGTACGGGGTGTTGGGGAAGGAGGCTTCGAGACGCTGACCTAATTTGGAGCGGTGTGTAGCTACGCGAGGTCCAAGTTGATGAAGTGAGTCCCGCACCTTGCCTTCTCAGTACTGCCTGCTCAGTCATCGCTCAATGCTGACCCGCTATTGACCTTCCTCCGGCTTTGTCTCTTAGCATCCTCTACGCCAAAGAACTCTCCATCCGCAAACTCATCCCTTCGCCCATCTCCAACCGCATCCTCACCATCTCCGTCCACCCAGGCGCAGTCGCCACCGACCAAGAAAAGGCAGCTCAAGAGCCTTATGGATTGCTAGGTACCGCGTTGGTGGCGGCCTCGAGGGTGTTCTTCATGTCCCCCGAACAGGGGTCCGAGAGCGCGCTTTGGGCGGCGACGAGTGGGAAGGTCGAGGGTGACGAGGCGGTGGTCCAAAAGTATCAGGGAGCGTATCTGACTCAGCCTAACGATTCGGTGAGTCGAGTCGACGTCTGATTTGGCTATAGCGTTTTGGGAATTGCGAGTGTCGTGTGACAATACGGCTGACACGGCGTTTCTTTACTGTGCGTATTATTATTGCAGCTGGGCAACGAGACGAACCAGGCCAAGGATATGGAGCTGGCCAAGAGGTTGTGGGATATCAGCGTCAACGTCATCAAGGACAAGGTCGGGGTCGTCATCGACTACTAGGCGTCTCTGTCCGGTGTCTCCCCACACCCCATATTCTATATCGACGGCCACCATTGATATGCTACGATCACAAGCGCCTCATCGTGTATGCTCGTCCCTTTTCTCGCTCTAGGCTCTCAACTGTAGTGGCTCGTCTCGTCGTCTTGAAAACAAATGTGTAGCGAATATCGTAAAACAACTTTATGATACCCATTTACGATCACAGCGAATACAGTCTCCATGATGGTGATTGGGGAACAATTGGGGCTCGCTAAACTTGGCAGGTAGTTGATCTTATCGGTGATCGGTGTAGTATGAACGATGGGGTCGATCGTGGTCCGGTATAAATGAGCGGGTGAGTACGCCATCGGCTGTCCTGAGACTTGTCGTCTCCCATAGATCGTGCCCCCTCATCAAAGGAACCTCATCACTCTGATCTCTGATCTATCGATACATCGATTATCAAGGGCTCAGACTAGAAGACTCAAACACCTTATACCGTAGTTATCCGTACCAGTTAAGCAACTTCAATGCGATGCGAATGTTATCATAGCAGGTCGAATCCAGGCGAAACTCCGCGAACGCAAAGGACGGCAGGAAATCTCGTATCAAGAAACAAGAATGTACAATCAAAGCTCCTCGATCAAGCATAAAGCATCAAGCCAACCAATCCTTCCGCTCAGCCTCCCATCGTTCGGCACCCCAATACCCCCAAGTATACTCTTGTTGCTTCATCGGGTTCAGAGGAGGAGCCTCTTCTCCGTTTGCCAGCGAGAGGCCTTTACGCCTCATCTCCCCCAGACCTCCCGCACGAGATAATTGTTGGATATAAGTCGCCCGTTTGTACCGGATGGAGAAGACTCTTTGTAGAGCAGCGTTGACTTCTTCAAACGAAGGTGGTGAAGAAGCGGAGGAGGAAGATGACGAGGTGGTCAAGGAACGGAGGACGTAACCCAAGGCTTCGGCATCTTCGAACGCTTGAGAGGCTCCTTGACCTTGGTGCGGTAACATCGCATGAGCACCGTCCCCGACGAGGATACACCGTCCGTTCACCCATCTGTCTAGGGGTTCTTGGTCCCGAAGTTGCCAGAGACCGATATCTTCGGCTTGTCTGTGAATATCGCGCCCAGGCCGTCCTGCCATGTCAGCCGACGGATCAATGGAATGACAAGCATCGCAACGACGAATTAGGGGAGGACTTACGACAAAAGTTCTTGCCAGACCGGATCGAACGTCTCGTATGATTTCACCAGGGAATCGACGTCCCCCTTGGCCGTCCATTTCTCCTCGCTGATCTCGTTGAGCTCGGAGTCGGCTGCCAGAACCGGATATAACGTCCCAGCAAGACCGTATTAGCATCAAGACATCACCGTCAACATGATTCTCAAGCTGATGATACGCCGGCTCTGGAGGGTGTGGGGGGGGGACGAAACGAGAATCGAAACTCACGCAAGCAACAAACAAAGTTCAACAAGCTCCCATCCCGACAAGGATAACAGATGATCCTCCTCTCGCCCCCATCTACGACCGTAATCCTCCCCTCGAGCAAGCCCAAGGCTTTCAACCGCTCATTGCTCTCGATCTTGTGTGAAGGGACCAAGGTCCGGTAGGCGGAATGTCCTGAAGGAGCAGAGTTGTAGGATGCAGAGATGGTCTTGGCTCGGACGACGGACTTTATGCCGTCAGAGCCGATGATGATGTCTCCTTCGACCGTTTGACCGGAAGCGAGGGTGACGAGGCCGGTAGAGGTGTCCTGCACATAGCATCATCCCCAAGATCAAGATCATATCGTATCATATTCGTGAGCGTGTAGGGACGTGGAGATGAAGCAAGCCGGATGGAGTTGTCGATCGACAACACTCACCAGATCCACCACTCGCGCATTGAGTCGGATCTCGCACGGCTTCCCCAGACCTTTCTCGGTCGTTGCCAATCTCCAAAGTTCCTTTTGAACGTCGGCTCGGTGGTTCAAGGTCCATTCGCAGCCTTCGTCCTTGAGGGGGTCGAAGTGGGCGTCGATGAGGATTTTGGCTTCCGGGGACCCTATACGTTCGTTCGAGCAAAAGCGAGTTTTTTTGAGCGGTGATGGGAGTGAACGTGGAAACATGTGCACTTACAGCATCGATACGCTTTACAAGGTACCGAGCCGTACTTGAGGAGATCCCCGCCGAGATTCTTGATCACCCTATAAGCGTTCGGGGCGAGGTGGACGGCCGCTCCGATCTCCCCGAGTTCAGCGGCGCTTTCCAGAATCTATTCAATGGGATCCAAGAGCAGCATCGTCAGTGTGCCGTATTGATTGCAAGAAGAGTGGCGAGAGACGGATGGAGCCAGGTTGTGGACTCACGGTAACATCAGCATACTCGCGCATGGCAGCTCCCGTGGCTAGACCACAGAGGCCCGCGCCGACGATCGTCACTCGCAGTCGCTGGTTCGAGGTCGTATCGACGGTCATTGTTTTCTCTTGCTCGCTGTGATTCGTTTTTCGATTCGATGTTGGTTGGATGAAGAAGAGGAGAAAGGAAAAAGACAGGTAGGTTCAGCGATCAGACTTTATCGAGTCCGACCGACCACACGATCGATAGCGAAAGGCTTGAAACGCCGAAGCTCCCGCGCCGGCGCCCGCGCGCAACATCGGACGTCTGTTTTGAATGGATGTTCGATTCCCATAGGCTAATTTGGGCCAGGATGGTCTCCTCAAACGAGGACGATTATAGGGGTGAGCTGGTCAAGGCCCAGGTCTCACTGTCTTGATACTTCAACGTCAAGTTGTCGCAAATTCTGCAAGAAGAAAGAAACTCTGCACCGCGCCTGCTAGTGATCGACGGACAAGCCAAGCGAATCAAGATGAACGATCTTCCCATGCCGACGCCCGGAGCGAACGCTCTGCATTCGCGAGAAGAGACCGAGACCATGATCTTCGACAAGAATATCGACATTCCACTTCGAGATGGGTTGGGCTTGTTGAGAGGAAACCTTTACCGACCGATCGCGCCTGGCCGCTACCCCGTCTTGGTCACGTGTGAGTTCCTCTGATTGGGCTCGGGAGCCTTGACATGATCTGACCTCGCTGTGTCTGTTTCCTTAGATGGACCTTATGGTAAAGACCTTCCCTACTCCGATTTCAACGCCCATTCGTTTGGAGAGATCCCTGAGGAGCAAAAGTCCAAGTACTCGGCTTGGGAAGTCCCAGAACCCACTTACTGGACTCGACACGGATACGCCGTTTTGCGCGTCGACGAGCGTGGTATCGGGAGCTCTTTCGGTTTCCTGGACACCATGTCGGATCAGACCAGCTCTGACTTTGCAGAAGTCATCGAATGGGCTGCCGACCAACCCTGGTCGTCCGGCAAAATCGGCCTTTTGGGAATCTCGTGAGCTTGGCAGGTCAAATCAACCGGTTTCACCATTTAATTATGGTCCCTCTCTTTGCCAACCAGATACTACGGCGGAAGTCAGTGGCGGGTCGCAGCGCGCAAGCCCAAAGGACTTGCCTGTATCATCCCCTGGGAGGGTACGTCAATAGACTCGTCAATCCGTTTCAGCGCTTGTGAGTTGACCTTTTCACGAAAACCCTCTTCGTCTTTCAGGTATGACCGACTACTATCGAGACCGGGTCAGGCATGGAGGCATCTACTCGAACAAGTTCGTCTCGTTCTGGTGGAACAACCAAGTCAGGCCGATGCAATATGGCAACCCAGAGAAGCAATCGAGGCAGTTTGGTAGGTCCCGTTCTTCGAACTCCTCTTGACGTTCGGGTCTCATATACTTCGTCATCTGCTAACCTGGCGACTGCATGACAGGCCCTACGATCAAAGGCCCACCTGTCGGTAGGTTCTTGTTTTCGAATTTTGGGCTATCAAACTGCCTCAGGAGTCGCTAAACTGACACGCATTCCCCTTTTTAGGTCCTGACTGCGCTGAAGGCGCTCGCACCGCCGACCAACTCGTCGAGCGCAGACGCGATCAGACCATCGATAACCGAGACCATCGTTACCTGGACGAGCAGTATCACGATAGCCGAGTTTACCAGCTCAGCGATATCGAAGTGCCCGTTTTAAGTGTGGCGAATCTTGGCGGCATCATGTTGCACCTACGGGGCAACGTTGTGGGATATCTCGAAGCAGGCACCCCCAACAAATGGCTCTATTTCATCTCAGGGCGGTAAGTCGATGTAACGCCTGGCTCGTCAAAGAGCCTGATCCAGCAGCTGAGACAGAGAACGATCCCTCACAGACACGATCTACCTTTCTACCTTCCGCATTACGTGGAACTACAAAAGTCTTGTTAGTAGACGAGCGTTTCGCTTCTCGATCCGATGGATAGTCATCTAATCGACCACTCTCCTATTCCTCGATTGGCAGTCTTGGATGCCTGGTTACAAGACAAGGATAATAGGGGATGGAAACTCGGTCCGAATGTCAAGGTGCCCGCCGTCTCTGTGCTTGAGAGGCGAGGTAATCCCGGTCACAACTCGAACGAGGCGGAAGCTACCTATACAAGTCGTGGGGAAGCCGAATGGCCCCTGGCACGAACTCGATACACCAAGTTTCACTTGCAACCGGATCTCACCTTGTCTGAGACTTCGTCTACCGAAAGCAAGACGTTCCCTCTGGAAGCGCTTGGGAAATCCGAACCGCTGCAGTTCGAAGTTACGTTCGACAAGGAGACCGAAATAGCTGGACATCCTTTGATGTCGCTGGCGTACAGCGTCGAGCGCAGGGAAGACGGCACCCATCCCAAGGATATCGACGTGTTCGTCACTCTCAGACATATCGATCCACAAGGGCAAGAAGTCTTCTACACGGGTAGGACGAAACTTGTATTGCGACGGAGTTGATCCGCTGACGGTTCGTCATATATGGTCTTCGCTCAGGTACTGCGGGCGATCCTGTGCCACTTTGCAAAGGTGAGCATATCCGACCGACTGATAATCATCAGTTCAAGGTGTCAATTTTTTTGAATTTTATTTTGCTATTTTCAGGATGGCTTCGAGCCTCTGTACGCAAGATCAACGAACAGTCCCCGAGGCACCGAGACTGGCTGCCTCATCGAGATTACCTGTCTACCGAAGTAGACTACCTCAAGCCGGACGTCGTGTACGTCCTCGTCGTCGAGATCTGGCCGACCGC
Source organism: Filobasidium floriforme (assembly GCF_021052385.1). Taxonomy (NCBI): domain Eukaryota; kingdom Fungi; phylum Basidiomycota; class Tremellomycetes; order Filobasidiales; family Filobasidiaceae; genus Filobasidium; species Filobasidium floriforme. Next base: position 106,329 of record NW_025763648.1, read on the forward strand.
TTGCATCGTCGCGCCCGGGGGCAAGATCATCGCCGAAGTGAGTGTAATTTTTTATGAATCAGACTCGGAGACGTTCTTATCTCGTTTCAATCCGTAGGTTGCCACCGGTGACACTCAAGGTGGGGGTATCTTCCTGCACAACGATCCCGTAGACAGGTAAGGAAATAAGATCGGGTCACAAGAGTTTCTCTGGCGAACCTGCTGACAATGTCGTGTTCCGCAGGAACGAGCAAGATTTCGGCGGAGTAAACGTTTTGCACGTGGGAGACCGATACAATAGCTATTTGGTGCTTCCTCTTGTCTAAAACCTTTTATTCGACCATCCTAACCGCCATCGATCATGAGGAGGACCACGAGCGTATAGCTAGGTGCAACATTTCAAGAGAGCTCGATGTCGATGTATCTTTGAAATGACCATTCTATCCGACGAAACTGCTTATGGTACCGGCTCGACCATATTGCGTGTCCATTGATGCCCAGCCGAATCATGAGGTCAATATTGCGAAGCGGAGCAGGTCTGAGGTCGACGTTCTGTCGAAGAAAGGCTCGAGCGCAACACACTTGCGCAGTACTGTCATATTATCGTACGTTCCTCATACAATTAAAATATCCTAAAGCTACAAATTCGGTCTGGCCCTGTAAAACCACTCGAGGATGGCGGCCATCCATCTGAACCACCGCCGCATCATCGCATAGAAAGTAGCATGGCTGAAATGCTGGGAGGATATAGCTTGATCATTCGGGTATTGTGACAAGGGACCGTCTGAAAGGAGACAGAACGAGGTTCAGGACTGGAACCGAAAGTGGCTGGTCTATCCGTTGGACTCACCTTGTGGGAGATCTAGAGACTGATTACTCGTAGGTCTCGGCAGGACTGCCACGCATTTCGAGGTGAGATACAGAAGCGCTCCGTGACTGATCCCCCGTCGAAATGAGTCAGTCCTACACTGAGTGCATGAGGGACATACACAGTTGACGTACCCGATACCGGCCTCTTCCAGCGATTTGGTACAATCGGCGCCTTTGAAGAGGTTCAGCCCTGCTGGATCTTCTTCCCTTCGAATGATCAAGGTCGCGTTGAGCGGCGCATCGTCAACGTACAAGTTTCGTAACTAGACAAAGGGGTATGAGGCATCCTTTCAATGCGAAAGCAAGACTTTTACGATCGATCAAGGCATGACCTACCGTTCGTTCCAGTGAATATACTCTGTCTGTGGGCAGGACCTCAAGGCGCCTAGTCCCTTCAGCAGACCTTATCCTGATGATCATCGTCGGCGTTGCTCGGCATTCAGTTCTCTATTGAGTAAAGTTAGGGAAATCTCTTGTGCAGTTCAAACTACAAGGAAAGGAAATGTCGAATAGTTTCCCTGCACAAAGGCGACCTAGTAGCATCGCGACTATCGCCACCCTCGGCCACCGAGCGCGGTGGTCCGGCTGTAGACCCCCCGTCGCATTAGCTACCGAACTTGGGCGCTCGTGACCCGATAATTCACATACGATCCGTTATATACTACACAAGCTACCACTGCAGCATCTCCAGGGTGGAATCCCGTCTTCTGTCCCACATTATCTCTCCAAACTTCTGATCAACATATTCACAATGGTAGACACGAAACCCGAAGAACAATCTGTCGAACGAGCCATCTCGCGAGCTCGCGGGGCTATCACAGACGGGCGAGTGGAGAATTGGGCTTTCAAGCACAAACAGTTGGCGAGCCTCTTTTGTTAGTACTTTCGGCATCCTCCCACCATGGTCGCATATACCGGTTGCTGACTTGCGCCACCCCCAGCAGCCGCCTTGCAGCGGTTAGGTCCAGCCATGAGCGCCAGTGTCGAGACGGACGCCAAACACGATACCTTCGACCGCAGCACGCGCGAGTTGTACTGTTGCTTGGAGACGATCATCGAAATCGATCAAGCATTGCCCAAACGATTTGAGCCCGTGCTGCCCCGGAAGTGGTCTCAGAAATCTGTGGGACTAGATGTTCGAGAGAAGCACCAAGGCCTTGGGGTCATCGCAATCGTTCCTACATGGAATCGTGAGTTCCAGCCAGATGCGCCAACTCTCCGTCGTGAAACCGTAATAGCAGTTCATCATACTCCTGCTCAGACCCCTTTTCCAGTTGGATTGTCCCGCTAGCAACCGCCATCGCCGATGGAAATGCAACGATAATCCTTGTGAGTGTCCACGCTTCCACCCTGATAACGTGCTATGACTAAACCGGATGATGTGCCCCTATACAGTTCTCAGAATCGTTGTACCCAACCATGGGAGGACTCCTCACAACGTTATCCCAGACAATGGACCAGGAAGCCTATCAGTTCTTGGCCTATCCGAACGGGTTCAAAGCAGGAGACTCGAAACTCGACGTTGCAGCTGTGATCGAGTCGGATTGGGTTCTGCAGAAGACGATCAAACGTGGCGCTACATTCAGCACGAGAAGATCGATGCTCCGGCCCAACGCGATCATCATCGACCAGACAATTATGCCTTCGAGATGGAGCGCCAATGACAAGGATATGAGTCGAGGGGCGAGAGACGTCTTGCGACAAGTGGTAGACGCCATTGTTCAGGCGAGCGCACACTCTAGCTCGTCCGCGAACCCCTCTTCGTCGGCTCCCACCTTTGTCCTGGTACACGAGAACATTGCCGAAGGCTTCTTCCAGGCCATTCAAGGCGCGAATGCTGGGACTCGACATTTCAAGAGGATTCAGGAGGACGTAATGGAACATCGCGAGCTTCTCGAAGGAGCTAGCCCCGGCGAGCTCGATTTCTTGCCCGTCTTTTCGGTGTCCAGCTTCGACTATGCGCTCGACTTTGTTCAGGACGAAGTCCCGGCTGGCGTTGCGACTTACGTCTTTTCGAATGCGAGCTTCGGGGAGTACGCGTTCAAAGCACTATCTTCGATCCCTTACGTTTTCGTCAATCAGTTACCTGAGCGATTTCTAGGTGAGTATCTTGCGTATCGCGATGTTCTTAACCTGATCTGATCTGATGATGTGTCTGTGGATTCAGTTATGGGGCCATACATCGATCGCGAGGCTTTCGCATTGAAATCCCGTCGGACCTTTTTCCCGCAAGGTCAAGCAGTGGTAAAGGATGACCACCACAACGTACAACTCGAAATCTCTCGGCTCGCCCTGAAGCCTCTCAAACAAGTCCCCGGGCATCGTATCGACTTTTTCGGAGGAAGTGAGTGTACTGTTTGGGCGGCCATAGTAGATGACGCTGAGCCAAGTTTCGTTATAGGCTTCTTGTTCACGGCAGGGCTGACTCTGAGTACTATCGTCGGAGCGTTGGGGTACGGCGCTTTCATTACTGGTACCAAGCTGTACGGTAGATACGGTCCGATGGGGATCGGCCGCTTCTGAGACGATACATTGTTGTATTCATTACTGCTGTAAATATATACGATGAACTTCGAATAAGAATCTGTTTGACGCTCTCCACAAGCATGTTCGAGGCAGTCGCCTCGCGAAAGGTCTCATGCGCGCTACAACATACTTCTTGGTATTACTGGATCCGAGCGCTCCTCCAACCCATCCCCGTGTCTTCCCCACTTGACTCAACGAGAAAATCGTTCATCAACCGCATGGAATCAATCGCTTCCTTTTCTCGTCTTCTACCTGGATCGAGACTTATTCCCAAGCGCATAACAGATGAAATCATGATACTTTATGCTTCAGTACGATGCTACTAACTACATCCACGCAGAAGCCCGACCTCACAGCCCGAAACCGCAGCTCACTTCCAAGTTCTGCCCCTGCGTATGTGTCATCCACCGCTCAGATACCGTTCGTAAGCGTGTCAACACAGAAACTTACGGTCATCGAGCCGTTCTCCGCCAAAGCAACTGAATGCCAGCAAATTCCGTCAGTGAACCTCAAATCAGATAGAGATCGGTCGTAATACGCACCGTATAGCATCGCGGCCTCCTCGACGTTGACAAGCTTCCGCAGCGAGTTGCTCTGAATCACTTTCTCGATGTGCTCTTCATCGAATCCCTTGGACCAGTCCGTCATCATCACCCCAGCCGAGACACTGTTCACACGGATATTAGGGGCACAGGCTTTGGCGAGTGACTTTGCTAGATGGATGGTGGCCGCTTTCGAGACAGCTGTTAACTCAATCATGACGTTGTGTCAGTTTCACGCACGCTTGACGAGACATAACTGTACAGGCTCTTACAATATGCCTTGTTCGAGCGCAGCCTCTCTGATCTCAGCTACCGATACTGGAACTACGAGAGTGAGCTTGGACGTACCATGCTACTTCCGCTGGGTTTGATTCCTGCCACGGAGGCCGATATAACAATGCAGCCTAGATGCCCAAGAAAGAGGAATCGCCGGAATCAGTCAACGTGTGGGAGTGCAGGTGAGCAGTCTCACCTTTCGTGCGCTCCAGTGTCTCTCTACAAGCTTGAGACAACCACAAGTGGGACATGACATTGCTTTGGTAGCATTTCCTGAGGCAATCATGTCGTTCTTAGCTTCATTAGATTGGGCGAGCGGCTTGGGACGGGGGCGGCCTTACATCCAGTCATCATCGCTGACAGCCCCTATGATGAATCTAGGAGATGTCAGCACCTTCACTCAGAATATTATTGAAGCAGGACCCCAGGACAACATGCGTAAACTTACCGAGATCATTGAATTCCCCGAATGCGGTCCATCCAGCGTTGGAAATAATTATGTCGAGGTCTTTCATCGTTTCAAGCGTTGTCTACGGGAAGGACACTCGCTGTTTAGCACGGGCGATATACCTTTGCCACAAAGTCTTCTTGCCTTGACTAATTGTTCGATTCCCTCCCGATCGAACGCATTGCCTTGTACGAGAATGTGTCCGGATCCTTCAAGCTGTGATAGTGTCTTTGCCGCGCGTTCGCGGTTGGAAGAATAGTTGATCGCGACTCGTACACCTCTTGAAGCCAACTGTTTGGCGACCGCAGCGCCTGCATCATGGCGGAATCGCTCTAGATCAGTCAGAATAGAATTATTGTCAGAAGACCACGACCTTACCGATGCCGGCGGATCCACCTGCGAAGAACGATGAGGAACATCAGGTCAAAACGATCGTCAACGGCGTGTTTCATTGATGAAGACCTACCGGTTACCAGGGCGGTTTTACCGACTAGAGAAGTCATCTTGAGAGATTCGAGGCGGGTACGAGGTGTCTAGGTTGCTGAACGATGGTGTACGTGGGACAACTCGCATATGAAGCGTTGAGGTGAGCGCTGGGTAGCATGACCTTGCGTGTTTACGTTGTCTGGGCGGTGACGGATGCTATTGAGGCCGGATATCTGAAATCCAGACACTTCAGCTGTCGTTTTGGCGCTTCTCATCTGGTATATCAAGCGAGAAGCGAAGGGACACTCCCGTACTTGCTGGTGTATCGACACGCTCTCCTCGAACCTGCAACCGTAGCATTTAATCATGTCGATTCCCGTATCGTTCGACGCCTCCGACCCGGTATCCGCCAGACGATTCGTCACTGCGCACGATGAGAAAGGAAAGGCCATTTTTAGGTTCGAAAACGAGATCCCCAGGACCGCCACAACAGAGGATCCTGGAAAAAGGGCATTATTTGGAGTCAGCATCCTTCGTTGCAACCAAGGGTCTGCCCCACGGAGCCCAACGTAAACCACTTACCACCGCGTAATCTCCCATAGGTTCCGTGGAGAACGGAGGGGTTCCCCGTAGACAATGACCATGCGAAAGACATGCAGACCATCGGAGGACCTATCTATCAAGAGAATGGTTCGCTGTGCCGATTTGTCGACTTTCCACCTCAAAGCAGCTCCCCCATGCACCGCACGGAAACGTTGGATTACGGTTGGTCGTTTAGCCTTGAGCGCGTAATCCACGTTCCGCCGCTGAGAAGATTTGATTCCTCGCTTAGGCATCGTCATCTACGGTAACCTGGTATTGGAGTTGGACGATGGGGCGGAAAGACTTTTGAAACAGTCTGACGTCGTTGTCCAACGTGGAACGTGAGTGTATCCCATTCGATAGCCCAGTCGGTCGGCGCTCATCTTCGTCCGCTACGTGAACCAGCATCCACGCTTGGCACAACAGGACAGACGACTGGGCCAGAATGGTATACGTTCTCATCCCAGCGGTACCTGTCACCGTCAACGGACAGAAACTATCGGATGTCATGCACGATTGAGCAAGAGAGTTGCGCGATGGACTGGGCGTGCTATCCCAACCTTCTTGTAGAGTTCCAGTGACGAAGATCATCATGCTATAGTGTTGTGAAGATCGCTCGGGGCCATCTGTTACGTCTTGTTGCATGAAGGTCCTTCGTGAATGATCCCCTGGCCCACATCCCCGAAGTTGATTCATCGCAAGGCGACCCCGAGCACAGTGCATTTTGCCGTCATCCTGACTATTTCGCCGACACGCTCGATGGCGCTAAGCAATCTACTGCGCTCGCTCCAATGATCGTCCGCGCGGTAGCGACAGCGCTAAGATACGAAGACCGAGAGCAGGTACAGCAGGAGAGAGACGAAACGCAGCGAACTCCACAGGGTCACAGGTCACGAGCTCTTCTCTCCTGGTAGGATGGAAGCCGGTACTTTGTTTGCATCTAAAAATGGATCAAGTCAATCGCATATATACCATCGGCCATCGAGGGACTTGTCGTTACCGGCGGCTTCGCGAGAACTCTGAGCCGCATCCCGTATCGAGCATCGCCATCGCAATAGCGAGAAAGTCTTCAGTAAACCGACTTTTGCAGCAGCACTGCCACAAACCCCCAGTCGATCTCATCTCATCGAGTTGACGGATCGACTCCTCTTCATATCCGCTTTCACCTCCACCGAAGCCTAAATCAGTCGTCCTCGACCCCCGAGCACGATGAACAAGTATTTCAAACTCCTCATCGCCGCCCTCCTCATAATCTCCGCCGCCATCCAGGCCAAACAGATCGGATACGGCCACCACCTGGCAGTCCCGATCACCACGATCGTACTCCAACTCATCATCCTCGTCTTGCTCGCCGGAAACGAGATCCGGCAATCGGGTTCTGATAAGAACAGGGGACTCGTTTGACCGAGCGGCGACGGGTTGGACCGTTGAGCGAAAGAAACAGAGGGAGCGACGGATATGGCAATTTGAGGCAGGAAGATGTGCTGGGGTGGGTACGATGGAAGCGAAGAATCGGAGAAGACAAAGGGTGATTTCGTGTGCTTTGTAACGCAGTCCGGCGTCGGTCTGTTGTATTGTTGTGAATGCGGCGATGAGCTGGTCGTTCCATTATAATATTTTTCCTATGCTCAGGATCCCCTAGGTCTCTCTTCCGCTTGTGCAGAACCCAGTCTGGCCCTCGTGCCGCACTCGAGGATCACGACAGACCGGAGAAATTTCCGTCCGGACGAGATGTTACACAGACAGGTGTCGCTCGAGCGAACAAGCTGAAGCGAAGTAGAGTATTGCGCGACAGAGGCTAGAGCGATCTCGGTTGCTGCTCGAGCTGTCGGATCTTTCGATACCAAACCACGGCTTCTTCCATCCAGGGGTCCCTAGGCGGTTTACCCCCATACCAACTCTGCTCCCGGACAGCGACATTGCACTTTGTCGGTAACAAGGCGCAAAGCCACATGACGAAGTCGAAGGTACTCGTTCCAATTCGGTTTGTTGGAAACTCCACTTCGATTTGGATTTCTTCCAGGTTTGGACAACCAGCGCAAAAGCCGGTGATGTTTTGCTGACTGGCGATCTTCCAATCGCTTTGGGCCTTAAGTGTCACCTCTATACGGCGTAGCTGAGGCACGTCCCACAAGAGGATCATCTCCAGTTCAGCACCATTTATTTCAGACAGGTTCAATTGGACAAGTGACGGAGACATCAGTCGATGCAGGAGATGCACGTCCGACTCCGGAGCTCGCGAACTGGTAATGATCCTCAGGCTCTTCAAGCCATCGCGGAAGGTTGATACCTCGCTAATCAGCTCGGCCCATTCGCGCTGATTCTCAATAGCATACTCTTCCTCGTCAGAGTCCCATTCTTCCGGATCGACCATGCCTTGGTAGAGCTTCAACGAATCCAGAGTTGTCTCCATGTTTGCAGCCAAGCCTTTTGTGTAAGAAAGCCCGCCATACTCAAGAAACTCGGCAGCAGATTCGATTGCCAACGAAAGTTGATTCCACTTTCCGCTCTCATCTCGCTGAGCGTGATAGTCGCCGAAGCTGGTGGTCCAGGCATACGCTCTCAGGTTGGGAAGCTGACCGATCAACAATTCGAAGTTTGGGAATTGCTTCGAATCGAGATACATCCATATTTCGTCCCGTATTCCCTCGTCCCGTAATCCCGAGATTGCGCTCCGATATGTTTTATCACGCAAGCGCTGTGCTGCAGAATTACGTGTATTCCGATCTTCCGAGAACAGAAAGTGTCTGCACCAGTAGGAATCTTCCTCCGAAGCACCCTTCGCGAGAATGTGAGTGCTCGCGTGACGGTACATCTCCCGAGCGGCAAGATCGAAATGAAGTTGACTGGCCGTAAGACAGTTGAGCAGCGTACCTTGCCAGCAGAAGGAGTAGATATGGGCCATGATCTCGTTGGGCAAGAGCTGCTCCGCTTGAGGATCCAGAGGAAGTGTATATGGAGCTACGAACAAGCCGAAACCAAAACGGCCATCAGGAGGTGTTCAAGGACGTCATGCGGAGTCGGAATTGACAACTCACCATCGTGCATTTTGTCCAAATCGGCCGAGGTCGGTTCGACCTGCTCCTGTTGGACTTCTCCGAAGGTCGTACTGGTCACTGTGGTATCGTTCGGAGAGTCCATATTGGAAGCTTTAGCGTCTTGCTCAGCTGTCATGAAGATGTGTTGATGGCCAGAGGTCGTGAAAGAGCTGTTGTGATCGTCCAAACCCGCAAAAAGCGACCATGAGCACGGATCAGCGTCACTGAATCCAGCTGGTCTTACGTACTATTGGTCCAGTTGATCGAAAGCGATCACTTCGTGGTTCCCCAGGTAATTGGCTGGAGCGTTTGATGATGAAAGCGATCGATGCTATTGAAAGGATGCCAACATTTTTTTTCGATTGTCAGCCGACTTCAGTTATATAGGTTTGATAGAGGCTATCATCGACAGTCATCTTATAACACGTACGATCTCTCCTTGTTTAGGCACAAGTCGTTTAGCTAACTGTGTTGACTGGGTTGTACAGACATATGAGTTCAGCTATTACGCTACGATGAACCTTCGGACGTGTCGCGTTCGCAAAAAGGTGACTTACTCTGCCAAACCGGGCCCTTTCGACTCGTTTCAATTCACACAGCTAACTCGAGATAGGCTAAATGATCGATTCGGTGAACGACTTGCTAAACAGGATGGCCAAGAGGCTTTAGTCCTTACATTGACTGATATGATGAACAATTGAGCAATTGATCAAACAATCACATCGAACCCTAGGACCGAGACAGAAGATCGGAAGCATATTTCGTTCAAGTCGGAAGCAATCTGAAATCGCATGTCGAGCGATGCCGTGCGAGCTATAGGTTATAGCTGCATCTATCATTCTATACAGCATGCTCAACTACCAATGATAACGACCAAGATTATCAGCCGTCCATTACGGCATCGTATCTCTTATGTCGGTAGTCCATGCGGTCGTTATCGCTCGAGGTGTCTTCGCCAGAAACCTGACCATACCCCCTGAGCAGGCTTTCTGTAATCCAGCCATCGCACCTTCGGCCGGTCCCCTGAGTTTCAGGATATTCCTCATACTGATGCCTTTTATCGATGTCCCCTGATCACGCTGTCGCATGTCATCCTTTGTCCTCACTTCCAGATCACGCGATCGGCGCTGATACCTATAAAGACCAGGACGGTTCATAATCAGTACTGGTAGTCGACTGAGCTAACAGTCTGGGTGATTCACCTCGAATTCTCTTATCCTGGACTTGAAATCATGTGGACTGACTCCGTCTTGCCTAGCCCTACTGTTCAGTGTCCAGGTAAGTAGCAGCACGAACATCGAACAGGCTGGTACTCACCTTGACCCCTTTGAGAAACAGCTAAAGCTGTCCGCCCGATCCACCCTGGCGAGACGGTCCACACCTCTGCCAAGCGGCGCCAGCAGTTCGGCAACCTGTACGAGGAACACCTTTACTTTCTTCGAGACGTCTCTCGAGCCACCCGAGTGCGGGCCGCTGATCACGCTGACATCGACGGCGAGGAAGACGAGGAGACCGCCTATGTCGACCTCCGTCCCCGGTTCGCGGAGCTACTGAGCACATCCCGCCAGATGCTTCAACACGACGAACTCGAACTCTTGTACCCTCGGTACGAAGCCTGGGTCCAGGCATCTCAAGGCGTTCTGGACGGTGAAGACGAAGCTCGGGTGTTCAACGATCTCTTGGCCGAGTGGAACCCGGTCTTGCACGGGATCAGCCATCTTGAGGGCGGGTTCGAGGTAAATGAGGCGGCCGAGTTGGTCAAGCAAAAGTGGGACGAGTTGATTTGCAAGCGGGGAGTCGGGAGAGAGTGATGACGTTTGATTGATGGGTGATGTTCGGGAATACTTGTTGTTAGTGGATGTTGTTGGTATCGAAATCCAGATGAAAGCAAAGCTGAGATTTGCCGCCTGTCCGGCATTCATACGGGTTGTGTAGTTGATGCTTCGGTACCGTGATCTAAATATTGCCAGTATGGACATTGATCCCACCCAGCTTTCCGGCGTCGTCCTAGCTGACCTCTTTACGGGTTGTCCCAAGCATTGACGCCTAGATTGCTAATTTCTGCTGAGGCTCCGTTCTCGCTTTCCAGCCACCGTAGCAAACGATTCTTCCGCTCTTCTCTTCGATCCATAGTCCGTTCCACACACACTGAGAGCACACTGTTGGCTGATGTCTTCCATGAGAGCCCATTTCTGATTCCCGAGTCTCAATCGCTCGATCGTGATATTCTGTTACTGCACTTGATAGCCCTGGTTCCAGACCGACTGAAAATCCGTGGAACAAGGTATGTCTCCTATATCATATCTCACATAGCTGAAACGAAAGGTACTGTAACATAGGAAGAGTCGTCGGCGAAAATCAGCTTGAGTTCGACATCGACGCTATGAGACCTCATCACATGTCCTCGCTTGTAACTCACCAACTAGACTCTACCACGACCTACCGCACTACCAGTAATCACCTCGCCATACCCCATCCCGAACCGCTCTCACGATCCCAACCTATCACACCTTCCCCGCAACTTCCTTCTTCTTCACCTCAACCTCCCCTCGCTCCTCAACAATCTTCCCCACTCCCCTTCCACCCATCTCCATCCCCAGCTCCATATCCCGCCTCTCTAGACCTTCGACGACCCCCTTCCGATCCGCCTCCGAGATCTCTTGGCTCATCTTCCACTTCCCTTCCAACCGGGTGATCTTGATCTCGATCCCGATGATCGCGCGTTTGAGTACGTTGATATAAGGGGTGGGTGCGTCGGATACTTTCCAGCCTTCTTGATGCTCGTCGTCTTTATCTCCGTTCTGCGATCGAGCTTGAGATCGAGGGTGAAGGTGTTTCGCTTCGCTCTCCCTAGTCAAGTTGTCCACCTGTTCATCCAGAAACTCCCCCGTCCCCTCTTCGCCCTGAGCGTACACCCGGATCTTCCCATAGGCGGCCACACTAGCGTAATCCCATGTCGGTACGACCTTTCCAGTAGCGGGCTTGGTCGATGTATAGAAAGAGGGCGAGATGTAGGCGTTCTGAGGGGCTGTGAAGAGCACCATGACATCCCGCTCCTCGATCACCCCTTCGTTGTTGTCGTTCTTGTTCGCCTTCGAATTCGCCAGCTCGACGAGGAGTTTAGCTTGAGGGTTCTGTCTGGCCATATGCCCTTGCAGTACCCCCAGCTCGGTCTCGCTCTTGGGATCTTCCACGTGCAAGACCCATGGAACATGAGTACTGTGAAGTTGTCTGTCCGAGGATGTACCGGTAGGGTCGAAGGCGGTGATGAGGATGCCTAGTTGGGTCTTGTGGATGAGCGAACGGAGGGTTGGGATATCGTGTTCGGCGTGGATCGGGCGAAGGTACATCTTGTATGATGTTGCGAAATTGTCAAGATCTCTTTTGGAGTCTGCCTCGTGAGTATCACTACAAGCTACAGGTGGGACTTCTGCAATATGGCTTTAGATAGTGATAGAACGAGTCGAGACGTGGTCGAGTCATGCGTCCTTGTACGAGGTCGCGAGTCATATAATGCACGTTCCCGGTAAGATGATCGACCGAGGGTAGGGTGACAATTATCTCGTGCAAGAATCCTGTACAAGTTCTGAGATACTCTCCTACTCGGGACAGCACTAGATGCAGGATCAGTACACATGCCCCGCAATACGAGCTGGACAGAGATTTAAAGACATACAGAATACGGCCGCCGTCACCACTCTCAAAGCCAACCTCGTGACGATAATCAATCAATCATACATGTATACAAGTAGTGTCACAATCTTCACAATACTCACAATCCTCGCAATCTCTCACATCTATATCCCCCAATCGATCGCTGTTCGTTAGATACTATTCTCCTTATCATGTTCACCCAAGCCGACGCCGAGATGCTCGTCAGAGTTCTCACCTCCACTCAGGACGTCAATCAAAATCTGACCGACGTCAACACTCTCAAAGCCAACGTCAACACTCTCAAAGCCGACATTGCGACCCTCAAAGCTGACGTTGCGGCCATCAAAGATCAGAACAAGGCCACCGATAAGAAGTTGGACATCACAAAGACCCTCAAAGCCGACATTGCCGCTCTCAAAACTGATATGAAGACCATCGAAGATCAGCACAAGGCCACCAACAGGAAAACGGACAAGATGATGGTGATCTTGGTTGACATCAGGAGTAGTATTGCTGTACAGAAGCGTATCAATAAACAGGTGATCAGGATTCTCTTCATCTGAACAAATGTCCGGCCTTTGCCATTCTGTCCGCCTGTCCGCCTGCACCCTCCCGGACATCTTTCCGTCTATGCCATTCTGAATAACTCTCCGTCTTCGCCGTTCTGAACGTCTTTCTGCCTTCGCCATCGTGTCTAGATGAGGGACAACCGTATCCTCGGTCTCGTCAACAACACCGCAGGCAAGGGGAAAGCTTGGATCCCCCTCAGCACCCGCTGATAGACACAAAGTCATGGTAGCTAGCTTAGATGCGGCCCAGTGCGAACCCTCGCGCTGTCCCTGCGTTTCAGCCTGGAACAGGAGCTGAAACAGGACGCGTTGGAGCAGAGAGACAAAAGAGAAATGGCCATCCTCCATGAAGTCCAGTTGAATCTTCCCAGCCCCTTAGCATCTATCAAGGAGAACCTTTGCACGTTTCCAAGTTGGACTAGCATAAAACCCCGAATTTGAATCGACGTAAAACCTGGAATATATCATGAACACAGGTTGTAACTCCTTCGAACGACTATCAGATCAATCTTTCAACCGCTTGTCTCACTCATTGATCATCAACGTCAGCTATGAAGTACTCTTGTTACATTACCCTCATCGCCCTGGTGGCGCTCGGGGTCAGAGCCGAACAGCAATATTGCGATGGAGCGGAAAAGGATCCTACAGGCGCACAAATGACCGATCCATTTGCCGCTTACCAGTCCGCCGGTTTGACTTTCCCAAACGGTGTAAGCCTTCGATTGGCGAATCATCTCTTCCCGGCTTAAGAGAACCAATATCGATTGACGCGAGATGACTCATGGTACATCAGACCGATGCTAGCGGGCAACATACTGTGCTCCCGGATCTCAAGACGGTCCTGGGAAAGACGTCCATGGTGGATTGTTTTAAGGAATGTCAACTGCTCCAACCTCCAACAGACAAGGTTGGAGACGATCTCGATAAGCAATACTGTATGTCATGAAGCCACGGCTCTCTTCCGTTCAGACCGTGACACTCAGATCCAGACCTGTGTTTTCCTGGGCTTTGATCTGGATTCCTACCTGACGCATCATGAAGCCCAAGAGTATTGCCGAGGAGTCAGATATTGGGAGTTTCCTAAACCGGAGAACAACAAGTGTTTCCTCATGAAAGTCGCTCCTACCGAAGTCAGACCTACCAATGGGCTCGGCAAGACTCTAGGTTTCTTCGGAGGGGGGATGATCGGGAAATGCTCCGATAAAGGAGCCAAGGATCTCTCGGGTGAGTCTTCGACATGTTCCTTTTACAAGCGAGCGGTTCCTGATATGATAGAATCCATCCCTTTGGATAGAGCGAAACGGTGTTGGGTGTTGCGAGATCTGGTTGAAGTAAGGTCGTCGTATTGAGAGATACGTATAGATAATGGGCGCTAGTCCGGCCTCCAACATGAAAATCAGGCTCGTACCACTTGAATACAGACCCGTGTCACTTGTACACGAGACATCCGCTCTTTTGGCTGAAGTTTCTGAAGATGATTAGTTGGACAGGAAGTAAGAGGCTATGAAATCTGGAAACGACAAGTGGTCATCCCCGCCATCCCGTTCAGGTTGAGATTCATGGTTTGGTCAGACGCTTTGAAATCGATCGTGCTCTAATGGAAAACCGCATCTACTTGAATGTCATCCATATACACCTCCGTAACCCCAGACAGCCCTCGACAACCCTTAACAAGCTTAACAAGCTTCAGAAGTCTTGACAAACTGAATCTATCGGCTGAATTGGAAACCAGTATTGGTGCACGTAAAAGGCCTCTTGATCGGCCCCGCAGCGTAATTATCTCGGATCGACTTGATACTGGCGTAAGTACCGGCAGTAAATAGGAAAACACCTGCAGCACGACACAAGCATGAGTTTGACTGTCACCGTATTATGCGTCGATGTATATGTGACTTACCGGCGATAAACAGGATGATGCAAAGTACAACCTGCGAGGCATGCTTGGGGTCCTTCAAACTTCGTCCTCTGCTCATTCGGAAGTAGGCGATGGGCCAGAGGATATAGCCAAACCAACTCGCAAACAGGGCGCTGACTACGAGACGATTGGAGTCAGCTTAGAGCGTAAACCTTACCATGTAATGTGCGACACTGACTCAATGATAAAAGGTCCCCAAAAAACGGTACTGCTCGTAGCCAGAGACATGACATCAGCTCGGACCTCCAGCAGACTGGAAGCTTTCGCATCCCGAACTCACCGGCTTCAGCCAAGATGAACGCGACGATCCAACCGGCCGTGACGATTCCGAACCAAACGAGCCATCCGACACGAGTGTGCCTGCGTCGGTGAACAGAACCTTCCTTGTAGATCTGGAAGAATACCGCTCTGGAAGTTACGAGAGAGAACAGCGAGCCGACGATAAGCTATGGGTGGGATGAGGCGTCAGTAACGGAGCGTCTGAAAAGGTACCCGTTTAAGCTTACAATCGTCGGAAGAGCCAAGCCGGCCGCAGCTTTGCCCAAGTGTTCGGTCAGACTTCCATAAGCCGGACTGACAGTCAATTCTGTGCCTACAGACCGAGGCTTTCCTATTAGCTCTCATCCCGCCACGGTAACGACATACCCCGCAACTTACCAGTCTTGACATACACGACGGCGCCGAGTATGGTAAAGAGCACGATCTCGATAGCCATGGTGATGTAAAGTGCTGTCGGAAATTGTGATGGATCGCGCATGTCACCGATATAGCTCGGGATGAGCGGATGACCAATGAACGAATAGATGATGTTCAAGACGGCGTTGATTCCCTTGATCGCAGTGGTTCCCTTGGGAGCCCACATGGTCCAAGCCAACGAGGTGTCCGGATAATATTGATTGGGCTTGTCCTGCACGACATGACCTGAAACGTCGAACGCAGGTACGGGTTAGCAAAGAGCATATCGGGCTGATTTTACGGGCCACACAATCACTCACCAACGATAACGAGGATGAAACACGCAAACATAGTGCCCGCACTCAAGGCTGCCGCTGGACCCGCTTTTCTGAAACCACGCACGAGGGATCCCGCGTACATGATCCCGAACGCCGTTAGACCCCAATAGACTGAGCAGAACGTATGACCCAGCGTACTGATAGCCGTTTGAGCTCCATTCACATGGACGGCCATGACACCGAGATTGTTCAATGCCAAGCCGATGAATCTGTGTTCAAAACAGTGTCGTCAGTGATGCGTACATGCTCACTCGATGTATACGTAGAGATATCAAACTCACGCTAGGTACCACGCCAGCCTACTCTTGCCAAACAAGTGATAAGCCAAGTCACACAGGTCTCGGACTTCCCGATGAACCATGCAAAACCTCCAAAGAATATGTACCGAGTAGATGGTGGTAAAACCTACTATCAAGCAGGTGATCAAGCCTCCAGCGAGTCCCAATATGGCGAAACTCCATGGGAATGCCAGCACGACGACTGCGATAAACTGCACGAGCAGAACGCACACCGTCTGAAAAAGCGTAAGCGCGCGCTCCTTGATCTGAACTTTTTCGTCGAGATGTGTCGAAAACTCGTTTGGATCGCGTCTGGGCCTAGGAAGATCTTGGAATCGAACCGGCTCGATGGCGATGTCGGCTGTCAAGGGTGGTTGCGGTACGAGCTTGATCTTCGGGCCCTTGTGCACTGTATACAGTTTAAGTGGCAGGTAGGTGAGTAAGGACTAATTTTCGACATGCACAAGAAATATGAGACCACTCACTTTTAAAAGGCAATCCCGACATCTCCTTGTTATGAGGGGGAGCCTGATTCATCGGGAAAATGTGATAGTATAGAAGAGGGTCGTCAACCCAAAAGGTGTTGCTTAGGGTTTAGGAGAGGATGGAAAGGGAATACGATAATGTTGTGGAAGAGTTGTTCCGAACCAGAATGCCGCGATATTGCGTTGAGTCGCCACGAAACCCGTCGACTCTTATACCTAAGGCTTTATGTGAGGAGCCTCTAACACACACAACCTTCCGCGACGATCCTTTGTACCGATGGTGCAACAGTATTCGCGCGTATTGCGACATCGAGGAGATCGAGGAGGCTGTGCCCGCGCATGTCGCTTTCACTCATGGGTGTTGCTTCTCGAATCTTATCCGAGGGTTTGAGAGGGGTTCGAGAGCCAGAGGGAGCTCGGAGTTTGTTGAAAAGAGGAATCAAGCCACAGCTAAAAAGCCACCGGAGAAGCAACATGGGCGTACTCCTTGTGATGAAGATTCACAGTTTCACCGTCCTCTTCCTTTGTTGAGTCACGATTCTCCCTGCCGTAAAAGCGCCCGAAATGACCTGGCTCTCCTCTTACGCCGCAGTGATCCGTCCGTGTACTATAGGAAGATCCTTTGTGGGTCAACCGTTGACCATAGATAAGAGATCTCCCTGATTCTCCCGCCTGGAAGCCCGCTCGGCGACACGTTCGTCCTATGTATGATCGTCTGGACGCGAGTCCTCACGGGTAAATAGAGAATTGCCAGCCATGAATCTCCCATATGACAGGACTGACAAGTCAGTAGTTCTCTTCGAGGAGTCATCACGCACCGCGCTTCGTAGTTTCCGATCACCTGCTTCTCACATGATTGGCCTACTTTGCTATCTCCAACCGAATTGCATCTCCGAAATACGAAACCCGGGAATCGGGAGAGGCGGAGACCTTCAGACCCAACCTTTCTCCATGATGAAGAATCATGTTCATGCATATCCTTCCGCACGAGTCGCTTCGCCTGGTTGTTCCCCGAACGGTATGGTACAAGCCTCCTCTCTCATCCCGATATTCCCGATCTTCCGCTCTGCAGATGATCGTTCCCGTTGACAGTCTATTGAAGGGCCACGCGCATCGGATAGCACCAGCCCCTGCGATTCCTGCCTTGAATTCGCAACTTCCGATTTTCGAATGAGTAATCGATGATGAAGAGCCGTCTCGTTCGTGTGTTGGCGAGAATGACCAGACTGAACGGTGATCCAGGGCAGCTATTTCATTATGTCGATCCTGGCCTGAGCTGACGGTAGGCGCCACTCGGAGGCGTCCTCTTCAGTAGCCTCCCTTTTGTCCTGTTGCTTGAAATCCAATCTCTTGTCCCCTGACCCTTTCCCATTGGACCCTCTCGTTCACATAGATTCCTCTTGTGCGCCAGCACAACCGCCTGTTCCCGTTCTCAACTCGTCCCGTCCTATCGTCCCCCTTGTCCAAACTTCGATTGCGCCATCTGCCTGAACATGGCCATCGTCTCATCATCCTTCGCCTTCATGCTCTGTAAGCGATCTGACATGGCCGCCCGACGGTCATTGACGACGTCTGAGCGGCGGTCTTGTTTCCTAGCTTTAGCGGCTTCGCGTTGTGCCAACCTGTAATAGGAACCAGAAGTCGGGCGAGATCGGATGATCAGTTTTGATTTGACCAACCCGGATTGGTCTGCTCTTGTAGAAGAAGAAAGCAAGCACATATGCCATGTCTTTGGGACTCACGCTTTCTGGAAATCGTTCCCCCCACCCATCAAAGTCGCCTCATCCACCTCTATGCCCGCACTAGCGTCTTTTTCCCTATACATCCTATTCTCGGCATTCGTCGCTCTTCTCTCTTCCATCTTCCCCTCCCGCCCCCCGGTTTTGGGTACGAGCTCTTCCACCCTTCCGTAAAGCTTGTTCCTTTCGGCTTTCCGAGCTTTGAGGGATTCTTCCCGAGCTTCTTCCAGGGCTAGTTGTCGGTCCGCAGGGGTCTGGTTGCTTGAAGATGCCGAGAATGATAGTGCTGTGGATGGCATCGAAGGTCCAATCGTTCTGCCAGCGGAAGGTAACGAAGGTCCGATAGCACCTTTCGAGGTCGACATAGGCCCGAGCCCACCTCCACCGTTCGTCATCTTGTCCACATCCCCTCTCAGCCTCTCCAATTCGTTTTTATCGACCTTGGATCGGTTGTTCGCGAAAGACCACTTGTACCCCGTCTGAGCTGACGCTGCGACCGAGGTAGAGGCTAGCGGACGGTAATATTTGGGTGGGAGGACGAGGTCGTTCCATCGTGATATGAACTTCTTGAAATATCTGTGATCAAGCGAGTAAGAAAGATGATGTCAGCTTATAAGTACAGACACATATTTGAGAATCGGAGCAGAAAAAAGAGGGCGAGCTGACTTACTTGCGAGACTTGTCCCCGGAAAGGTCGTCCAGATACTGTTCAGAAACAACGCAGATGAGCTTACGACCAATCATAGTCTGTCCGGCATTGATGTTTCGGTTTACCTTTCCCTTTTCCTCACGTAACCAAGCCTTGAACTCGGCAGCCTTCAAGCTGTTCAGCGTAATGGGAGGATACAATCAGCTATCAGACCTCGCTTGACAGATCAGGAGCAGTTCCCGGGACGGAAAAGACCGACTCACAAATAATCATTCGTCGTCAACTCCCTCTGCCCAACCTCGTCCAGGCTTCCAATCGTCTGTTCTTCTTTCCTACCCCGATCCTCCTTATCCTCGTCTTCATATCGATCACGGCGATCTCTTGATCTCGATCTTGACCTTGACCTATCCCGATCCCGATCTCGTCTCTTGCGTTTGGAGTCTCTATCCCGTTTACGATCCGGAGAACGGGAGCGGGAGCGTGAACGATCTCTAGGCATGCTTGAAGTATCTGTAAGGCCGCTACTATTTTTGTAGCTGGAGCTGATGCTGTATGCGATTCAAGAGTGATTGCAGCAGGTGTAGCAAAGACAAGGACTTACTACTAGCTTTTGGCGATGTAGCGATCTTGCTGGGGGACTCGATTACGTAATCACACCTCTGACGTCAAGAACGATATTTGAAGAGCATATTCAAATCGCAAGTCAAGCGCAATCACTTCGTATGGCAGAGCAGGATAGCATCACAGTGTAATCCAAACCCGAGAATTATAATATAAAACCAAACAGTGTGATCCGAGAATTATAAGTGCCACGACGAGACGAATACAAATGGTACCGGTGGAAAAAACCCAGTGGGAAAAACCGGTACCCCTAACTACGATAACCAAACCGAAACCCGAGCCCGAATCAGAACCAGAAAGTGTCCATTCCCCGAGGGAAACACGACGTCGTGTATAGTCGGTTGCCCCCCCTTCGCATCTCCTCCTCTCCTTTACGTATCTTCGCGTGGTGTTGTTGTATCGAGGTGACGGTATCCCTTGTCCGACCCGTTCGTGTATATCCGGGATGTCGGCAGGTCACCATGACCGTAGGCGATCCAAGCTTCGACCCGTGACAAGCCAGCGTAGCGAGTCACCGAGGTCGTGTGAGTATGCTCTCCTTCCATCGACTCCTTCCCGTCAACCTATTAAGAGAAACCCCAAGACCCGTCTTCACGCCCAAACCGAAGAACTCACCTCCCCGAATCCGGAGAATATCGTCCCTTCCCTCGCACCTTGAACGCCAACATGATCACCCTCCCCAATGTAGGACCCGCGGAGACGTCCTCAGATCCGAGACCGACTTGTACCTGTAAAATGAGGGTCCCCAACGCCATTCAACGGAACGACCGCCGAGTCTAGGATTTGTGCCCGGTTAAGGGGACCCTCTACAGCAAGTGGTTTACCCGGATCGTTCTTGGACGTCCGTTGGGTCCCGTGAGAAAGGCAAAGGTCGGCGTGGTGGCAGGTCCGTTTCGATGTTCTCCGGCCGGGAAGGCGAGGTGGAAGGTAATGTGGAAGACTGATAGCGATCGCTCGCAGGTCCCAAGGCCCGGCTTCGAGGTCGGAGCTTCTGTACGAAGAGCGGTGGAATAAGGGTAGTCTGTTGAGAACAAATGGGGAAGGGGAGACGAAGCGAAGGTAAGCATATGAAGTAGCGAAGAAGACGAAGCTCGAGATGCCACCGATTCGGACCGGCGGGACTTACTGTTTGAAGCATGGATAACCCGCTTCGTGAGCACAGCCCACTTAGAACTCGTCCTCCTCGTCCTCGTTGACCTCAGCGACGGTGTTCATGTTGGCCAAAGCCTCTCGGAACAACCGCTTAGGCGTGGGTCGAGGCATGTCCCTGTCGAAAGTGCTTTCCTTGACGTTGCAGGTGGACCTCTTGGCCCTCGCATACCTGGAACCTCGGGCGGGAGCGTCGGGGCAGATAGGCGCAACCTCGGAGGCGGGCTCGCAGACGTCCTCGACCTCGGTAGCGATCTCGGGAGCTGAAGCGGTAGAAGCACCCGTTACGGCTGAGAATCGCTCGGCGTAGTCGGGGAAGAATTGGACGTTGTCGAACAAGTGTCGGTAGAGTTCGTAAGCAGCGCCAGGAGTGTTGTTTCGAACCGCGATCTCGAGTCGTTCGGCTTGTTGTCGGACGTCGCGGCACTGTTCGGCCTCCTTCTTGTCGGCGGCCTCCTGCTTCTCGATACGGACGTTGGTGATCCAGTTCTCGGTCATGTCCTCGTCGGTGACCTCGTGGTGAACGATATCGTCCATGTGAGGCATGGTACGGTGGGTGTTCAGTCCCTCCTCGATGCGGACAGTCCTCTCCCTCGCATCGAAGTCGTAGTCCTCAGGAAGCTCCTTGCGAACGATAGGTTGCTTGCCTAGCATAGACCTCTCCTTGTTGATGACGTCCAGGTCGACGAGGTGCTCGTTGATCTCGGTGTAGACGTCGGTGTGGGTCTGCGATCCGGACGACGAAAGGAAGGTCGGGTCAGCGATCGGACATGACGTCGAAGAACGCGGAAACGGGCTGGCTCGGGCTGACTTACGGGACGGTTCTGTTGTCATATCGATAAAGTACGAAGCCGAGGATGTAGAAGAAGAAGGACGGTGCACGATCAGTACGATATTCGTTGTATCGCTTGTGTTGATAGGCGAAAACTGACCATCACGTCCTCGGCCTGATCGAGCTCGAACGAAAAACAAAACAACAAACCCGATGACGAATCACCCAAAGTCAGCGGATCCGACCTATGACATTCTGGGCTGGAGAAAGACGACGGGAACTCACGGTAGCATAACGACCAGTCTTGACCCTCAGGGCGCTCTTGATAGGTTCAGCGACCCTGTGTTGAGGGACCGAAGCCCATCGGGTCTATATCGAAGATGAACAAACGATCGCGCCAAAAAGTCGGATCAGCGAAAAACGATCCAGACCGGAATGTTGCGACGACGACGACGACGACGACGACGACGACTCACCTCTTCAGGGCATTCGATCTGCTCACGACGAGGACCGGCGACGATCCTGATGACGAGGGGTCGAGGCTGGGGGATGATCCTCGCCTTGTCGGTCTCGGCGGCCTTGGTAGCACGTCGAGCCTTGATCCGGGCCAAGAGCGAAGCCGAGTCGACCTTAGCGGTGGCGGCGACGTCCTCCGAGGTGACCTGAGCACGTCCTTGGACGGCGGGAATGACGATAACGGGGAGGTTCTTCTTGCCCTTGACCGAAGCGATCGCAGACTTGAGAGAGGTAGAGATGGAGGATTTGAGGGTAGGGGCAGTAGCGTAAGAAGACATCTTGTTAGCAGAAAAAGGTTTTTTAGTTGTGCGTGTTATGTTTTTTTGGGTGCTTGGTAGCGTTCAGAAAAACTTAGCAAATAGCAGAAGAAAGTTTCACAGATAGTTCAACGATGAGGAAAGGAGAGAAAGAGGTGGGCAATGGTAGTCTGATAGTTTGCAAGTCGAAGTCGACTAGATATGTGGTCGAGGGGCGAGGGGGGAGGGGTCGAGGGGGGGTCCAAGCGCGATGAACGCGTCGCGTCACTCGACCGTGTTTGATTGAACAAGCTGACGATGCGCTTAGGGAATGACGAGCGTCGCAAGTAGGCGCAGTCCTCTCCTGCTCCTGGAGGAAGAGCACAGAGCTCCGACCCGCCTCCTATGACGTCGAGTAGATGTTCAACCTCGACTATCTTCGCACGCGCATAGAAACCAGAGGACCAGGTACAGGAGGGCTAAGTCATTCCGCCATCGTCGTCATCGTCAATCATGGGCATCCAGCCATTTCCCTGTACCATGCCTCGCATCCCAACGTCGTAGTCCGAGACGCTGCCACAGTTCCGCTCCATGTATCAAACAGTATTCTACATGCGCCCTTGCTCGCGCGTACCCTGTAACACTAAGCGCAATAGCAAAATGAACGTCGAAATCGAGCTCGAGGTTCAGGTCATCGTCCAGCCCGGATCGTCAGTCCTCATCAAAACGTCTGGTATTTCCTCGCACATCCATGATATAGACGTATAAAGATGACACAAAGAAGGCGAGCGATAAATGATCTTCTCTTGCCACCATGGCCGATACGGGCGTTTCATGTGATTTTACTTGTAGACGAAACTGTCGCTGAACCAGCGCGCGCTGTGATATGGAACTCGATCCCCATGACACTTTCGATACAGAATTGACGATCGCATTGTCCCAGTCCTCTTACCGATCGTGTCTTGAATATGTACCGCTGACGAAAACTTCGATTACGAAAGTACTGCGGAAGATGCTCTGCGTTGTAGTGGTCTTCGACGTGAAAGAAAGATGTAGTTGATCTGCGATACTTTGACCTGTCAAGGAATATCAAGGAGATTTAATGTGAAGGGATGAACGGACCCGGAAGTGATTGTTTGGAGACTGAGTATCGGCGGCTGGTGAGATAGTCGATGATCAGTGGCATCGCGGACATGCTACGAGAATCTCTTACACCTTTCTTTCCAGATATCACTCGGAAGGAGCTGAACCGAAATACCGCTTGAATTTGCTGAGGATCAACCTCGTGCTAAATCTGCTTACCCCTCTTGAGGTCGATATCTTTTGACGAACTTTCCTCGCGCAGTTACGCAGTGTTCCGACGGATTTCCCCGAGGTTACGTGTTGGCTGACTCTCACTTGGCTACTCGGTATATCCCCCAACGCCAACGAGGACAAGGGAAAAGTACAGTGATACATCAGTTCGAAGGAATGGCATACCTTGAAGAGAGTGGTAGGGCTGCACTCGACCTGTCGCTTTTGCCTCAAGAAATATGTCAGATGGTGGGCAATGTATCCATTGACAAACAGGAGCTGTACGGTTACCGCCTCCACATCTGTGATTATCAGATTGGATTATGCAAATATGTGCCCCTCCTCCGACTCCTCTAGTTGACTTCCTGTTCCTTCTGATTCGACACCTGACCGTGAAGGTATTGCAAGACGGATTAATGACAACCTTGCCCATGGGGCTGTAATAGAATTTCCGGATATCCAAAGACTTGTCCAAAAGGGATTGAATTTAGAAACGATGATCCCGTAAGGCCCGTAATCAATCGGTTAAGTAGTGTACAGACCTAATCCTCTAAGGCTCCCCAGGTCGAAGAGACGATCTAAAACTTGGAGAGGTGAGAAAAGGTATGAGGTGATCTGATGAAGAGATGGGCGGAGGTCAGCCTAAGCCTTTCGAAGTTGCACCAAATGGCGCGAGCAGTAAGGAGTTGATCAAGCTATAAAAGATACACTTGAACCGCAGAAATCGGGAAGGTCGATGAACCTTTGGAAAATTCAGCTTTCCTGTACTTATGAGCGTTTCTGTTACCCTATGTTCTGGACAGCCTGTCGCTTTCGAGTCGGACTAACAAATTTGAGTAGGACGAGAGCGAGACATGCTGATGCTTTGCTGGTGTACCGGTGTGTTGATCTTACAAAGTGGTGAAATGGTGATCCAACATGACCAAAAAATGGAGGAGGCCGAGGAGGAGGAGAAGTT
Source organism: Filobasidium floriforme (assembly GCF_021052385.1). Lineage (NCBI taxonomy): Eukaryota > Fungi > Basidiomycota > Tremellomycetes > Filobasidiales > Filobasidiaceae > Filobasidium > Filobasidium floriforme. The sequence goes on from NW_025763648.1 coordinate 130,863, forward strand.
TACAGAACAGACTCGACCTGCGACCCGCGACTTTGACAACAGACACGACAACCCCTAACCCTTCGTCTGTCGCTCCTTCTGCTCCTTCTCCCAGTTGCGTGCCAATTGGGTCGCCGAGAAACTCTTCTTGTACTCTTCAACAGGCTCGGTGGAGATTCTGAGAGGTTTGGTTTTCTAGACGACAATATACAATATCAGACCTGCAACGCCGACAGAAGTTGTGATTCGTCCCGCCAATCGCAATTCGTCCCCGATCGCAATTCGTCCTCAAATACTCGACATTGCGACTCGTCCTGCAACTCACCTTAAACCCCGGGCTGTCATGAATCGTCTCGTCGTTGCTAGTCTTGCACTGAGATCTTCCGCTTCTTACTTTTTTGGGGGTTTGGGGTGGTCGAAGTCGTGCTGGCCGTGCCAGAAGACAAAGACGAGAAGGTAGAGGTGGAGGTGGATCCGGGAAAGGACCCCGATTACGATCCTGAGGTTTCGTCCGACGACATCTCCGATGGAGAGTTTTTCAAAGGTTGCGAGTAGAGGCGGTGTGTGATGATCGACCTAGGGTAGACGCATGAGGCCAGATATCCATGGTGCTGTCTAACCTCCGATAGGTATCGTCGTGGTCTGATTGGCGATAGCTTCAGGCTATCGACCAGAACAAGCGGTCAAATACGAAAGACCGTAGTCTGGAAGACACGGGTCCCAATCCGTTCCTACCTATCCTACTGTGCCTTCCACTCGAGACGTCAGATCAAACTGATCAAGGTCGGCGTAGCGTTACTCGCCATGTGTGAACATCTTTTTGATCGCCAACAGCTAGCTTCCCTACGTATCAGGTGCAGCATGGAAGTCAACACAAGTCTTAAGTTTCGTGCAGTGCGAGCTATTGTTACCGCTCCAAATGCAGATCGTGTCTGCCAACAAGCAGGTAGCCTGCGTTTCAGCCATCCCAATGAGAATCGAAACAGAGCGCATTGACCGGGTCCAGCTTGATATTGGGGAGCAGAAGAAGCCCCCAAAAGAAGAACGCACAGAATACATAAGCTTGACCAAAAATCCATTCCACACCAATGTGTCCTTCAGCTATAGCGTCTCTTCGACCTTGAACAACTCTCTATACGCGCGACCGAGACCCAGAATATGCGATAATTAAGGTTTCGGAAGCAGATCGGCGCTTTGGCGGCCCGAGGAATGCTCCGATCGCTTTCCACGTCGGCGTTGTCCTCGAGAGCTACAAAGATCGAAGATCGCACAACTACCATGACCAGAGTAGATATACATTTGCATCACATATAGTCTTCTCACAATGACCTCAGTACCTTGGAAACCTTTCATCTCCCCTACCGACCTCGAGATCGCCCAGGACGGCCTAAAGATCTCGTTCCGAACGCTTCCCAAGACCGACTGGTGGAGAACAGGAAAAGTACACAGTACATCCGGAGCGTACGTTGCGGTCGAGCACGATACGCTGTTGAAAGATGTCAAGAGTTTCAAGTTGGAGGCTTCGATTGAAGTGAATGGGGGGCATCAGGTGAGCCGTGATTTCAAGCTTAGCGGATCATACTGCAGCATTAACGGCTGGGATCCTAATCTATGTCCTTGGTCCCCTCTAGTTGTAAGCTCGGCGAGGCAGCAACATATTAACAGGATTCGAGTGCTTATCCATATCTTGTATTCACAACACAGCGACCAAGCCGGTCTTTTCCTCTACATCTCCGACACCCTCTGGATCAAGACCGGTCTCGAAGTAGTCGACGGCCAAGCGAGGGTATCCTGCGTAGTGACGGACTCGTATGCCGACTGGTGAGGCCATCTCTCACACCGGCCACCTTAGAAAATGTTCCTGATTCTCTCTCGATCACATCATGATTTAATTCAACAGGTCGCTCTACCCTTTCGAAAACCAAACCGCCCATCGCTTCTCCATCCAGATCGAGGCTCAAGAATCCGAGCCCCTTCCTCTGATCAAGATCAGCTATAACGGGCACATCCTTCGAGAACTACCTGCGTTCGGTATGGCTCAGGGGACGGGCCAGGGGACGGGGAAATTCAGGGCGGGCGTGATGGGGTGTTCGCCGTTGTCTGATGGGTGTGAGGTGTCTTTCGAGGAGATCTCGGTTGAGGGCTCTTGAAAGGGAGAGATAGGGATCCTGCTTGGACACCGTAACGACAGGGGAGAAGCGCGACGAGGACACTATGCATAGCCATAGGACAGGAAAAACGATGTTCTCATGACTGTGCCGACGATGAAACATCATGCTCAGTACCATCTTGCCTGAAACACCGCTCAATCATACAATCACGTTTCTGCCGCTTGAACTCTCCGGGGGGGGGGGGGGAGGCACATACCTTCGTGTCCAGATACAGGAATGCATAACGAGGGGTCAAGGGGTACCTTTCGGGGTTTGAGGGGCAGGTCAAAAGCAATACGAGGAGGTGAAACACGAAGTTTGAGATCCCGTGTATGTATCTCAATCCTGAACGAATAAATAAGTTGACGATCGGAACAAGTAAGTCGGACTCTTAGCTCTCCAATCAAGTAAAACATAGCTTTCTATTTCAAAATGTTGAAAGCGATACAAGCATTCGCCGCCGTATCTCTTGCGTGTCAAGCCTGGCTTCCTGTCGCTTGTGGACAAGACGTCGCGCTGGCCGACAAGATCAACCTTGAAAAACGGGACGAACAAGCAGACGCACTGGTGCCTAAAGGCTCTCATCGACAGAAAGGCGACTGGGAGTTCCTACAAGAATACTTTGCTCGTCCGCTCAACGATCACAACCTCGGCAGCGTTTGGGACAGTTCTCGGAGCCTCGGGACGTTCTGGAACGTTGAGGGTATCAACAACTTCCCCAAACAAGCGGCGTTCGGCAAAGAGCCCGACGCCAAATCTGATATAACCAACCGATGCGTACTTGTGTTCTATTACCCTGGCTACTGGAAGGAGCTTGGCAACGCCAGCGAGATCACCGATATCTACGCGTTTTACGATAGACCGTTAGCTGTGGCACCCCTGTGCGGGCCGGTCGATGCGCCTGACAGCTACAAGGAGTTTCCGCGAGCATCCAAAGAGGAAGACAAGGACAAGGTGGATTCGCTGGTCTTTCGAAGCTATTATAGCAAAGATCCGGATGCCACCGACATTTATTATGTCGTTAGGTCGGTGTCGCGCCATGCTCTAGATACCACTTCTTGACATGTATTGATGGTTTTCTATGGCTCGCAGGGAACCCAAATATGTCCCAGGTCCACAGCCCGATGATTGGAAATTGGAAGAGCTCGACAACGATGCCATCTTTCTGGCCAAAGACGATGCTAAATTCATGCCCGGTAGCCTGTGAGTTATGGTGGAGCCCTTCGTTATCAAGCTTGCTCTAGCTAAACCGAGAGGACCTCGCTTGTATCACTCTGTTTTCAGCCGTGACAACAAGGATAATACAAAGAAGGCGATCCGCGTTAGTTTGAGGAAATGGACCAAGGACAATAATAACGGCAACGTCCCGAATCCGTACAAGTCTGGACCGGGATCTGATGCTTGGTGGAAATGGTCACAGGTCAACTTTTTCTGGTAAGTGATCATCGTCAAGCCCGCCAGCCGAAGCAACTGACTCATCTCTCCTCATAATTTCTTTCTTGTGTTGTAGGGGATATGGAGAAAATGGAAGCCGCAAGCCTCACCCTTAGAGTATCGGCTTATTCTTGCAATCCGGTAGTGTAGAGGCCTTACACCTGCCATGGAGTACATTTGTTTGACTGAAGTCTTGTAGATGAAACAGTCTATCACATGCTACTAAACTTTACAACATGAAACAAATTGTTTGTATCGGAAGCAGTCGATCACATCCCCGAAGGAAGTAGAAGGTCTCAGACGGCTTATTCACTGATCCTTGCTGTTTGCTTGAGTAGCCGCGGTGGTGACTTGACTCAGAATCGAAGCAATAGTCTCGTCGAGGATCGACCGGAACGTCTTCTCCAGGTCAGAGACGACAGTCTGCGGATCGGAAGTGCCCGTCATCTCGGACCAAACGGTCTTCTCATCTTGCAGAGCCTTAAATGTCATCGGGGCATCGTCCACAGCCTTGGGATCACCCCACATGTTCCACCTAACTTTGAAGTCATCCCACTGGACCTTGGCAAGATGCTCGCGGATATGATACATCTCACGAAGTCCCGAGATGATAGCTTGGGGGTCGGAGCCTTCCTTCTCGAGTTTGATGAGTAGTTGCTCCAGCTCTGTGACGTATTCCAAACCCTGGGAGCGCCATTCCTTGAACTTGTCTCCCGTCTTGTCCCACCCGCGTGCCAGGAAGCGCTCATGCCAGATAGAAGACGTCGAGACGTCGATGTTCAATACTTTCACGCACTGGGCGATGGCTTCCTTAGCTTCCTTAGCAGCGTCGACGTTGAAATTCCCCTCCCAGACCTTTTGAACGACCAGTTTGCCGGCTTCAAGAGTAGCGGACACCAGAAAGGTTCTCATGGCCATGAGTGTCTCTCTCGATACCTTCTGCACGAAGGCCCCGTTGACCTCTGGATTTTCGGTAACGAGTTTCTTCCTCAAGACGATCATCTTCATCTCTGATACCATAGGTGTATCAGAATCAATCCAAGCGCTCGAGAGTAGGCCCCCCATGGATATGAGTTCGGTGACCAGTCCCGCATTGATGCTGGCGTTGCCCTGCCGATTAACAAAGACAGTCCTCAACAGATCTTGAGTGGCGAGCAAATTCCTGATATCTTGGTTTCTTTTGGTACTCATGTTTGGCATGTGTTGGAAATTCGGCTGCTGAGATTGATAAGTCGGTTTACTGAAGATGAGAAGGGCAAAACGTGCGTGCCCTCAAATCGTGCCGAATTGGAGACTTTATATGTGAATGGTGAAGCAAGGCGTACTAAGAGGGGCAACACCGCGTCACCGCGCAGCAGAGGGGCCACAGTACAAAGGAGTCAGCACCAAGAGCACGCCTTAGCATGGCAGCTGGACCCCCTCATCTGGGTATGGCTCGTGTCGAGCCTCTACATACTATGCGTAGGATCACATCATCAGCTCCTTTCACGACTTTCTGCCACAAAGGCTCCGCGTGACTTCGGTGACAGCAAGACTCATCAGCGCATGACCTGTCAGACATGACTTTCCATCATGTCACCATGGACATGCTGATACTGTACTGACCTCGATAAGGTAAGGAGAAGGATCCTGTGCTATGAAATAGTCGTTTAGGCATTCGCAACTTATGGTTACATTCGGAAATCGAGAGACGGAAGGATCGAGTCAGATGATGAAGATTGATGCGATCCTCAATCAGAATATGATGCCAGGGAGTGGCGTCATATCAAAGATTGTGTGCTCAGAACCCAAGTGCTTTCGTTTCCCTTTAAGTTGTACGGAGTATTCTCGCTGGACCCGGAGTGTTCATCGTGGCGTTTTATCAACGATTGCGTGCTGAGAACCCAAGGGCTTTAGTCTCCCTTTGATTAGTATGGAGTATTCTTGCTGAACGCGGAGGGCTCGTCGTGGCGTCATTCGAGAGATTATATGCTTATATGCTTAAGGACCCAAGTGCTTTCGTTTCCTTGGCAAATTGCCACTGGCAATTCACGGAGTATTCCTGCTGGGCCCGGAGGGATCGCCGGCGGATGCAGGATCAACCGGGTCATCGATTGACATCTTGTTTCAAGCGTTTCAAGCCAATTTCGCGCTAACAAAACGCCACTGTTTCCTCAAGATCCACGCTAACAAAGGTAATAGACGCGCGAGGCATCGTTTCGGGCTCTTAGCCGTTCTGACATGGCTTGTGAAACTGCTATCTTCAGTCCATTCTAGAGCCCAGCTTGGTCAGTTGTTCGTTGAATTATTATACTCGAACATCGAGACCGATGGCAGCGAGCATACTCGAGATTGCAAAACAGTTTCATCAATCGGCATCTTATACAAAGTGCTATGATTGCTGGACCAAGCACGGGATGAATCAAGATCACAATGATTCTAGTTTCCGCTACGGTTCATCACCAGAAGATCTTAGCTCCCACCCTTGTTGAAGGTTTCTGGATGCTCGAGAGCGGGTGGCAAACGACGCGGAGGAAAGATCGCTTCCCAAGCCGCCCTGACCAACCGATATTCAGTACTCGCGCAAGTTCCGTTCTGGCAGAAGCCCGCTTTTACTCACATCATCTCGATCAATTTTCCCTCACTCCAAGGTCTTCCTACAATGGACATTGTGACCGGTTCGCTGATGGCTTCGTCGTAACCCAAGGGGACGGTCACGATAGGGTACCTGATAATTCCAATATCGGGAAGCAGTAATGATCTCGCCAGTGTCAACCAAATATTGTACTTTTGCAGATCTCGACGATAACAGTCTAATCGACAGTGTATTCGCCTGCTTTGTAAACTTACCTGGCAGGAGAGGCGAACCAGACGGGCATACCGATATCATCCTGTTGGAAGAAAACGAGTCCATCGAGATCATACTTGTCAAACACAACCCTGAGGCCTTCCTGATCCGCGATCCTAATCACTGGATACAGCGAAGACGAGTGCGACGGTGAAGTTTGAGCGGGGGTACGGTCGGTTCACAAGATCGCTTTGATGTAGAACTAAATGCTCACTGTCTTCGTTGGCCTTGATGTATTCCGGATCGCCTCTACCTTTGGTGGCTTGAGCTTGTAAGAATCGTTCCTGGCCCGGTTGTTCGGGAGGCATCTCGATGTCCTGTAAGAGGCAACAGAGCAGCAAGGTCAAGATTTGGCTTAGAGCTAATGGCTGAATAGCAATCACCTTGTGCTCGATGTTGAACCTAGGTCACGTCATATAAATACAGGATGCCTTAGATGGCGCAGGCACGATTTCGGAAAGCGTCGCAAGGGACTTACTTAATAACGTCTTCGAGAGTACGCATCGGAGTCTTGGCCAGGGATGCAAAGTACACGGCGATGTCCTCCTTGAACTCGGTAAGCTCGGCCATGTTGTCCAAAGCCCTGAAGCCTTCTACATCAAAGTCGATCTCTTCCACCTCTCCAAACACAGTGGCGCCGTGAACACGAAGCTTCTCAATGGCTTCCGCCATTAACTTCCTGTCAATATAAACAGCGGACCATCTTTAGCTTCTGGTCTGAAAACTATTGAAATCAAGGAATTCACTTTTTGTAATCCGTTTCCGCTCTATCGGGAGTCTCGGTTTCAGCAAGTCAATGAAAGCGGCTGAAATATAGCGAAAACTAACTCGGTCGCGATCAACTCCGGGCGAAACGCGTAAAAGCCTAACCTCTTGCCATTGAGTGAGGGATTGATAGTCTGCTTTACGAAATCCACCGTGTTTTGTTCAAAAGGCCACCTTTTTGCTGTTCGTACACGACGGCCATATCAATCATCGGGTGAAACAAATCGCTCGAGATGGATTCCTGCTTACTGTTGGGATCCTTTACATCTGGGCCAGCAATGACGCTCAGCAAAAGAGCAGCATCGTACGCGCACTTGGTCATGGGCCCTGCCACGTCTCGTGAGAAACAAAGGGGAAGTACTCCAGCCATACTAACCAGCCCGACGCTGTAGAGATGCCGGATTTATTAACAATCATAGACGCCGGGTCCGCTTGAGAATTTGCCGCTACTCACGTGGGTTTGATTGAGAAGAGGCCCTTTGATTTCGCAAAAAGGAATTCAGGTGAACTTTTGGTCAGACTTGAAGAACCCACTCAACGATCACTTACCTGACCCGACGCAGGATTACCAATCGACCCACAGGTCTCGGTACCGATAGATGCGGGGGCAAACCCGGCAGAGACTCCCACTGCACTTCCAGTGCTACTGCCTGGATGTACAGCACAGCAAGAGATTGATATATTTGCTACCAAAGATGTAGAGGATCGTCTTACCACCGGGGTCCCTCTTCGGGTTATAGGCTGACCTGCAAGCGCCACCTCGTGCTGACCAGCCATTGTTGAGGTGGCCGTAACCTTCAAGAAAGTTTTCACCCTGATCGAATGATCACAGTCCGAATGAGACGATACTTCACGTGTTGTGTGAACAGGGTCGGAAAACTTACTTGACGATAATTGGCCCATTCACTCAAGTTTGCCTTGCCTGTATCATGCATGTCAGGTGGATCCCGGTACGACATCTGACATAAGGCGCAACTAACCTAGCACGATAGCTCCATTCTCTCTCAGGCGCTTGATCAAGGTGGCGTCCTGTTAATCGAGACCAATCGTTGCAGATATGAGTTAATTCAATCTTCATACGTTTATTGTTGTCGCACAGACTTGCCTCTTTCACAACAGCGTCCACAAGTGCAAAGCTTCCGGCGGTCGTCTTCAGGCCCAGCTCTGGGTCCGTGTTGATATTGTCTTTGATCAACAAAGGGATCCCGTGTAGTGGTCCCATCAATTTCTGAATATCATTTCACATCGTTCATCTGGTTAGCCATTACTACTATAGCCAGATCGGAAAGTGACTACGAGACTTACCCCTGCTTTCCGTTGCTCATCGAGTCCTCGAGCTATCTCGACAAGTTGCTCTCTGGGACCGGTTTCGATGACCGCACGAAGCTTTAGTCCTTGGTAATTGTCCTTCTCAATCGCAGCCTAGACAAACAAATGGGTGCTTGTCGGTCAGGACTGGAACGGTGAGTACGCTGTCGACCGCTTACAAGGTAGGCTTCGATCAAGTCGACGCTAGTACACTCCTTCTCCGCAAGAGCCCATTGAAGGTCCTTGATAGTTGCCTTGAGCAGATTGGGCACGACTGACATGATATAATGATTCTCAGCAAAGACGTTGAGACGACTAGACAACTGAGTAACGCCTGACGCATGGCCTCGATGGCCGAATGGCTTGTCTCGACCTATATACCCGCAACGGGATGATCCAGACAAAAGGGGTTAAACCCAAGATGCCAAAAGGCCTTTGAGCAGACAAAGGAGTAGTTGCGCATGTCCAGTAAGAGCGAGTCCGCTGTTTCGAAGGAAATTCGAAAGGCTATGTAGCGAAAGTCCTTTCGAGCGTGTCCGCAGACGATGGTTCAGACCCGAATTATAGATACGGCTGTCATTTCTGTCTTGTTTTACAGTTCACCACCCGCTGAAATCGCCGAAACTGCCCAGCTTCTTGGGTTTCTTCGCGCTAGCTCCGCCAAAGTCATAGTTGTTTGTGACGCTCGGTGCCGGTGGCTTTTGTTTCTTGCTCGCGAGGTACTTGCCAACGGCGGCGTCGCCATCGTCCTCCAACTTCCTCTTTCCCTTTTCTCCAAGATCGGTTCCAAGCCATGTCGTCCGATCTGCCTCTCGTGCTGCTTTCTTGGCCGCTCGAAGGGCGAGAGCATCTTCTGACTGATCCTGCCTTGAAATCTTCGCGTTTAATCTATCTTGATATGTTTGGAAAGGGTCTTGGACGCTACGAGTGCAATCGCGCAAGGCGAGTCGACATCAGTGTCCTGTATACCTGATAGAATTACCACCTCCGCTCACATCACTATTCCAAGGATCTTGATCTCCTCAGCCGGCGCGTCTCCTTTCTTTGCTACAGGCTGCGTTTCCAGCAGCGACAGCACCTGGAGACTGTCATCGTCGACCAGCTTGCCAAAGACCGTATGCTTGCCATCAAGGTGCGGTGTTGGTCGGAAGGTGAAGAAAAATTGAGACCTATCGACGAAACAAGAGCGCTTGTCAGCATGGGCGGATACGTGACGCGTCAGTTCATGACCGCTTACCCGTTGGTGTTCGGCCCGCGATTTGCCATCGACTATAACGAGACCAACTGTTCAGCGCTCAGCCCTGAAACGATCCATGCGACTTCACTTACAAGAACCCCTCGTTCGCTATGCTTGTAAGCGCCCTTAAGATCGTGCTCATCCCTAAAGTTGTTACCCCAGAAGCTTGACCCTCCTCGTCCCGTACCTGTCGGGTCTCCGCCCTGGATCTGTATGAAATCCAACGTAAAGCTAAATCAGTATCGCGTTGGGTTTCAACATTTGAGAAACCTTGCTACTGACCATAAATCCTGGTATCAGGCGGTGAAAGACCACATCGTCGTATTTGCCTTGTTGCGCCAACTTAATCCAATTATACACGGTCTTGGGTGCCTGCAGGATAGTCTCGATTTTGAGTTTTGACGATCTCCTTCACCCACCCGTCAACTGGGACTCACGCGATCTCCATGCAGCTCCACATTTAGATTACCCAGATTCGTCCGGATCGTCGCGTACCCCTTGTACTGAATTCGTTCCTTCTCTTTGGTAACTTTGCTCATCTCGTCGAACATGTCTGTCGAGCGCGAGTTCCGAACGTAAACACCATGCTGATCAGCAATGGCAATTTCAAGATATCGTACTTCCAACATCCCGACTCACACTCTTCCTCGTCAAACATAGCCGTCTCGTTCTTAGCCGCCGGGGCCAATGACGTGCTGGTAAAAGAAGCCGACGCTTGCCCGTTGGTGAAATTTGAAGCGTTATCTAGGTACCAGATCAAACGATGATCTTCAGCACTCGCCGGCCGGTACTTTCCCGTCTTCCGATAGGATGATCTATCAGAAGGGGGTACTGACAAGCTTTCTGAGCCTTCGGTCTGATCGCAACAAGACCTTCTTCCGGCGTCTTGTTTGCCTCGCTCGACGTCGCCTTGGCCAGATCTTCTGCCGCTTTCGACTATGGTAAGATATCGTTCGCATACCCTTGTCAGCCGATCTTGTCCAGAAGTATACTATGTCATCAAGCAGGCTATTTCTGACTCACCTTCTGTGCGACCATCCTCAATACCTTCCCAGCTCCACCTGCAGCGTCCACGTTAATGCCCCTAAGAGGATCGCTCGCCCGGTCGGTCTCTACGGGTTCGCATACAGATACAACATAGCAGAGCGCAGCAGCGAGATGAGCGCACTCAGGACATCAAAACATCATCGGATTGACTAGACGTACCCTCGACCCGTTTGTCAGACTTGACGTAATCGTACGAGCTCAGATCCCTAGCTCCTAGATTTTCCGGGTCCTGCACAGGCGGTCCAGAAAAGCATATCCAATGACAGACCGGCGTGAACGCGAACCCAGATTTAATCAGCCGCTGTCCTTTGACCTCGCCCAGAGTGGCGGTAGTTCGGAGTTCGGAGGATGCTTACCTGGATCGTGACGACGTCGCTCTTCGTAAAAGGCGATTCATCGATCAAGTCCCGGAACGTCTTGGTCTTGATAGCCAGCATGTGCAAGGAAGACATATCATACACATTTCCCTACATAGCGAATTCGGAGATACGTGAGGATCACGAAGTAAGTTGAGTTTTCCGGAAGGTGATGCAGGGCGTAGAGTTCGGGTACGAACAGTAGTTTTTAGGAAGACGATGTGGGTGTGCTGGGAGAGCGGTTTGTAGGTGATCGGATCGTGGTACGATCCTTCAGCGTTCTGTTGTATCATCATACGACAACCAGATTTGGGATGTCAGCTAGATGAAAGTATACGGCTCGAATAGACTTGTACGTGTCGAGAGCCTACCTTGAAGAAGTTGAGCTTGACGAGTTCGTTGGTTGTGAGCGGAGTCCCTGTAGCAGGATCTAGAACATAGACGTATCCATTATTAGCAAGGATTAAAGCTGGAACGAATGAGAGGATCAGAGTAGATAACTCACTCGTTCCGTATTTACGGATGTAGGGCACGATATTGAGGAGATCAAAGACATCGGCCCTGTTCCCCTCCCCGATCGCCGCTACGGGATTCTTGAAGGGCTGGAGGGACAACGCACAGCAGTCACTGACAGAAAGCAAGAATTACCGATCAGCGGTGGAGACTCAAGATAGATATAGCTTGAGATCGCCTCGATCGAAAGTACTTTACTTACAAGGGCAACCTCTGGAAACCGCCCGTCCCCGTCGGTGCTTGCTTGCCCACAGACCCGGAAGACAACCCGGCAGCATGTTCATCGTGAGTGACGTATAGTCTATTGTGCTTGTGTTTACCCATGGTTGGACCTCTGTAGTGGGAGATTAGGCGGTATCTAGAAGAAAGTTATGCACGTTATGGTACAAGAGCGCAAGAGTCTCGAAGCAAGCTCTTGGGTTGGAAGCAGCTTAAGCAGGTGAAGTCTCGCTAATCTCGCTAAATCAGCCGATCCGACATATCATCCTAAACAGAGCGATCACCGACAATGCCAACAACTAAATCGAGGGGCAACGATGGTCATCGCATGACATATGACGACGCATTGGCGGATGGCGGACGCATGCCGGCCCAGACAATTCATACAAATTCACACTCCACTACTGCTGTTCGTTCGCCCGACAGGCTGCGCCGTCAACTTTCTCCCCCGCTTCCCGGCTTGCTGCTTCGTCGCCTTCTTCTGGCTTTCGAGTTCCTTCGCTTCCCGTTCTTGTTCCTCCAGCTGCTTTCTGGTCTTGGCTGCTCGTCTTGTTGCCATCTCTGCACTGATTCCGTAGGTCCGCGGTTGAAGTTCGACTTTCCCTGATGATGGGTTCGCCGGTCCTGGTACGCGAAGGAGCTCTCCCATCCTAGCCATCTTTTCCTCCATGTAGACGAGGGAATGTAACAACACCTCTTGAATTGCATGCAGAAAGGTCGTTGGATCTTGAGCCCAACTCCCCCTAGTAAGGGTGGTGAACAGGACCATTGGCCCAATCCAAGTTGCATACTCTACTGTCCACTCTTCCCCGCACACAGTCATAGCCAAGACGAAGTATCGGGGATCAGGTCCGACGTCGGTCGGTGACCTGGCATGGTCGTACAGATCGACCATAGCGCCCAGCTGATCAAGAATGACGGAAGGGTCGTTATCGCTCGAGCTCGAGTAAGACGGGCTGAACTTTGCATGCGACTCACCTGAAAATAACAAGCGTTCATGGCTTGAGCCTGGGCAATCTGCATCTCGGTTGACCGCGAGCCATCCTTTTGCCAAGATCCCGTTCGCGACATTTGTATGATGAACAGATCATGGAGAGACGAGCAGCTGAGAGAGACCACGATCAGATTCGAGAGGGCCGACTTTGAAACGAGGGCTCGCGCTTACTCGTCGGAGATCAAGGTGCTCTTGTTTGGTGCGAAATCACGAGTCGCGGGGTTCTTGAGAATGCGTAAGTTGGCTTCCGGTGACAGTGGGTGGCAATCGTTGTGTGAGGCTGAGACTGCGGAAGGATTCGCAGGGTTAAGGCCGACAAGAATATCGACTTTTGGTGCCGATAAGTCCACCTGTGAGCGAGACGGGGAGGTGGACACCGATTAGTTTGATAGGCAACACAGTCTCGAGTGCTAGAAAGAACATCGTTCTTACCTGGTCCTTCAGGTCGAGCGGAAGACGATTCCACTCTTCCGGGCTTCTCACGACGAATCGAGGCTTTGCTTCTTTCGGCTCTGATCCATTCTCGAGGTCGAGGTCCAGCGCGTTGAGGTAGTCCTGTGCATGACAGTCAGGCATGTGAGCCTGCGGATCTATATCTAGAGATCGTGGCATCAGATGGAATAGATATGGCATTGTTACTTACTCTGAGTAGTTCCTGCATCGCCGCTTGTAGATCGAATTTGGACCAAGTTTGATCGCGGTAGAGTTTGCGAATTTCGACCAAACGGGAGACCGCGGGTTTGACGGCTGGGTCTTCTGCTTCGGTGGCCAGGGCCTGTTTGATGTAAGTACTTGAGACAGAGGATACCACGATGAATAACTCATACTCACATCGAAAGATCCGACCAGATAGCAATGTACGCTCGGTGGGATGGGTTCGAGCAGGGCCCGCATATCCGCTTTCATGAGCAAGTAGAAGTAGTGCTCCGGAGTCTGTCCGCCGGCAGTAAGGTCGGTTGCATTTGAAGGTGGTGCTTTGACCTTGAGACTTGCGAGTCTGGGAGGTGTGAACTGCGAGATCGAGTCTTCAGGATCGCACTGAAGCCCAGGCAAACAGTTCAGCTTCTTCGAATCGGTTACCACACCCTGTCGAGTCCTGTTTGCAGCTCACCTCCTCCTCCTTCTGATTGACCCATTCTAAATCGATCTCCAACTCCTTGAACGGCGGCTCATCGGAAGTCTCTCGACGAACATCATCTGGCTCCTCGTTATCCGTGTTATCGGGCTCCGAATCACTGTTCGAGTATCCACAGAAATGTTCTTCATATGCGTTGGTAAGGTCAGAGTGTGTCTCCAGACCCTCGAGGGACTGCGTATCGTGGGCCTGGTCGTCCATCTGGTGGTCCATCTCCCGCTCCCGCGAGCTTCCGAGATTTGGCAAGATCTTCGTAGGTACCAGATGAAGTTTTGGGAAGTGATTGCCGCAACTTTGGCTCTCGGATGCGGTCGTCGAGGTGTTGTTCGAAATCCCAGACGAGCTCAGCCGAAGCAGTGACTCTTTGTCCAGGGTTAGCAGCACAAGTGCTAGTCATTTGATCGATAGGATAGGTGGTCGCCGGGTGATGAGCGAGCGAGTCTCCGGGCCTTTTGCCTTGGGATGAATCATCTGATTGCCAGGCCAGCAATGCTCGGTGATTGGATTATGGTGAACGGCAATGGAATGTTCTCGACGCCGGACAACCATAGTATATAGTAATGAAGATCGTATATGGGCTATGAGCTCGGAGCTTGGAGATTGGAGAGGTGTACAGAGTGAGTGTCATCGTTACAAGCTACAAGTAGTGTACAACGTACAGATGCAAAAACGATGGAGTCGAGCTCGAGGGGTGATCGACGGTCTGAGCCGGATGCCGTAAGTGACCGGAACTAAATCTCCTTCTTAATTGCTTCCGGAGCTTGAACCTTCCGAATTTTGGCCAGCAGGTCGTCGAATCAACCATCGCTACCTGTTCTCGACGACGCACTTCCTTCCTGTCTGCGTTCTGAATTTGTCCTCCAGAATCATACTCATAGTCATGGAATATTGATCTCGTAGCTCTACCTTCCCGCCAAGCTCCACCCGTGATCCGCTCTCGCTACAATCGTTCTCAGGTCTTACACAACTTGACATGAAGAGAAAGTTCGCCGGGTCTGCAAGGCGTAGACGTTCTTCTCGTTCTTCACGTCTCAATTCCGATCGACCCACTGGAAGACCTTCAGCCATGCCGTCTATTCCTTTCCCAAAGATAATCTTCGATCCGGACCCCGAATCTTCCGGCAACCCGCTTCTTGAGTCGGCTACGTCGGCTTGCTGTCCCCAACGATTCGACATCCCCCCTATGCCCGTATATGATGACACGGACGTCATGTGGGATCCTGGCCACTGGAGTGAGAAAGAGCAGGGTAGCCATCATGAATGCCAAGAGTTTTGGTTCACGCTCTTCGAGCATCTCATGCCGAAACTTCGTGCACATCTGATCCAGACGGATATTTGGTTTCGTCGGAGTTCGTTCGACGACCTGGACGAGCGCGATGAGTATCATCGCCGGGATGCCGATCTGAACTTTAGGACCTGGCTCGAAGATTACACTAAACGGATGAAAGGGTCGAAGCAGGAAAACTTCTTCAAGATCCGAATCCCGCTGGAGGCGAAGGAGGATACCATTCCAGAGGATTACATCTTAAAAGAGAGAGACTCTTACCATTCGTTCGATGAAGCTGCAACTACAAGACCGGATCAAGAAGAACGACATATCGTCCGAAGTGCATCTCAGGCCGGTCGTACCTTTTCGGCCTATTTCAGTAATATCAAGCGAAATCGCTCAGAGAGCGGTGTAGACCTCAGTCGGGTACTCTTAGGAACAGCGGAGGTCAAGCCAAGGCCTCCGTTCAAGGACCAAGGAATAGATAAGTGGAAATGGTACCTCACAGGCTGTCTGGCTCAGGTGCTCAAGTACATGTCGGTCGGCTGGGACGTCTATGGAGCGAGACATGCGTTGTTGACCATCGGCACGTCTTTTCGACGTCTCGTCCTGGTCGATCGGAAGGACGGGACCGGGGTGGACTTGCTCGTCGATCTCGGCCCGAAAGATCCTACCACAGGGGAGCTAGTCATGGAAGATCAGGAAGTCGGCATGACCCTCTCACAGCTGTTCCACGAGCTCGATCCGGAGAACAACTTTTACGAATTCGCACCACTGCTCGATTCTGAGGAAGAACGGGGTAATCCCAGAGAAGTCTTCAGGTCGTTCTTTCTGAGCATGGGACAACATCACCTCGATCGCGCCAGACTGCAAAGAGAACCCGAGGTCCACCTCTCTGGCCGGATAGCGAGGATCGAGAATTTTGACCTCGGCCTCTTGACGGACTGTTTGTCCGACCTGTACTGGACCATGTTGGAAGAAGAAGAAAGACTAGGCGTCCGCCCCGTAGGAGGATGGTTAGCGGATCATCTGCCCGGCGAAGCTGGGCAATTCGGGACCCCGTCCCTGAACACCTTGAAATACGACTTTGACGCAGACTCGTTGTCCGACCTCGAGATTTCCGACGACACCCTGCTGCCCGACGCCAATACGAGCGATACGAACCAGGACGCCGATGAGCAGGGGGTTCTGTTTACGGACGATAACGACGATTTCATGAGACGGTACATCCAGGCCACTGTCGACAAACGATACGAATTGGATCGCCAATTTGGGTTGTACCGGCACCTTGAGCGGAGACTCAAAGGACATCGCGAGATCTTCATTTTGCCCAAGTAGATTTACGTTACTATGTCAGTTGTGCTTCTCTATCTTTTGTTTTTTTGCGAGTCACCTTGCACCTTGTCGACCTTGTAGACTTGGAACCCCTTGACCCGTCGGGCTATGCGAATGTGACGTAATCACGTAATTCGCCTTCCGCCGGGCCGCCGGGATGAGAGAGAGGGAGCGGCCGAGAGTGACGAATGTCCATTTCTCTTCTAAGCTTCTTGCCATGCCCACCATTTTTACTTTCGACTCCTACCTCGCTGGACTCTCCACACGTTGCAAACTTCTGTCTTGTACATATAGCTGCAACTGTCTCATCTTCCAGTCCCACGCCTGAATTCCTGCCTACAACAAGTGACCCGTATAATAGACAAAATCCAGCCTCGACATGTCCAACCTACCGCCTCCACCTACCCCTCCTCGTCACGCCGCACGCCGCCCCGATACAAAGTCCACCTCTGTCTACACCGACAAGACCCCGGTACCTACAGGGGAGAAACCGAGCTGGAAAGATGGATTCAAGGCCAAGAGCAAGGTTTGGGGATCGGTCGCGCTGGAAAAGGGAATCAAGATCAGTGATCAGCTCGGAGCCAAGGTGAACAATTATGCCGAAAAGGTCAGTCTATATGTTTCATACAACGAGCTGGCTATAAGTTGCGATGTATGGTGCTTGATTGGTCGATCCAGCTTTTGGCAGCACCTCTGGTAAATCGAATCTGACCTATGATTATGCTTTTTGCAGACGGGCAACGAGAGGTTCTGGCCAACAACTGGAGACTTCCCCCAAGAGATCGAGAAATGCGCACGGATCTTGAAGGCGTTCACGGGTACGTCTTTCCCGAACGACTTCGATCTCCCAAGTTAGGACATTGATGATGACAATCGAGGTGCTGACTGGAAATCAACCTTTTCGTGCCGCGGTGGAATAGTTGAGGGGATCCCTACCGAGGTTGTACCGGAGATCGAAGATAAGAACCAGGATCAAGGAGATGGGACAACCAAGAAGAGTAAGTCTCGCAGATTCTTGTCATGCATACCGATCTCATCGCTCTCGTGCTTACAACCCTAAAATACTCGGCTCTTGTCTGGTGTTGTTCAATACTGGCAGAGGCAAAGAAACCCGTCAAGCTGCTCCGGAAGATCCCCCCGAAGGTTCTCAGCGAAGCGGTCGGATTGGCGATCTTTACGAACTTTGTGAGTTGGCGGCTTCCATACACTCTTGTTCCCTGTGTCTTCCATGGCGATCGCTACTTGGTGATTCTGGAGTTGTAACGGGACTGTGACTGACCTAGACCTTGCTCTTGTTATTGCGTTCAGAGAACCGCCATCGCACCTTTCGGAGGTAGCGGAGGAGCCGGAATCGTCATCGCCCGATTACCCGACGGCTGTGAGTACAAGCTAAACTCTTATTCGCCTGACAAGATCGATTTTACGCTGGTTCCCGACTGACACATCTGCGTATTATGCCCGACCAGCTTGGTCCCCCCCAAGTTCTATCAGTCCGAACAACTACGCAGCCGGGTTAGTCTACGGGGTCGACATCTTTGACGCTGTCGGTGCGTACGAAAAAGCCTCATATAATGTCTGTTCGGGTATCATCCTGACCGAGATCTCCGGCTTTCGCTCGACGCTTGAAAATAGTGGTCATCAGGACTCAAAAAGCGATGGAGACGTTCTACGGACATAAAGCCACCCTAGGTGCTGATATCGGGGTTGTCGCCGGTCCCGTAAGTTTATCGATTCTTCCATTTTTTATGAAGCAAAACAAGGCTAACTTTTGCTCGGACTGGACTTGATTTTTGTCGATTCTTTATGAGTAGTTCGGAGCTGGAGCGGTTGTCGAGAGCGGGAAAGAAAGGGCTCCGGTTTTCAGTTACGTGAAGAGTAGGGGTCTTTATGCCGGGATCAGCATTCTCGGCCAGGTCTTTGTCGGTGAGTTTTCGTGTGATGGTCATATGGTTGGGAGTAATCAGATCTCGGGCTGATCTCATCCTTCTCGGTCACGCCTCTGCGAACATCATCGAAATGACTGAATCTAGAACGTTACGATGAGAACGGTGCACTATATCACTGGCCAGGCGTCAAGGCTCAGGACATCGTGAGCCTTCACACTACCTTGACGCATATAAGCCTGCTCACGTCAATCGCTGACCTCTGACTTGCTCCTCGTGTCTAGTTGACGGGTAAGGTCCGCATGCCGCGTGAAGCGGCCAATCTCATGGAAGTGCTCAAAGACGCCGAATCGGGCAAAGCGCAACAACAGAACGGGGACGGACTGGAGTACGTTGAGCCGAGTAGTATCGATCAGCTGGACTTGAATGAAGGGGTGAGTCCGTGTATGGGATACCAGGCCTCCCAAGATGTCTCGGCTGACGAAATGCGGGGTTCGTTTTGGTGATCCTGTAGGAGGTTTTGAAGTTGCCGCCGACTCCGGATATGGTCGATCCGGATTGGGGCAACGAGGATCCCGATGCCACCAAGGTCAAGAGGATGTCTTCTGGCTATAACACCCCTCTCACCCAATCTCACCATCCCGTACCCGCGGTCTCGACTTCGACGCAAGCGCACCCGGTTCCTCCCCGACTTCCACCGCGGTTCAAGAGCGACGCATCGAGCGTTTCAGCTTATTCGAGTGCGGATGATGGGGAGTCTCCGACAACGCAACCTCTTCCTCCTTCAAACCCGTCCCATTTACCTGCTTCGGGAGGATCGGCTGTGGGCGATAGTGGGATGGACGAGAGCGAACGGAGAGAATACGAACAACATCTAGAGATGCTCAAGTACGAGGCCGATCTTGCGGCTGCAGGGGACGGACAGGCTGTCGCGGTAGCTTCAGTCGAAGAACGAGTCATACCGACATCAACGACGACCGCCGGGTTAGGGTTCGAAGCTGGAGCCGGAGACAAGGCTGATAGAATGGATCTGCCACCGACGTACATGCCTGCTGGGAATGGGGATCAGCAGGTACAACAACAAGAGGATCTAGGGAGGCAGATGGAGAAAATGTCCGTCACAGGTACTTCGACGAGCAAGTGAGAAGGGACCGTGGAAGGTATAATGTCTTGTAGCGTGATTGTCCGGATAATACAATTAGAAGGCTTGTCCCACATCGCTTGTAAGCTTATCGTTTCGTTGTAGTAGCTATAGTCGTAGACCAAAACCTCTATCGAGAAGGAAAGGATGCGGAGTGCGATCACGACGCCAATATAGGCCTATAGTTACGACTGTACCGTCGATCGGGGCGAGCGGTGGGCCAGAGCGGACATTCGAATTTAGCTACAATGTCCGCCCGGGTCGTGTCACTGTCGCCCACATCAAGGACTTGGCTAGTTCGAATACAGCTGATC
Organism: Filobasidium floriforme; assembly: GCF_021052385.1. Lineage (NCBI taxonomy): Eukaryota > Fungi > Basidiomycota > Tremellomycetes > Filobasidiales > Filobasidiaceae > Filobasidium > Filobasidium floriforme. The sequence goes on from NW_025763648.1 coordinate 150,767, forward strand.
ACCTGAGATCCTGATAACTTATCGACGAGGACCGAGGCCCCCGATATATGTGCTACGGACCACTGATATCGCCATCGAGAGCTTGGCCGCTGCTCTTCTACAAAGATAGTTAACACAATCGCGCCAGCTCATCATTCGATCGCCTATATTCAATCTCGACCGGACGGGCTGCACGACTCCCCTACGATCACTACTTCCTGACGAACCAAGATGCCGATCACACGACACGTCGACAACATCCACTTCGATCCAGGTCTCCCACCTGGTAATCCGCTTTGGAACCGGGATATGCATGCTTTCCCCACCATCTTCCGGCTCGCTTCGCAAACCTTCGATTTCGGTGACGAAGACGTAGCTACCTACTTCTTTGATCCCGAAAGGATGCGATACCACGAAACCGCTCTCGACGCTTGGAACATGCTCCTCTCGGACCTCATGCCGAAGAATCATATGGTTCAGGTGTCGACTATCGGCACCACATTGGACCAGATTAATTCAACCACCCTGCACGACGCCGTAACGTTTCGCGACGTCAACACAGCCTATCGCGAGGCAAGAATACCAAGCTACAACTTGCTGACAGAGCAACAGTCAGCAGCAGTGGCAAATATGGCTCATGAATCAGTCAACACAGCCCAAGCCCTCAACATGATCACCAGGTCTGCTAGGACCCCTGATTTCAAAGCTACAGCTTTCTCATACAGCGTGCTCCCGAAGCCCCAACACGCGTTTGAGCTACTTCTCGTCGGGGAGCTCAAGCAGAGGTTTGACCTAATGGTGATGACGTTGAAGATCAAAGGCTTGCTGGTTGGTACGCTTTGCCAGTGTCTGAGGTACCTGGCATATAGCAAGCGTATCTATGATACCAGATTTGCCCTCATCATTCACGGTCACGGTTTTCGGAGGTGCTTCGTCACCGAAAATGACGTCTTATGGATCGATATCGGTCGGCTTGGGCCAGACGAGGAGAACGATGTCGTCGACATGACGCTATCTCATCTTCTGACATACGGCTTGGACGGTGGTGCGGCTTTATACCACGAACTCAGGTAAGTCTGGTGTTACATCACACCGGACTCTTCCCTGTGTGCGTTATCGACAACGACGACGTTTGCGTAGACCCGACTCGACTTTCACCGACGGCGGAGCTGGTCATGCGTTGTCGTCCTTCTTGGAGCTAGTCGGCCAGACCTGGATCAACAATCATCTCGGCATCAAACTCCCTCTCGAACTTGGAGGTGATGGACACAACAAGTACGCTCGGGTGCAGGATTTTACCCTGGAGAGTCTCGCCAGAGCTGCTAGCGACGTTCGGCTTCACATGGAAGAGCAGCAAGAGGACGAACAAAGAGGACCAGACGTTGGTTGGGAAGAAGAGAATGTCGATGTGGACACAGAGGGGCACGAGCCAAAGAAGGCTCACCACGACGTGCTCAACGATCCGGAACACATTACCCACGGAAGAGAGGTGCAGACCGAGGTGGATGCCATTCCGCCTAGCATTGAAGCTGACCCGACCGCGGAGGCCATGTCTAACGGTGACCTCATGCGAGACCAACTAATGAACATTGTCGACCAGAAGAACGAAAGTCTGAGCAGCTTGCACTGCGAGAAGACCAGCCAGCATAGCGAGGAGAAGAAACCATCACCTTTCACACCTGAGCAGATATCGTGGCTCAGGGCGGTCGGCAAAGAAATGCGGGATGCCGGAGCCAGCTTAGACGAAATTTATCCAGGCTAATCCTCCCCGTCGACGGTTTTGGCACCTCGTCCCCATCGATTCCACTTGAGTCGCATGCGATGTGGACCTACGATCCTTCCGCGAAAGAAAGCAATAATAGTCCATATCACCGGAGCTTGTATCAGTACATCTTTGCCACTCTTCTGTCTTGTCCGGCAACGCCTCGCGTCGTCAAAATCGATAACGACTTTCGTTCATCAAGCATTTCAGTGTGATCCCCGGCCGAGAAGAAGGAAGAAAGGAAACGATGAAAATTGCATTTCATGTTATGTTCATCTTCGCAGTTCATGGGCTCGTTGTCATGTTCTGAGGTTGGTCATAACCCGTGATCACGGGCGGAGGGTTCCAGTACGGGTCATTCATGTGCGAGAGAAGATCGACGGAGAACCTGTTGGCGCCATGATTAACTAATTGATTGATGTGCCTCGGCGTGTTTCCGGACAATCTTACCAGTCATGCGATTCTTGCAAGAGAGCGTCGATAGTGAGCGAGTCGTCGAATCCGACCAAGTCAAGGTCGAGCTACGCAAGAGAACGAGATCGACGTCAGCGTTACGATCCGCCTACGCTTCAACTGACATTTGGCACTCACTGAGAAATCTGGCACCTGGTTGCCGGCTTGGTGAAGCCGGGCCGCGAGGTCATCCGCCGCGATCTCGGTGCGTCCAGGATTGGGCGTGTTCTCGCGAGTGGCGACTCTTGTCGGCGCCACCGACGAGATGCGTAGCAAGCTGGCGAAGAACTTGGCTTGATAGAACGCCGTATTTTGCCCACGAGCAAATCGCTTGCACTCCCGTGCCATATCCCGGAAGACCATCTGGACTTGTTCAAGCGTCGAAGGATCCATCCTGTTCATGTGCTATGGGTCGAAGAGGTCAAAAAACACGATCGTTCCTCATGATACTATGGCGTGCTCACCCTCGCGAGAAAGACTCCAGCCTGTGCTGCACGAAAGGTGATGATATCCGGCGCAAACAGGATAACCTCGTGAGGACTGAGGTCGGTTATGATGTACCTGAGCATCTGCACTGCGAGCGAGATGGTCCGCGCGAGCGAGCGGATATTCTCGTGGTACGGCAGAAAGCGACGATTGAACTCTTCGTATTCAAATCGGAAATTTATCCCGTAAAAGAAACAGATGGCCCTGGAGATTGGGTGCAACTCGCCAGGAGCTACAACACACAAGCTTCGTCAGCTCGCTATCGTCATGCGCAGGAATCGGGGTTGCGCTTACGATTAGGCCCAAACCACAGGTCCTGCCACGTCTGATGCTCTCTGCTGGCGTTGTGTAGGATATATTTGAAACTCATCCCTTGGGACGGCGTGGCCATCGGGTCCGGGTTGAGCTTGATCGTATTCAAGAGTTCGGAGAGGTCTCCATGCATCGAAGAGCAGCCTAGCATGACATCGGCGTAGCAGTAGATCTCGGGATGATCTTCACACCATTCTCGAGTGGAGTGTATCGCTCCAGGAAGCACCATGCGGTGTCCACGTCCGTGCAGCAGGAACATCCTGGAGATTTGAAACAATGTGAGCAAGTGTGAAGCGGAGAACCTGGAAGGCGATGCTTACGTTCTGTCAAAAGCTGTCAGCTGCCTAAACGTCCTTTCTCCGTTCTGATTGCATGACCAAAGATCAACTAGAGCGCCTTACGACTAAAACGACCGCACTCACAAGAATCTCTCTGGCCTGAAATTCGTCCTCGGGAAGGGGTGTCTTGCGCGGTATATCGAGCCCCAGCTCGAGGGCGACCCTATGATTTAACGAAAAACGTTAGCGACTATACTGTTGCAGGTACCGTAGATCTAGCGCGACTCGTACCTGATGGCATATCCGACTCGCAACCAGGTAGACTTGTCGTTGGCCTCTTTCCATACGCTCAACATGCTGAGAGCCTGACACATCCCGATATGAGCGTCTCCCCGTGCGAAAGCGATCCCGAGCATGTCGTTCGCCCGTTTCCTCAGAGGTTTATAGATTTCCGGGAGGTAAATCTGGGCAGCGACCGCTAGGATGGCCGTAAACAAGATCGGCGAGGTCCGAAGACAGTATTCTGGGGTATGGTGCGCCGGGTCCAATAGGGCGATGTAGGTGTTCAACCTCGAGTGATATTGATCGAACAGGTACGGCACGTCGATGGGAGCCACCAAGCCGAGTGAAACGGGATCCTCCATCCCTTCCGACGGTTGTTCCTCGTGCAACCCATTCAGCTCGGGAAAGCTGTCACGCGAATGCGCCGTCTGCGTCTCCTCGTGACGTTTTCGATTGGCTTCCATCTGCACCTGATCGTCCCATCTCATCCGTTTACGCGGCCGAGCGGAATCCTCAAACGATGTCGGATCGTCTTCCTCGCCGCCCAGGGTCGTCCGTCGCCGTGAGTCCCTTTCCGCCATCCCACCATATGCCATGTTGCCTGGATGCGAATCGCGATGCAATGCCGCGTACCCATGACTATGGGGTGAATCGTCATACCGATCGTCTTCGCTCGCCCTTCGATCCTGCTCCCTCGTCGCAGCGTAATCCCGTTCGATCAGCCTCCCATCCCTTCGCTCCCTCTCTGCGCTGATAGGCGTGCCTCCGATCAACATCTGTCCGCTGTTCTTGGCGTCGTGCGACATGACCTCGAGCATGGTCGTCAGCGCCATCGGGTACTTTTGTTTCCCGCCCGGCGGCGGAGACCCAGTGGTCCGGACCGCCGTGCTACTTCGTCGCCGGTTGTTTACGCTTCCACTTCCACTCGCATGCGAGTTGCTGTTGTTGTTCAGGCCAGGGGGTAACAAATTGGGAGAGAAACTCGTCGGATCGTGCTGCGAGTAAGCTCGGCTCGAGGGAGTCGATCCGTGCGGGACCGAGACATCGCCGTTGCCGCTACCCCCTCCCATGACTCCAGGGCCTCCAGCCAGTCGAACATGGCTATGGTTGTTGGTCGAACCGATAGGACCTCCGATATATCCTCCTCTGTCTAGCGGACCGGGATCCAGCGGATTGCCGATATGGTTCTTACTTGGCATATTAGATCCCGCCGTATGAGGAGGTAGAAACGTGTTCATACCGAGATCGAGTCCGAACCCTGAAGACCCATACCCCATCGAGCCTGACCCTGATCCTGAACCCGAGGCCGATCCCGATGCCGAGGCTGATATTGAGCCTGAGGCGGGAGTAGCCAGACGGCCGAGCGCCAACGAAGGGTCCAAGGGCGACATGGCAAAGTTTGTCAAGACCGGGTCTATCTCGCTCAATCCCGATCCCAAGTTCAGGTTGTTCAAATGGTTCATCCCCGTTTGGTGTCCCCGATTTTGGGTTTGGGTAAGCGAATGTGAGTTTGAAGATGACGGTTGTGGTTGTGGCGTGTAGCGTGGACGGGAAGCCGAAGAGGTGTCAAAGTCGGACCAGCTGAACGTTGGGACCGGAGGACCAGGTCGAGCGGGTCTTTCACCGCTCCGATCCGTCGTTTTCGTGCTCTCGTCTTCGTCTTCATCCCCAGACCCCGAACCTGAACCTGAGATGTTGGATCCGTCATCTGATTCTCCATCTTCCTCTCCAGGCCCGATGGGTGGTAGGGAGCGCGAGGCCTGTTGTGTCTGTATGTGGGACTGCGCTGGGTCCGTCCCATTCCCATTCCCATTCCTATTGCCAGCTGCACTCCCAGCTACGGTCCCAGTCCCGGTCTTCTTCTTCCCCTTCTTCCCTCCCGCTCCCGCCCCAACACCCGTCGAAGCCACATTACCCTCCCCAACCATGACCTTGCCGTTCTTCCCCAAGACCGGCTGTTCCTCCCTCTCCTGACCCGGTTTGACGGGGCGTCTTTTCGGTTTATAGATGCAGTCTAGGGAAAGACGGCTGCATCGACGGCAAGGGTCTAGAGGGGCCGAGTCGGGGTGCGCGAAGAGGCAGCGGAGCTGTGGGTGGAGTGTTTGATTGTTTATGGGAGTATATTGTGAGGTTGTTTTTGTCGATTCGAGCGAGGGGTTTGTGGTTGTGTAGATGAGAGACGAGGTAAGGACAGGAAGATGTAAGGCGATGGTAGGTGAAGGCAAAAGTGAAAGTTGCAGTTGCAGTTGGACATCAGCCTCCTCCCAAAGCAACTTTACCCCAAAAGATCGCACAGGCGTGAAACCTGAACGAGATTGTTATGCTTGACCGACCTTGATATTCCGACAAGCCATACAAGCGATCTTCCTCTTAATCGGCGCATCATCCCCTAAACCCAACCCCTCCTTGCTATCCTTGCTATTATTATTGTCATCCCGGGCAACGGAATTCTCTTTACTCCGTCCACCTAGACTCGAGGTATCCAGGTTGAGGTCGATATTGTTGTGGATTTTGGTGTTACTATTGTTGCTATTATTATTGATGTCGTTGTGGGTATACCGACCGTGCCCATTGATATTCGTATGCCCACTCCCACGTTCGGGTTCTTCTTTCAAATGCAAGTTCAGCTGAGGTGATCGGGAAACCGAACTCGGACCAGAGATGGGATGGTTGATGGTTCCGGTAGCAGTATTGCTATTATGAGATGGCCGTGAACTCGAGGGGTTCCTCGATGATGAAGACATTATATCGGAACGATCTGCAGAGTGCAGATATCGTGTGGCCTGTGGTGTGGTATTGGACTTCGTGGTATACGGGGTATAATCCCAAGCTTCAAATAACAATTCCTCCGATCACACTACTCCTGTTACTGATCGCTTCGATGGCGGATGGCGATGGTCGATAATCGGTGATCCTCCTCCTAGCGAGGTGCGAGGTGAGAGGTGGTGGTGACGATCCCTCTCCGATCCGTAATCGAGGATTTGGTACCGAGGCGAGATTCCGGTAGGAGATAATACAGATGTAATTTCCCGAGATCGAATGAGGATACGGCGATGATACAAAGAGGAGAGGATCAGGAGATGGAGATGGCGATGGCGATCAAGGAGGAGAGGTGTGTGTGTGTGTGGGGAAGAAGAAGGAATGCCGACCCCCGATCCAGGGAGGAGATCTCGGATGCTAATATAATAACCTCTCCTGTCAATGTCAGCAGAGGGCGGCGCGGCGTTGACAGACGTGATCATGAGCAATGTCAACCTGGCCTGCCTGGGTGATAACAAGAGGATGTTCGAGATGAATATGATTTGATCGTAGCTAGGAATCAAAGTCGGCTGGCATGAACAGCTCAGCGATATCGCAGGTCGTGCTCCACCTTATAATTGCTCTCTGTGTTCTCGATTCGCTTTAGCGCGCACAACGCCGAATTCGATCAGCAGCTCAGCAGTAAAGCAATACAAGAACTAATGTATTATAATAGTAGGATCATTCACGTTCAACAAGTATTCCGACCTTGACCTGGTAGTGCTCATCACGTTGGTATCCTCTGCACAATTATCCCGGTCCTCCCGCCGTCCCCTGACATCAGCTCGAGCTAGCCTCGCTTGGGGTCGACTTCCTTCTCGGCGAGCTCATGATGAACGCCCACGAGGTCAGGCGAAGGAGCTCTCTGCGTTCCCTCTATAGGCTGCGTGATGGTCTTATTTCCGACATCATCGTCCTCCTCCTCCTCGAGCCGCTCATGCTGCATCCCTTGCGTGACAGGCCCAACCGGCTCGTCGACCTCTTGGACGAGCGAATGGCCCAAGGCCGTGGCCGGCGACGTCGTCGCTGTACTTGTCGTACCGGGTGATAACGGCTCGTATGCCCTTCCTCCCATCTCATCCGCGTGGGATTGCGGTGAGGTGGCGTTATAAGACGGACGTCTCGTATGCATACTACCGACGTCCGCGGGTCTCCTCGGCGGAAGAGGAGGAGGTGCAAATTCTCGGTTTGGGTTTGGCGGTGAGACGGAAATTGGGGACGCTGCGCCGGGAGGCAAGAACGTTCGGGAGGGTCCAGCCTTTTCCGGCGAGTCGTATGCCTCGTCGTTCAGGTTGATGCGATGCATTCCCATGGATCCCTCTGCAGTGGACGCCATTGACGTGTCCACTTTGGGTAATTTGGCTCGCGTATGATGTGAGCCGATACCGGTATGAACGGGTTGGTAAGATAGACTGCCGCTCCTAGAAAGAGCTGCTCCGGCAGGCAAAACCGGCGCATCGCTCTCCTCTCGACTGAAAAGCTGTTGTTCCGAATGCGTAGGGGTTTTAGCTCATCGGAAACTGGAATGATGTCGAGGCGTTCAAAACTCACTAGCGGTGCATAGTTGATCATGTCCTCCACCACAGTGTCCTGCAGCGAATATTCGGTTTGTTCAAGCTCATTCCGATTCCGACCTAAACCCAACTGTGTTGCACACTTGACTCACCTTTCCAACCTTGAAATTCTTCAAACCGCCGTCTTTGGGTAGCTCGTCTTCGCCAAACAAGGTCTTTCCAAATATCACGGCCAGGTTCTGGTAGGAAAACAAGTAGAGTCAGGTTTCCGTGGATGCGGCTGGTGAATGCTCGGGAGTCGTACCTTGGCGTCCATCTTGTTCTGCGTCGAGTGCGCAGCCACTCGTGACAAGTGCTCAACGATCACGCGCAACGTCGACTGGTGAATGGGCGGCATCCTGGACAGCCTCGCTCGGATGGCGGAGAAATTGCTGCTTATATGGGATTCTAATTTTGCGGAGTAGAGCAAGCGACCAAAATCAGTGACTGCGAGGTCAAAGTAACAGGAATTGTACTTGCCTCGGTTTTCGGTATACCTTATCCGATCGGCGAGAGGAAAGTAGAAGATCGGCTCAGGTAACTCCCGACAATACTTCTTCAAGACGGCGGAGACCACTGAAATCTCGTGTTCAGGGGAGAATTGGAAAGCTCGCTCGTCTATGACACCGACGGCAATAATCAGCATCAGACCCGCACCTTTGCTCCATATCAGCTGCTCACCTTGCTCGATCTCGTATACGAGCTGAGATTTCAGAACAGGCGTGGCACGGTCAGCCTTAAAAACGAGTACTCACGCGGAGCGCACAGCTTACCTGCTGAACGGCCGCGACCCTTCCATTGATGCGATGAATCCCTTCCATCTGTAGAGCTGTGACACGACCGGCTCCTTGTCAGATCACGGCTAAGCGCACGTTTTCGATGTGCCGGACTTGCCTCTTGCATCGAGCTCTGCAATGCATTTGACCACGATGGCAGGAGGGTGTCCATGATCCTTGTCGGCCCTCGTGTACTCGTAATCGTTGAGAGAGACTCCAAATATTAGAGAGCGACATTGGCCAACCTAGAGGGCAGATCGGGAATCAGTTCAGAGAAATATATTTGGTGACCCCAGCTCGCACTCACATAATAATTCTCGTAAAGTACGGGAGTCGCAAAGTTGATCGTCTTCAGATGAGCTGGGCCGCTGAAGATAGCGACTGTTCATGTTTCCGATGCAGCTTAGTACTAGCGGACTGTCGATCATAGTCCAAAACTAGACTCACCATCCTTTGCGATATCTACGCTTTCAACAGCCTTCCTCGGATGCTCGACCATCTGAGCGTTCGTAGCTGCCGTGGCTGACGAACAATCGATATAGGCCATCAGACAGGCTTTGAGCGATCCGCAAAGTTCGGCCGTGAACGTGTCGAAACTCTGGTCGGCGAGACGGAGTTCAATTCAGCCTTGCGCGCTATCACACACACACGGGATCTGGATGGACAACGTACATCTGAAGCGGAAGCTTGAATTTTGTTCCGTCGCAGCCTCAGAGATTCGAGGTGGAACACGGCTTCCCTATACGCCTTGTCTGAACAGAGCATGATGAAATAGGCCGATCAGCGGGAGCCTCCTGCGAACCATCCGACAACCTTGAAGAGAAACAAGAAAATAAGCGACACTCACCTGCCTCTTCCGCCTCGCGCTTCAATTTGACCCCCTTCATCGCGCTGGCCTTGACGGCGATCCCATCCGGTACCCTTCCAGTTCCATAAGACCCGCTCGGCGATTTCACATGTCCTAAAGCCGTACCCATGGGAGCTGAAGGTAACGGCTGCATCCCTCCCGAGTTCAGAGGCGAGCCACTTGGGTGCGCCGGAGGAAGGACGACGAAACCCTCTTCCGGGCTCTTGGTATCTTTTTCCTTTTCCTTGTCCCCGCCGAACCTCGCCATGAAGGCGTTCAAGCCTCGTTTGCCCGTGTTGGCCAGATCTCCAAAGACCTCCTTGGCCTTGTCCGCCTGGCCCGTCGAACCCGCTCTTCTTCTACCTCCAGGACCGTCGTTATCGAACGAGACGTTGTTCGCAAGAGCCGGGTTCGCCGATGGTGGAAGTGGAGCCGACATTCCAGGTGGGCTGGCATAAGGGTTTGAAGGATGTTCGTACGAAGGCGTCCCTAAGGGCGAGTATGACCGATCGCCGTGGACCGGGTCAGACAGTAACCTTGCTTGATGAGCAATAGCCGCGTCTTGCCGTTTCTGATCCTCGACCTCTTGACACTTCTTAAAGTACGCCTTTTTCAGTTTGGGCAGGGTGTGTTCGGCTTGGTCGATGTACATCTGGCGCAACCAATAGTGTAGCGATATTGGAAGCATTAGCTCCCTGCTGACCAGGACTACCACCTAGATCTGACTTTGCATCGTACTCACGTTCGTGGCCCTCTCCAGATCCTCCCTGATCCTCCCCTTGATTCTACCCTGTACACTCGCCATCTCCTGTAAGATCCTGACCACGCTATCCTGCAGAGCTTCGCAGTACGCCCGTCGAGTATCCGCTTCCCGTTCCGTATGATCCCGGACTTCTCGCCAGGCCTGTCGGGACGTAGGTAGAGGTCCGTCGATTCCACTACGAAAGGGAAAGGTGAAGCAAAAGAAAAGGCGATGCAGAATAAGCTTTGAGGATGATGTTTCCAAGGCGGTTGTCTCTTGAGCTTGGATCGCTCGGCTTACTCTTCGTAAAGCGAGTCGAACGCCCTAGACTTGACGTAGAGCCTTTGAAGCGAATCGACGTATTGCTCTTCGATGTGTATTCGTTCGTTGAAGAACGCCAAGTAGCCTTTGTTGACTATAATCACCGAACCGGAATAGTATCAAAATGTCAACTAAAAGATCTTCAAGGACGAGGTTGTGGAAGGACTTTACTCACTCTCGTTCAATTTCGCCTGAAAAAGACAACAGGGTAGAGAATCGCCCGCTTGTCAGCTGTCTATACCGATAGCAGGTAGCTATCTGTCCTCATCGTGACGACTCACATCAAACTTCCCCACCACATCATCGACCTTGCTCGTCACCCCTTTACCCGTCAAATCCACGCTTCGCCTATCCCTCGATTGTTGTTTAAAGTGTGACGATTCGCCATAGGGTAGCGACTCGGTGGACGAGGCAGGATGTTGCATCTTGCAAACAAGACCTGTCTGGTTGCAGGTGCTCCCCCGTGAGAAGTTGTACTATGCTTTAGGTTCCTGAGATAGACAGATGAATCGTTGGCGTCGGTATATGGTATCGTTGATGGTCTGATCGGTTTGGTGATTGGTCTTCCGCTCGGTGGAGAAGGGCTTGGCGGCAGGTCGAGCTTTGTTTGGGTGGGTCCCCGCCTTCTCTTCCTGTATTTATATCCCTTGCCTCCCAGCGACGAGATTCTCCCTGAAAACAGTCGGGATTGTTGCAGAGTTATGCTGCGAGTTGCTGCGGATCAAGTGGAGTAGTAAAATGACCATCACCGTACCTCCTTTGAGGAGGTGCGGTGAGATGATGGATGTTGATAACCGGAAGCAAAATCGCTCCCTGAATTGGTTCCGTCATGTCATTTCCGGAAGGATATTTACATCGCTCGGCAAGCAGCAACAGCGGGGCAGTGCTAGATCCTCCTTATCGACACCGCCACAGAGACACACTGGCCGACCTTTCTCAATCTGAGTTCAGGTTCGTACAGCACCGAGTCGATGTATGTAAATAAGAGCGGTCATGGGTATCCTGTCATGGAATTTGATACAACAGATTATTACTCGCAAGAACTGAATTCACCTCCTTCCACGTGAAAGTCTCGTCTCTCAAACACCCCTCGTCTTACTCTCGTATGGCTTCCACACCTATCGCCGTGATCTGTCTCGCCACAGGATGGTCCGGTTTCAACGTCGATACCGGCTCGACCGGGGTCCTCCCCAATACATCTTCCGGTGAACTGGGTGAATGGTGTTCTTCGGCCTCTTCTCTTATACCGGTTGGAATTCGCCTCGCAGCAGAAGGTTGAGTCTGACGGGAAGTCAACCACTGAGCAAGAGGGACGATAAGTTCAGCTTCGTCAGTTGGTATTCTATCGCTGAGCTACATTGGTCTGGCATGATTCGGCTTACAGGATGATCCAGAGCCTGGGCAGAGCTCGGCCGTGCGTGAGGATCCGGTTGCATCAGGTATTTCACAAACAGGATAGCTGATACGCAACAGTAGAACAACATTAGCATTCACCTAGAAACAACAATACTATTGGCCTGGAACGTACCTTGTTCCGAAACACCCCTAAACGGACCTGGTGGGAAATCGACCTCCGCCCTCATCGATTCCCTGATCAAGTCTGCGTATCCTCTCGATCTCCAAGGTGTCGATGCCGATAACCTGTAAGAGCCCGTCATAGCGCATTGAATCAAGTCGACGTCAAGTCATGGTCAGCCAGACGAACATGAAACCTCGATACGAGCGACCGTAACATTCGTACTGACAGGTTGTAGGCAATCACGCCGACCCCGAATACATCCTGGTTCTTCCCATAACCCGTCTTCAAGAAGACTTCCGGTGCTGCGTATCCGGGTGTTCCAGCTACTTCGATCTGGGTTTTCGGGTCGGTAGTGCCCTCCTGGTTCTTATCCAGGATCTGCGATAGAGACCAGGTTCATGGGTCGGACCCTCGATCTCAGCAAGCTTGCATATCACAGCAACGCCTCATTGATCCTTGAGAGATCTAGTGGGACTGACCTTGGAGATCCCAAAGTCGATGAGCACGACATCGTCGATCGCAGAATCCTCCGAGCGGTAGAGGAAATTGTCCGGCTTGATATCCCTATGAATGATGCCGTGACTATGAATGAAGGACAATGTATCCTGTTTGTCGCTCCACGAGCTGCATGTCAGCCTACACTGTCTGAAATGCTTTCGCAATGGGTTCCGGTCTTGGGAGCTGACTCACGAGTATCCGTAGCATGATCCTCTTGACCGCCTCCTCTGTGAACCTTCCCCTTGTATTCAGTCGTTCGAGTAACTCTCCACCGGTCATGAGGGGGAAGACGAGGTAGTATTTATGACTGGATTCGAACCAGCTAGAAGGATTGTACCAACGGTAAAGCGGCGGGTCAGTATGGTGACGACTGAGATCGACTTCCAGGCAGTCTTGTTTTGGCTCACTCTAATATGCAACCTGAGAAAAGGAGAATCGTACGGGATTAAGCGTTGAACAATCGGCACTTGTCCCCCAAAGTGTACTTACAGATATTCCTGTTGTCGTGTATGCGGTCGAATCCACTGTTCTCACAAACTTGTCCATCAACATCGCAAACCCATCCCCTTCAACCCAGATTGAGGAAACGAACTCACTCGTGCAGGATCTTCAAATACTCCGAGTGTTCCATCACCGCTTCCTTCCTGACCACCTTGACCGCTACACATCGGCCATCCTTCGATCTTGCCCTCATGACCTGGCCTGATCCTCCTTCTCCAATGGGCAGCGATCCGGCTGGACCAAAGTCATAGTCCTTTTTCCGATGTGACGAGCGGGGAGATTGGCGGAAGAAGTTGTGCAGCATAATGGAAGGGTAGATCCAAGTGACTAGCTACTAGCCTGTCATGAGTAGGTTCAGTAGTAGTAGTGGTGATTGATAGGTCGAAAGACTTCAAGTGGTCCTCGCTGATGGGTGATTGACCCCTCGATCTCCCTATTTCTGGCCGAGCTGACATGTTCGGACGTTACCGGGTGTAGAGTTCGGATGATGATGATGTCACGGCCGCAATTTGCCGAGTTTCACGTGATCAGCATCGCAACGAGCGGAGACATCTTGAAACGCGTGTCCCAAGCTACAATCGATTCTTGATACAAAGCATGCAATAGCATTCATCATTCATCGTGCGGATCGTCGTGTGAACCACAGTACAGCAGCCCAAGCCAGAGTCATGGTCGCAAGCATGGTCACAGTAGCAGGTTGTAGTACCTCGATCCCGACGGCTTGCGCCAATACGCCGGTTGTGAAGGGTAACATCGCGCTGCCAACTTGGCCAAAACTGGCAAATGCACGATCAGGTCAAAAACCGGTCGAGACTGTCTCAAGTGGAGTGAGTTGAAAATTGTACGTACCTCTGGATCCAAGCTACAGACCCGCTTGCGATTTCGTGCGGTATAGAGTGCCGCGCGACCGAGAGCATGATCGGGAACATCGGGCCTGGCGATCGCATATAAGCGAGGACCCAGGATTGCCCAGCTCAGAGCAATACCGACTCACCTAAACACAAGCCGATGAACGATGTGGCTACTGCCCCTGCCATGAGCGTCGGTACGAACCAGGCAACCAGATCCAACCCGATGGCGATCAAGGCGTAGGCGAATACGATCCTTCGTTCTCCGACCTTTTGCAAACTTTTTAAAGCTATCACATATCAAGATCGGCTTTGAAACGCTTACCTTCTGGTTGATCCATATGAAACAAAGTCGACCTATCGTCAAGCCGCCCCAAAACCCTGAAACCACAGACGGAAGATCAGCTCGCCCATTCCTGCCTCTACCATATCCCGAGCCCGAGCCAACTGACCTGTCGATGCATAACCCGCAGAAGCACTACCTCCTCGAACTTCTTGTAAGAACGTGACGATCCACCTGATCCCCATCCAGTAGCATAATCGTGAACAGATCAGTTACCGAGTCTCAGATCGTTCTCGAGACCCGTTCGTTTTGGGACACTTGCACTCACCCTCCCAAGCTGACCTCGGTCCCGGTGTATAGGAACGCCCACATTGCCAATGCATGAACAGCGCGATTACGCATTATCCGGGTCATCTTACTCCACGTCTCCGCGTTGGCGTTGGCATTGCTGCTTGCATCGTTACTCAAGTCTTCAATGTTTCCTGAAGCTTCAGCTCCGAACTTCCTGTCGATATCTTTCCCTTGATCGTCCGAATCTGATTCTTTAGTATCGTTTCGTGGCGAGCGAACATCAACCTCGACAAGTCGTGGTTGCGATTGAGGTAAAAGGTCTTTCTCCGCTCTACCCCGGAAGGCAAAGAGGATCAAAGCAAAGGAAAGTCCAGCGAGACCGAGGGAGGAGAGGTAATGTAACCTCCATCTGTGGGGGAGGACGGAGAATTGAGTTGCGATTAGGGGCGAGACTAGCGCGCCTAGGCCTATTGCACGTTTTGTAGGGACGTCATGTAGAATCGATTATGATACAGCAGAAATCAGTCCCACCTAATGCCCCTTCGGCTTTCATAGATTCAATTGGACTCACCGTAGCAAGCCTGACACAAACACTGCTTCAGGTTCTGATTCCTATGCAGCTTCATCAAAAAAGCTGTAGCGAGGCACTGGACGGTCCCGGCTCCGATGCCAGAAAGGACGAATCCGATACAAAAGACCGGGTAGGGGGTTGGAGCGGCGAGGAGGACGTATGCTATAAGCTGGAATGAAATAGGAAGGGTGTAAACATCACGTGGAGAGAGTTTTGTTATCTCGCCGAGTCTTCGTCGGAGAAGATGAGAGAGGGAAGGGGATCCGGCGGCTCGGCTCACCTGAAATGCCGTCCCGATCAATAAAGCCTACGCCACAACGAGACATCATTAAACCAAAGCGTTGTATCCTACTATTTCAGCCAACTCCACCCTCGACTAGATAAGCGCGAAACAAAAGGCAAGACCGACCTTCCCGAACCCGAAGCGATCTTCCAACCAGACGTTCAGAGCGGCAGCGATGAAATACCCTACAAAGCAACACAATCGCAGCCCATCAGCTCTCGAACTGCTAATGCAGCTCATTGCTCTTCACGAAGCTGCCTTCAGAAAAGCAAGAAGCGAGGTATAAAGTTCTGGACTTGCCTATGCACACGCAGACGAAAACTAGGGAGACGACCGTATACCCTATATCGAAGTATTCTTGCATCCGAGGTACGAGGGGGCCGCTAGGTTCCACCAAATCAAGGCCGAGTCGGGGTTTCGAGAGGACAAAGGCGTCGAGTCACATGAGGTGTTTTCAAATCAACTTTCCTTCCACCTCAGGTTAAGTAGATGATGGATTCGGAAATGCAGAGGGACACGAGATCCAGGACGTGGTTGAAAAAATACGAGATGACTCACGTAGTCCCATCACTCCACCCGCAGACGATCATGACCCAGAAAAAAGCAGCCAAATACCACCTCTCCACATTTCCGGGCAAATGCAAGTCTTCTCCGTCTTGTAGGTCTCGAGATTCATCGTGGAATGGACCAGCTAGAGGGGGATTGGTTTTCTCTTCTTCTCCGCGGAGGGTTGATGTTGAGACGGATACAGGTGCGATTATTCGGGCTTGGAGGGCTTCCTTCGAGGTTGTGGTCCGTGACTCCATCGTTTTGGGTTGAATTCCTCCATATTTATTTGGGAGTGTAGCCATGTCGAAACCCCGGTCAGCAACCGCTGTTCTATCTATACGCCCAGCGAGCCTCGCTCGGACGGTACGGCGAGACGCACGAGACAAGGTGATACGTACTCCACACTGCAAGATGTGCAGTACAGTGGCATGATATAAGACTGGCAGTGTCGTCTTTTACAAGCTTACAAGAGGGCGATGCGATACCAAGGAATCAAAGGCAGGCTTTTGTGCGCGGTACAAAGGGGTCGAAGGATCCGGAGGGTGATCAGCGATATTTCATCCTTGATTGTAGCTTTCGTTCGTTTCTTTGTCTGGGCCACGAGGTTCGATACGACAAAGATACCCCGGAGACCCTTCTGGTCTCTCGCATCTTTCGTTGAGGTTCGAATGGAGCTAGAATATGACTTCCCGGAAGTTTCAACCAGAGAATAATGAAGCAAGGGATGATGAAACGAAACGACGATCAACACCCGATGGCTGATGATTGGGTTTTAGCTTAGCGCGCGGGAGGAAACTCTGATCGATCGGTTCGGCCGACCCGAAAATCGCGAGGACACCTGGGATTCCATCTATCGGACACCGACTTGCTTGTTGGCCATGGGCTGTTTGCTTCCTGCGCCATGTCACCAGAAAATCCCCAAGAGCTCCTGAATTCCATGGTCGTTCAGCAGGTCATAAGCAGGTCTGAATTCGCATATCGGAACAGCTCGCAGCGGATCGACGATCTCTGCATCCGCCCTTCTCGGTTCGTCTAGCGCGGAACGAAAATAGCTCCTTCCTTGAAAGCGAAGGAACGAAGAGCGGCAACTGATTTTTTATCAGATAACCTGCGCGCCCTACGAGTGGAGAGGGAGAGGGGGAGGTCGTCGGGGAAGGAGAGGGTTCAAGGTTCAAGGTGAAGCCAATTCCTCCCGAGATTTCAGGCAGAAGATGGAGCTTTTTTCGCCGTCAGTCAGCGAGAGAGGATGAGATATATATATAACACGGATCGAAACTTTTTGCTCCTATCTGATTACCATCCCACCGAGGGAGAATGAGATCAAATCACCATCACCAGATAAATCGTCATGTACGCCTCATCGGTCTCCTTGCTCGGAGTCGCTGCTCTGTTCGCAGGAACAGCCCAGGCGGCTCTGGTAGAACATTACTGGAACATCTCTTACACGCAAGCTAACCCGGACGGGTTGTTCGAGAGGAGAGTCATCGGAGTCAACGGGTCGTGGCCGTACGTACCAACCAACTCGCCGTCAAATATCTCAACAGATCCTTCCGACTAACATTTTATACCTGATCATCACAACGCCAGACCCCCACCAATCCTCGTCAACCAACACGACACCCTCCGCGTCCACGCCTACAACGGTCTAGGGGACGTCGGGACCTCTCTCCACTCGCACGGAAACTTTTTCAACGGGACAAACTATTACGATGGAGCGGTGGGGACGACGCAGTGTGCGATCCCCCCAGGTGAGACGTTGACGTATGAGATCCCTGTGGATCTGCAGGCGGGGACTTTTTGGATCCACGTAAGTCGATTTCGTTTCACTTCTGTTGATTTGGGTTCCGTACTGATAACGTTCCCGTCTCCCCTCTTCCGTCCAACTTACTTCTTCTGCCTCCATCCCCCACCTTGACATTGGCAGGGCCACTATAACGGCCAATACGTCGACGGTCTCCGCGCACCCGTCGTCATCCTCCCCTCGGAACCGCGTTCGGACAACTTGACATGGGACGAGGATTATACGGTGGTCGTCTCTGATTGGTATCACGATGAACACCCGGTCATGGTCAAGGAGAGGTTCTTGGTCTGGGTGAGTCCTGCTTGATGGAGGCGGTTGACTAGGGGATTGAAGCCTGATTGATATGTCTTTGGGTATGGTCGTCAATTGTAGTGGAACCCGACCGGTGCCGAGCCTGTGCCAGGTCAGTTCCCCTCCATTCCCCCTTTCTCACATTCACCCCGCTGATTTAATACTACCGACATCGACGCGCAGAATCCGCCATGATCTACGTCGCCAAGGACGGCCAATACCTCTCATCTTACGACGACTTGATGGCAGGCAAGGGGACCAACAACGATGCCGTCATCCCGTTTGAAGCCGGGAAGAAGTATAGGATCAGGGTGATCAACATGTCCAGTCTTTCCAGTAAGTCGCGAGCTCTGGAGGTTACGAATGAGTATACGTGAGTTTAGTCGCCGACATTGACGTTATTTCGGCTTCGTCAGTGTTCCACTTGCAAATCAAGGATCACACCATGCAGGTCATCGAGATGGACGGCATCGACACCGTCCCCACCGAGACCGACATGCTCACCATCGCCGTCGCCCAACGATACTCTGTCTACGTCGAAGCCAAGTCCAACGCCGATTCCAACTATGCGATGATGGTCTGGCAAGATCCCGACATGTACGACGCCATCCCCGAGGAGCTCGTCCTGAACAATACCGTCCAGATCCAGTACTCGGCGGCCCTGCCCAAGGCGGAGGCGTTCACGTTCGATGTGGCCCCGACAGAGTATTCGACGTACCCGATCGCGGATGACACCATCTTCAAGCCTTTGTTGAGGAACGCGAGTGCTCCGCCGGATCAAGAGTTTACGATCGTCGCCACTTTCGATGTGGGTAGTTTGTCAAGAAAGAGAAGCGCCGTGTGGCTTGAGCTGATTGATGTCTTCCTTGGGCTATTTAGACCTTTGACGATGGTACCCCTCGATCGGCTTGTAAGTCAAACAAGTGTGCTCTCGCCGCTGTCTCATCGCTAACCACTCCTGAACACCTGCTCGCAATCAGTCAACGATGTGTAAGTCTCGCCGGCAATTTCTTCGATCCGATTTTTGGCCGCTTACGTGTTTAACATCTGGTGCTTCTTACAGTACCTACCAGATGCCGATGACCCCTACCCTATTCACCGAGATGACTATGGGCAACGATTCGAACAACGCCAGGGTCTATGGGTCCATGACCAACGCCTTGATGCTCGATCACCTTGCCATGATCCAGGTTACCATCGTTAACACGTAAGTCGGCTTACTAACTCCTCGAATCCTTGTCCAAGTTTGTCTGAAATAAAACCCTTATGTGCAACCGTGTAGCGACACCGGTTTCCACCCGTTCCACTTGCACGGTCACGAGTTCCAAGTCATGGGTAAATCCACAGATTACCTCTCGAATGACACTTCGGTCAACCCGCCCATTGTCGAGCAAGAGAACCCCATGCGAAGGGATACCGTCACCGTTCCTCCCGGAGGATCCACGACGATCCGATTCAGGGCCGACAACCCCGGTGCTTGGTTGTTGCATTGTCACGTATGTCCTGTATCGTTGCAATTTGATGAAGACCTTGTGCTGATCCTTCGTACGCGCTGTACTACTTGCCTTGTCAACCGGGGCGCAACAGGTCGAATGGCACATGAACCAAGGTCTTGCCGTCACCTTTGTCTCGTTCCCGGACGAGACGCAAAAGCTGTTGACGCTCCCTCAAACGTTGATCGACCATTGCGAGGCCCAGAACATCCCCGCTAGCGGAAACATCGTTGGTCTTATGTCGACCACTGACTTTAAGGGCGAGCCTTACGGACCTTGGCCTCAGAAGTTGGGTTGGAGACCCAAGGGTGCGTATTCGCTGTGATTTGCCTGTAAAACATCTTCTCTGACCGTCTCTTATCATCGCGATCACAGGTATCGTCGCGATGACCGGTTGCGTCCTGACAGTCGTGCTCGGTTTCGCCACCGTCGTGTGGTACGCATCCGGCAGTCTGGATGACGCAGAGATCGAGGAAGAGATCAAACGAAAGCACGAATTGAAGCAAAGTAGCGGCGGCAAGTTTGGATTCGTCAAGAGGCTTGCGAACCGAAGTTAGATCTAGTTGCTATGCACAATAATGTAGACGTAGGGCAGAATCTCAATGCATAATCAAAACGAGCCGAGGTCGTGCATGCCACCAGGCTTTCCCAAAATATCGACGAGACTGTCTCCGGCCTCGAGCTGTATAGGCTTATCTCCGACTCTCCATACGCTTCTGCATAGCATCTCTATCCCTCATGCCAACCAAGATCGCCATCATCTCGTCCGTTTTCTTGTCAGTGGCCTTGTTCTGATCCTTGATGGTCTTCATGTCGGTTTTGAGAGCCGTAACATTGGCTTTGAGGGTCATGATGTCGTCCAACTTACGATGTCGCTCAGTATATGGCCAACATCAAGACTCTCAAGACCGACGTTGCGACCATCAAAGCCGACATTGCGGCCATCAAGGATCAGAACAAGGCCACCAATAAGAACTCTGACAAGCGTCTTGGTGTCGGCTTGGGTGAACATGATAAGGAGAGTAGTATCTAACGAACAGCGATTGAGTGGATTGGGGTATAGAGATGTGAGAGATTGCGAGAATTATGAGTATCGTGAAGATTGTGACACTGTACATGTATGATTGATTGATTATCGTGATGGAGGTGGGGTGTAGGGTGATTCAACATCTTAAGGCATGATGAACATTGGTTTCGTCCGCATGTCCGCGCAACAATCCCCGATTCCCGAAGACTTGATTCGATCATGCATGGCCTAGACTTCGTCTATCACATCTCATGACGCTTGTATAGTTTCAGACTTGTGGCTCCTTATCCTTGCAACTTGCGCCTCAGATCGACAAAAGTGCGCCTCACGAGAGGTCTAGTCCCATCTGCCAGAAATTCGTCTCCAAGCGTACACAATCTCTCCAGATCCGCACAAGCCTTTCCAATCGGGCTGGAGAAGGTTGTTCTTTGACTATACGTTGCTCCAATGATTCTACAGAACAGCGGGGTCTTAGATACGTTACTCGCTGGAAATGAACAGCCCGAGTATGAACTCACCGATTCCACGAGTGACGGCCCCTTGGTAATCTGCTCCGCTGTAATCTTCTATCCATCTTCGGTATCGATTTCCTTCGAGAATGAACCCTTCACTGCGTTCGGCAATCTTCCGTCGAAGGTAGAGCCCGACCTCGCCGTACCCAACAAGACAGCTCAAGACGGCGACAACGAGCTCGAGCACGTCCCCACGGTGTCCGACGTCGAGGATGTATTGCGAGTACGAATAGTTGGCTGGGGATTCGGTCGAGGCGAGCATCTCTTCCATAGTGATGCCAAACGATTTGCAAAACTACCCGAACATAGCAGGGACGAACAGAGCGTTACTGCGTGCTCATTTTTCAGCCCTGCCTACAAGGACTGACCTCGACGTGCATCGTGCTCTCGCGAGCGATGTGAAGTGATATCTCCGAAAAAGCCTTGATCTCCTCAAAGTCCGACGTCTTGGACGCAGCCAAAGCATGCGCTCTGGCATCTTTGAAGACAAATCAAATCCAGGTTCAGCTTTCCGGCCTGATCACCACTCGGTTCGCTCATGATTCCCGGCTCACAATGCCGCAGATAGTGCCAATCCTGTATAATGTAATGCCGGAAACATTCGACAGGTAATGTCCCCTTTCCGAGCTGGAGGACGAAGGGGTGTCGTACATATCCTTTCCATTCGCCCGGAGAAGACCGGAGGAGGAATGACATGAACGGGTGAGGGTTCTGTAATGTTGGCCTGAACCGTCGAATAGGTTAATATCATTGTTAGCCAAAATCTGCGATCGGTGCCGTATCCAGAACTTGTATGAGATCGTAGAATGTGTACTCACAATGGCAACGGTCGAGGGATAGTCATACATTGATGATTAAGGGGACCATTACCTTGACCCTTAGCTTGCGCCGTGATCAAGGCATACTGGACGTATTCGATACCTTGCTGTACCGCCTCTTTCACTATCATACGGCATCACCAAAGGCACCTCGAATTAGCACACTTGCATTGAAACCATGTTAACTAGAAGAGTCAAAACTCGATAACTCACTGGACTTTCCATGCCCAACATTACTAGCTATCGCAGCGCTCAACGTACAACCCGTTCCATGCGTCGACCGGCTCTTGATGGACGGTGCTACGAAGAGGGTAGCTTGCACGCCTTCCTTGTCGTTGGTCGATGATAAGAGGACATCGACGATGCATTCGTCCTCCTTGACTTCGACCTCAACCGGAGGCTCAGGAGAAGTTATATCCGGATTTGTGGAATTCGACTTGGCTTGCGTAGGGGTAAAATCCCCCTGTTTAGCCTTGACAAGCGTTTGGCGGTAAGCAGAGAGGATCTCCACGAAATCTCCGTCTTCCCCCTCCTCATTCGAGTCCGCCTCGAGCGTATTCCCATCCCAAACCACCTCGACCTCCAACCCGGACCCTACTTCCTCCTTCTTGAGAGCTCGGAATTGCGCCTTGAATGCCGAGGTAGTTAACGGTACATGACCTCCCTTGACCAGAACCCCCTTTTCTGCATCCACTTCTCCCCGGTTCTCCGATTGCAAGAACGCCAGGATCTCGGTCCCAACCTCTATCATGCTCTTCAGATCTTTCACTCGGACCCCGGTGTCGTCTTCGGTATCCTTGATAACCTTCCCCAAGACTTCTTCACTCAGAGCAGAACCTGCATTCGACCTCGGGGCTGATCCAAAGGTTGACATTGAAGCTGATGGCGAGGAACCGGATCTAGCACGAAGACAGTTGACGATCATCTCCGCTTCAAGAGCGTTGGGCGTGACGATATAACACAAGGGAAGGAAATCGAAGACGAGATCGTTGATAGCCGAAGGGGATAATAGCGAATGCCGAGAGGTGGATACCGAGACTGGGTCGATGATGAGCGGAGGTAGAGGTGGGAGTTGCGTAGAGTTCGTCTGCGGTCCCGATGTTGAGGTGGACGAGGAGTTATGGATTGGGAGAGAGTATTTTTCCGACAAGGCCTGGATGAGAGCTTGGATGATCGGTGAGGATGCCAGCATGCCCGTCTTGATCGCTTTCGGTGGGAGGTCATCCACTAGGCAAGTCAACTAGCAATTATCGAGACCGAAAGATTCCGTCCGTGTCAGCCTCGATACCCCTATTGAATTCTCATTTATATTTCGACTCCAAAGGTCGCCAGACATACCTGCTTGAACACCGCCTCGACGCTCATCTCCCAAACCCCCTGTACACCCAGAGTGTTCTGAGCGGTCAAGGCGGTAATGACGCTCGTCCCGAACCCACGATGAGCCTCGATCGTCTTGAGGTCCGCTTGGATCCCAGCACCTCCCGAGGGGTCCGAGCCGGCGATGGTCAGGATCGTCGGTTGGTCGCTCATCTTTTCTACGTCTAGTCACGCCGATGCATGAAGGACCACTGGATTGGTATGCAAGGGTTGGTAAGGCTTGTCATCTCGATTTTTATAGAATGGCAAGTTGCGAGTTGCACAGTCGACTGCGAGACGGAAGACGGAAGAGACGACGGATGATTGCTCGTCGCATTCAATTTCGGATTTCGGAGGTGGAGGTGGAGGCAACTTCCGGATCCGCAAGGTTGACGTCAGAGAAAACGTGAAACCGCGGAAATAGAGTTCGTCATATCGAGGTACCCGGCCTTGAGCAGCAGCCAATGTCTTGTTTCAAGTCTGTATAAACCCAGTCATACTTTGCGCGCTTTCGTTGGGTGTTTGGACACTGGCATTGGTTTCGGTGGGTAGTGTAATTCTGGTACATGACGGAGAATTTCCTACATAACGTGCTACCGCAATACGACATCCACCACGAATCACCTCCTCCTCGACCTCTTCCCACTCGACTCCTTTTCCATGACGACCTCCTCGACCCAATCGTCCAACTCGCAGATCTTGAACTGCCGCCTACCCCAACCCATCCTCTTCGCTTCTTCCCTCCACATCCTGCTCGTCCCCTTCCTCCACGTCCAGAGCTCGACCTTCCACCCTCTCTCAACCGCCAACTTGACGCACCCGAGGAATCCGAGGTCGTTGAACTGTCCGCCCTTGGCGTCTCCAGTCCCGAGGACCAAAGTACCCGGTTGAGGGGAGAAGAGCAGCGTCTGGAGGATTTGCAGGTGGAGAAGCTCATCCACCGCTTGTTCCCGCATTCGCCGGGAGGTGATGGACGGGTCGTTCAGGTTGGGTAGGACTAGAGGTCGGGTGACGGCCGGAGTGTCCGAATCCGTTCCTGTAGTCGTGGCCTCGGTCTCGTCCTTGACGATAGCCGACGTCCAAGTCTTCTTCCCTCCCTTCTTCCCCTTGACGGGCACCTTCTCCCTCTCCCTCTCCTTGTCCTCGCTTTCACTGGTCCCATCGCCGGGCTTCCTATCGACCTCGACCCGTTTCAAGACACAACACCTCCAACCCATCTTGACCGCCCCGTCCAACCCTTGCGTCAACGGTGCGCTGGCGACGAGGTGCATACCGTCACGTGCTGGTCGACGTCCTCGCAACATGAGGAGCGAGAGGATGGGGATGTTGAGGATCTTCTTGGTCCCGACTGTCAGGTTGGGTAGAGGGCGGGAGACGAGGGTGGAGATCATCCCGTGGTGGATGTTTGAGCTATAACGAGAAAGGCACATCGTGTTGTTAGCCAACTGCGAGACAACCAATGACGGTATCATCGATGACATCGAAACCAGAACTCACTGATCGAGAAAGACATAGACATCCCCAAACACCTCACTGCCCTCCTCGACCTTGACCTGACTGATTAACCTCCCGACACCCTCTTCCCACCTGACTTCACCCTCCTTCCCATCGACCAAGAACCTCTCCACCTCATCCCTGACCTGCCTGATCCCAGAGTCCGTCTCCGCCTCGGTATCAGACTCGACCTTGACCTCGTCCTCGACCAATCCCGCCTGAACCTCATCGTCCAACCTCCTCACCCAAGCTTCTCCTGCGAACTTTTCCCTCATCCTCCCCGTCATCCCCTGCAAGACCTTGATCACCTTGGGGACGGGCTTGATAAACTCTACACTGACTTCTTCCGCTGTAGATTCCTCGGCGGACGATTGGAAAGTATTTGCCGGTGGGATGTATCCTCGTGGGTATCGAATGGGGTTGGATGTGGGAGTCGGGAGCGTCTCACGGTCCAAGGTGAAGGTGATAGGAGGAAAGTTGATCCGGGGTAACGATACGGTGGTTTCCTCTTCAACCTCGACCTTGATCTGCTCGGTCGGAGCTGGGGTGACCGGGACGGGCGATTCGCTCAAGACCGGTGTCTTGGCTCGTAACAGCCCTTTCAGATGGCTAACCAAGAGGTCCCCCACTTCGTCCTGATCCTCCTGTGCCTTGACATCGGCACTCCTGCCCGTAGGGTTTCGCGTCTCTACTCTCCCCCTCTCCTTCTCGTCCAGGGCAATCAACGCCTTCAAGACCTTCACTTGACCGGGAGCGATCCATCTCCTCCGTCGACCACCCGATCGAATGGCTTGCATGTGAGAGAGCCGGTAGAGGTACATTTCGCGTCCGAGTTTGGAAATGAGTCGGGTACGTCTGAGCGAGTTCGATGTCGACGCTGGTGCCGGTGCTGTTGTTGATGGAGATGTTGATATTGATGTAGCTACGGTTGTCGATGCCGCTGAAGGGACCGATAGCTTCTGCAGATCCGTACTGATCGGGACAGACGTCGTAATATCCTGAAGACCTTTCGTATCTCCAATCTGCACCTTCTCCTCGTAATCCTGATCCTGATCTTCTTGCTCTTCCTCCTCAACGATAACCTTCCTCCCGAAATCCCGAACCTTGACCTCAACCCCACCTGACTCCCCCTTCATCCTCATCCCCTTGTCCTTGTCCTTTTTCGACTCCGACTTGACCCGTCCTAGTACCAGCCGAGCTGAAGATGTAGACAAAGGAACCTCGCCCGCGACGCCCGGTTTTGGTCTCTCGTTGTCATTGTCGCTCGAAGGCGGGGTCAGGGGTAAGACGGTATTTCTGGCAAGATCCGTCCGGGAGATGGGTCGAGATTGCGATCTGGGTTTCGTAATCAAGGTAGTAGAAGTAGTGGGGTGATCGTCGGCAAAGGTGTAGTTACCGGCGAGTCCGGCGAGGTGGCGAGGAGTGATGGACATATCGTGATCTTGAGTTGCGTCGGGTTCGAATGCCTTGATGCTGCCTGAATGACTATTTAATGCTCGTCTGAACCTTGTGGTGTTGAGCTGACTGTGCTGAGGTTGAACTAAGTGCTGATGCTGGTATGCTGTTGTCTATCGACGAAAGTGATCGCTCGTATTCGTGAGACTGATGCTGCGTTACCTTGTCGTAATCGTAATGAAGAGCAGAGTACTGTCGAGCCAGCGATGTGATGCGATGCGATGCGATCTGAAGTATACAAGTGATGCAAGACGGTGATGAAGATGTAGATATAGGTATAACAGGTGGCAGGTGGGGTGTCAACATACGATCGAGGAGGGGGAGGTGGCGAAGCACAAGGTCGAACGAATCGCTCCAACACACAGAGAGTGGCAACTCTCGATCGTCCGGAAGCAGATCGATAACCACGGCGATCGGTATCGGATGTAAAACCTCGGTACCAATTCCTCTTGATCGGTCACGTGATCTTCGGTCGCAGTCTGCTGAAACTCGGTTGACTGGTATATCGGGTACCGTGAGGTGAAATTAAGGTATGCGGTAGGGTAAGGGCCACGAGAGATGAGTTCGACAGAGCCAGGCAGGCATGATCCATTGTCATCAATAATAATATATCTATATTTATCCATGCTCGTTTGCAGCCCTGATCCTTCTGCGTCGATCTATCTCGCGCGATCTATACTCAGTCAAGTTATTTGTTGTTGCACGATGAGACCGCTCATTCGAGGGTAGGCAAGAACTCCTCCAAGACGTCGGCCTATAAGTCAGGACAATCTCGGTCAGTCCCTATCGCCCTCAACTTAGCATATTCCGCACATCTCGGTCGACTTACGATGAGCTACCAAAGCGAATCACACCGACAATCCGATAACAACAAGACAACAAGAAGTGAACAGAATCAGCTTTCAGCTCTCCCATCTCGTTCAAACTCCACCGCATCGCAACATAGCAACCAAGAAAATGACCCGTCGACCTACCTGATGATCCTCCGCCTGAGGCAGACCGCTGACCAAGATCGTCCCGATCGGACAGGCCGTATTGTTCTTCAACCAGATCGGGAAGCCTGTGGTTGCAGCCAAAGATCCGGATAGAACGGACGACAGGATAGGGATGGCGAACAAGGTCACTCGATCAGCTTGATCCTTACCTCATGTGGAGGGGGGGGGGGACAGGTAATGCAAGCGGGTTATTCGGCGACTCACCTCCTCCATGACAAGCATACTCCGGGAACGGATAACCCTTATCCTCCGGTTGACGGTTCTGCAGCGCCAAACTGTTCCCCCCCGCACAAAAAACCTCACAATCAATCAGTCTCCATGGCGATTGTAGGGCGGTCGTATAACGAGATACTATACATGTATGAGTCTCAAAGAGGGGGAAGGGGAAAGACTCACACGCGTCCGACCAAGAAACTGCTCTTCCCCGTCTGCCTGACCAGCTTTTCTTTCCGGCCCGCCCAGATCCAGTTGTCAGGGCCTGGTCGTAGGATCGATGATATTTGATGATGATGTTGTGGATAATGTGAATTGATGATGAGGACGAGGACGAGGTAGGTACCGGCCAGTAGGTATCGGACCCGAGAGCGAGCGCAAGATTGAGCATCGGACGAGGGAGGGGTTGAACATGGACGTATCGACAAAAGGTATTCGCAATGACAGTCAGTCTCGGTAATGCAACGGCGAATGAGCAGGAGCAAATCATGTACAAGAAGGTTAATCCACTTACCGGTCGCGCTCGCATCCCCTGCTACGCAGCTGAAAAGGTCATGCCCATTAAACGTCCGGATGGCGATGACCACACCTGTTTCATGCCACCAAGCATGAACACCGAGCCCATCGTGCCAGATTAATCAAGCATGTAAGCTCAAATTCTTGTACTATGTACCAAAAGAGACCATTCGAAGATGATGACGTACCGAGACCCTTCTTGACCCCCGGTTTGGCTGAACGGCCGATCGACTCGTCCCCATAAGTCTCGAGGAAGGCTTCTTTTAATGCCAGGCCGAGGTTGAACGCTATCCGGTTTGAAATACGCAGATTCAAGAGTCAATTAGATGATCAATATCTTCCGATCTCTCTTCAGCTTAGACAAGTCAAAAGAGGGGAAACTCACCGATCTCGGGACTAAACTTGGCAAACCTCAATTCGGCATGATGTTTGTCGAGCAGGTCGACGAGGGCTGCGTCTTTGAGGTCGTACTCGGGAGCTCGCTTGGCGGTGGACATCTTGAAAGATCGTGTGATTGTGGATTAGCAATGGATAGAGGTGGAATGTAGCTAGGCAGGTAGGCGTACAGAACAACTTGGCGAAAGATAGGGGTCGTTGGAGGGTTGTGCTTGGGTTAGGCTGACGTGGGATAACACGGACATTCAGTTGTTACTCTTATGTCCGCTATGCTATTACGTCAGGAATGTGAATACCCGGCGTTTGTTTACCCGGAACCAACCGCCCCGGCGTTGCTAGCCTCCTCTCCCTCACAGCTCACCTTGCAACTCGCACCTCGAAGGATGACTTCGGATTGCCAGATCGATTTCATCCCACTCTTCTGATTATAATCATCGAGATACAGAGGACTCACAAAATTCCCATCTGTATCAGACAAAACCTGCCAAGCAACCAACCTAGAACCGTGAACATGTCCACCTCCAACGCCCCTACCAAGATGAAAGCGCTCGTCTACCGAGATGCCAACCAGGTCGAAGTCGTAGAAAAGGATATCCCTACTCCTGGACCAGGCGAGGTGGTCGTCAAGGTCACGACGAGTGGATTATGGTGAGCGTCAACAGTCTCCTATCATATAAGACCCGAAAGTCCATAGGATTGATGGGCTCACGGACTGGATCTTGGCACTCCCTCGTTGCTACAGCGGGAGCGATCTGCACAACTACAGGGCCGAGGCTGTGAGTGATCTCATTCCACCCGTCAAGAAAAGCGGCTGTAGGTCCCGTGTTGCACGATCGATGCTGACGATTGGAACCTTGCCTTATAGTCCAGCTTTACCAGTACCGGGTTCACCATGGTCAGTTTTGCTTCCTGACCTCCAATATCTTCGAAACCCGAGAAACTCTCATTGACGCCATTGCATCGGATTCACCTTTTACTAGGGCCACGAATTTACCGGCTACATCCACTCTGTCGGCCCCCCCTCCGATTCCTCTTCCTCAGAACCCTCGTCCACTCCCAACCTTCAAGTCGGCCAGCGCGTAGTCTGCCCCTTCACGACCTCTTGCGGCGACTGCTGGTTCTGCCAACGCGGCCAGACCGGACGATGTACGAAAGGATCCCTCATCGGGTGTCCGAAGTTGGAAGGAGCTCAGGCTGGGTATGTCAGGGTCCTGCTGGCGAGGACCACGTTGTTTGAGGCTCCGGAAGGGATGCCGGATGGGCATCTGATCTTGATGGCCGGTAAGCCGGCGTGATTTGGAGCGAGATGGTTTAGGACACGAAATGCTAAAACACAAGTGACTTGGGAATCTTTCTATGACCCGGTTAGATATCTTCCCTACGGGTTGTTTCGTCGTCAAGAACGCCTGGGACATGTTGGGCGAAGTTGAGAGGCAGGACGCTACAGCGCTTGTCATCGGTTGCGGACCCGTCGGACTCTGCGTGAGTCCAAGTCTGAGATGTGTCATCGAAATTCGACCCGCTCGATGCGGCTGATCCTGAGGGTCTTGTCTTCATGTGCTACTTTTCCTACAGGCTATCATGGCGGCCAAAGCGAGGTTCAGCAAGGTCTTTGCTATCGACCCGGTCCCCGAACGAATGGGTCAGTCGAGACGCCATTCCCATAACATCCACTTAGATTGACATCGAGGCTGATCAACCGGGACGTTCGATTAGAGATGGCCAGGAAATACGGAGCGATCCCCTTGACCCAGACGGACGGCTCGTACACCGCCTCGCTCCTCGAACAAACCCCTTACGGGCCCGACGTCGTCCTCGAAGTCGTCGGCAACCCCTCCGCTCACGCCCTCGCCATCGATCTCGTTCGGATCGGTGGGGTCGTCGCCTCTTGCGGGGTCCACTCGGCCGCCCTGACGATCAACGGAGACACCGCTTACAACAAGAACCTGAAGTTTTGTTTCGGCAGGTGTCACGTCCGGGCGATGTTCCCATACGCCTTGGGGCTGTTGCAAAAGATCGGAAAGGAGACGCCGGAGTTGTTGGACGATTTCGTACAAAAGGTCGTCAGCATCGACGAGGCTCCAGAGGTGAGTTTGTGGGGCTGTCGGAATTTGATCCGCGTAGATCGAGGCTGATCGCCGATCGGTTCATGTCAGTACTATCGCCTGTTCAACGAACGCAAGATCGGCAAGGTCGTCTTCGAGTTCTCGGACGTTTAGAGAGATACGACCGCCTGGCAGCTCGAGGCATGATTCAAGCGCATTAAAATGTTGTATGTGTCATGGACGCGAGGTGCACATCGGAAAGACTTATACAAGCGCATGCCGGTCGAGTCTAACTTCGTAAAGGTCGTAAAGGTCGTACAGAGCGTACAGTCCGTATAGGTCGTAAAGGTCGTGAAGAAGTCATAATCATTCAAGCTCTGGTCCGGTTAAAGAACGGAAGCTTCCCTCCACTTTTCGGGTACCTCTACCCTTCGCTACTCGGGGCAGAATCCCCTTCCCCTCCTTCTTCGGAAGACGGGGACTCCTCAGCAGGAGACGCGCTGTAGCGAACAAGAGCATGAGGACGGCGATATTGAGAGAGAACGATTATTGTAGCCATGGGCAACATACCTGTACTGCATTTGAGAAACAGTCTGACATGCCTCCCCGTACATCTCTGGATAGGCTGGTCCCCTGCCATCACAAGCACTCATTGCATCCATGATGACCTATGATATACATTAGCTTCGAAGCGCAAACGGGGAAACGGATGGGCTCACCTGCTGTAACAACTTCTTGCCATCCGGTTCCCTTATATCCCGCCACAGAGAAGTCTGAGGACCTTCAGTGACGCGAGTGGGGCTGTAGCGCAGATCGGCATTGCCTGTGATGGTCGAGTCAGTAATCTCGATACCAGAAACATGCACTCGGAGATCTTACTAGGACGCATCACCCCGAGGTTTCGATTCGGCTCATACTTGACCTCCGCTTCATCACTCTCCGCTTGCAGCCAGCAGTAGGGCCGGAACCAACACCCTACCCAACCAATCAGGTACAGATGCTGATTCATGACCCCATTGTCCTGAGCTGCATTGGCTCTCCCTCTGATCTGTGCGTCAACTTCAAGTGCTTTCGCTGGAGTGATTTCGTCGGCTTCGGTGTCGGGAGCTTTGATTTCGACGATCAAGATGGTGAAGCTGGGATGGGCAAATTGAGTGTCGAGGCTCTCAGGCGTTTGGGCGAAGAGGCAGTTGTCGACTTTTCCAGAAGATAGCTCTTTTTTATCCATGATCTCCTCGAAAGGATTGTAGGCGTAGTCACGGGCTTTGAAAGCGACTTCCGTTTTAGAGTAGAACAACGTGCGAGTCGAGGGTTTCGTCGGGCATTGCTCCGCCAACTTCCCTATGAGCGTTTGGACCGCGTCCCGTAGATTATCGTGATTTGTAAGTATCACGGCTCTGAGACCTCCGTCAGATTTGACGATCCATTGCGTAAGTAACCAGCCGACGTCTCCCCACACGGCGAAGAGCGGTAGATCTAGAACCGCGGGCGGGATGGGGGGAGGCTGAGATTGGCCGGCGGTATGGACTTCGGTAGACGGGGTGGGAGACGACATGGTCTGTGATTCTGCTTGCGTACGTCGAAGATGCCAAAGTATGTAATCCTTGCGTCGAGCAGCAGCGCCCTTGAGGTTTTGTCTTTCGAATATCGACTTTCCGGCTGGGAGGAGGTAGGGAAGAGTCTGTACACGCAAGTGGAGACCAAGGCCCGGGGTCAGCTGGAGAAGTGTGTCGCAGCATAACTAGCTGATCGACGCTCACGGAGGACTGTCTGTTTAAACTTTTGGTGCCAGGCATCGAGTGATAGATGAGAGAGAGACGATCGAGGCGGATGGTAAGGACGAGAGACGCTTCAATGTCTATTGTCGGATCTCAGGGAAGAGGTCGATGACATCCAGCACGGAGGTTGCCAGTTCCAACCCGTTCCGGGAGGAGGGAATTGATGCTTCTCGTTGCACCAATTGAGATTCTATGTGAACTCGTAGAGCCTGCAATGATTATGGAGAAGGAGTATGAGCTAATGAAGCCCCATGATCGAGCTTGCATCCTGCAGGACGAGGACGAGACCGTAAAAGAAGGAACACAGGCTACCTACCTCGAACTCGTGAATGGTGATGTTGACCTTTGCGTATAACAAGTCCAACCCGGCAGCACCGGGTCGGGCGATCCGACGTGAATAATACTCGGTCAGATGCTGATGACTAGATCAATTGAGAGCGAGATCTATCGTGCGGCAGCTTTGTTGTTGACATCATGTACACATATATTAGTCGTTGCAAGTATACAAGTGCAAGTTGCTCAAGGTTGATTCAACCTTATGACGGCTCGGGGACCCTACCGGAGCGTACGCGTCGCCTCCCCCCGGGTCATCCTCTCCCGGGTCTTGACAGAGGATCAGACTCGATTCCATATACCATATACAAATGAGAAACACTCGGATACACACAGTAGTATTTGCGACTGACCCTAACACTGCTTTTATCGACTTGCCACTGATCTAAGAAAACGTCAACTCGCCCCCTCCCCAACTCGTCTGCGTCACGCTCTTGCTGTTCCTCATCGCTGCGTATCCGACGCACGTCTGGTTTGCACACTCCTTGGCCACCGCCATGGCCTTGCTACTGATATTCACCGTCTCTGCCACTTCCTCTGTCGTCAACCACATGGTCACCCCGGCGACCTGGAACGATCCCGCGTCCTTGTTGTAGACCGAGTCACCTGCGATAATGAGCGAGGTTGCGATCAGATCGAATGTTCACTTCTACCGTCTGGTCAAGCTGTCCTGTCGAGACCTGGACCCACCTCGCGTAAAACCCCATGGAGACAACGAATCGTCCACCGTCGACGTCAAGTTCTCCCCAAAGGCCGTGTTGTTACCCTGAACGATTACAAGACTGGCATAAGTAACGCGTTCGAATGACAACTTTCTTGTTCGGGGCGTACCTGATCGAAAACAACGATCCGTTTCCGATCGTCGTCCCATGGATCTTGGAAGTTGAGCATCCCGTTATCAGAAGGTTCGAGATCGTTGGACTCGGGGATCCGAAGGTCACCGTTAACCGAGCGGCTGAAAAATCCAAAGTCCAGGTATCAATTTTCAAGTTTCTTCTAACATGTTATCGAGCTTCAAGGCTCGAATCTGGACTCACAGCAAGAATCCTCCCTGGAACGCCGGATGCATCCTCGTCGAAGCTTCCCCGTTCGATGTATAAGCCCCACTATCCAAGACGACCCCCGGCGGCTGAGCCAGATACTTCAAGACCAACGGCCCGTTCGTCGTCTGCGCCCTGACTTTAATGTTCCGGATGGGTATGTCGTCCGGGTCCATATTCAGGGGGGTCGAACCGTAATCAGAGACGGCACGGCTGACGACCATCTTGGCTGTCGGTGGGCTGTCGGAAAAGGCACGGAGGTCGAGGGCGGAGCGGGTGTTGCCGGCTCGAGGGAAATAGTTGGACCCATCCCGGGTAACAACCGAGTCTAGGTAGCCCTGTTGGTCGAGCAAGCAGAAGAGTGAGAATAAGTGAGACTTTGCAGCAGCTTGGAATGGTTCGCCGTCAAGCAGGGCTTACGGGGTTGTGTAGGATAACATCTGCCAGGAGACCACCGCTGTTCGATGCCAGAGCCTTCCAGTCAGTACCGCACGGCGCTCGAACATGACATGAACCCAAAGCCGTCGGGGACATACTTTGTCGAGTTCATGATCAGGCTTTCGGAAACGTTAAAAGTCCCCCAGAGACTGCTCGTCCGCGTCTGAAGGGTCATTTCGTCCGCCGCGACGTACTGGATGGCAGGGGTCATCAGCACACGATCTCATGGCCGTCGTCTGGTTATCCACTCACATCGGCGCCGATCAACCCCCTCCCGATCGAAACCTCCAAACTCGCGAAACTAGCCAACCCCTTCATATTCCCCATCCTCATCCCCATCTGATCGGTGATGATCTCCAACGAGTTCAACTTGCGGTCCAGCTGGTCAAAGACCGCTGTCGAGTTGACCTCGCCGTCGTCTCGGAGCGGCATGGAAGCTGGAGGTGGGTAGCGGACGAGGATGAAAAAGGAGAGGTTGGGGTCACCGGCGACGACTTCATCGGGCGAGTCGGTCGATAGAGATTGAGTCTGTCGTCGTTGGGCGCGATTTGGATCGAATGTACGGTCAATATCGGCGTAAAGAGCAAGAACCAGATGCCCGAACGACTCACGTAAACTCCAACCCCCTGCCTGCCCGTCTGATCGGTCATCTGACAGACCAAGCTCTCCGTCGCGTTCGCTCCCGTCCGCTTGACCACATCGATCCTGACCTTGTCCTGCGGGATCTCACCCGCTTGCAGTACCGGGTAATCGTCCACGCCCATCACCTGGACCGACCCCGAGCTCGAATCCCCCTTGGACCTCACAAAGACCGAAGAGGCGTTCTTGTCCAGATAAAACGTCGTGTACGTGATCGTCTGCCCATAGGGTGCGAAAGCGACCGAACGGAGGATGTTGCTTGAAGAGAGCGGGGAAAAGAGGTTGCATCGTTCCGATTGACCGTCTTCGGGTGGAGGCCCGTTTTTCATGGGATCGAACGTTAGGTATCCTTGCGAGTCGAAGGGGACGACGATCCGACTCCCTCCTGCGCTATAGATCTTGCTCGCCTTCTCGTTTTGCCTTCCTAGCGTCAGACCGCCTACCAGTCCGCCTGCAATCCCACTCGCCAGGACCTACAGTTTCAAGACGAAGCGGACAGAATCGCAATCCTCAGTGAATCTCCAATTCGTGTCCCTTGAACATGGGAAAAGGTAGACGACTTACCATGACGAAAACGATCGCCCAAATCCACCTCTTCGTACTCCACCGCTTCCACCCCCAACTCTCCGGATAAAACGACCCCTTGAGCCCGCCCACTGTTACCATCGCGGTCTCTCGTCCCTGAACTTCCCGATCTCGATCTCGATCTCCTTGCCATTCACGTCGCTTGCCCTTGCCTTTCCCTCCTCTATCCCGCCTGAACAATCCCGAGCCGGTCCCGTCGACCATATCCGGACGACCGGGTATCTCGCCGGTGGAACCCCTTGCTCTTTCCCCCTCTTCCCCTCCGCGAGCCGCACCAATACGGGTACTCGGACCGGGATTCGAAGTCGAAGAAGAACCCAACCATCCCAATCCCAATCCCCACCCCCATCCTGACCCGCGCCTTGAACCTTTCCTCTCCCTCCCCATCCCCCTCCTCGTCCGGCCAGGTCCTCTCCCGAACAACCCCATCCCCGAGCCCATCATACTTCCAGACATAGACGCCGATGCCGAGGCCGATATCGATGCCGACGTCGAGGCAAACAGGGAAGAAGCCCTGGAATCGTCAATCTCGAATTCCTGTCTGCTCG
The DNA here is from genome assembly GCF_021052385.1 of Filobasidium floriforme. NCBI lineage: Eukaryota > Fungi > Basidiomycota > Tremellomycetes > Filobasidiales > Filobasidiaceae > Filobasidium > Filobasidium floriforme. The sequence goes on from NW_025763648.1 coordinate 186,473, forward strand.
TCCGCGCCGAGGCCGAAAGAGGGTTGAAGTTATTGTTGGTGGTGGTGTTGGTATTTGGGATGGAAGGGAGGGTGAGTTGGGAGGTAGACGCTTCTGCCTGATGTTGAGGTTGAGGTTGGGCTGGAGGGTAGTAAGAGTATGGGTACGGGTTCGGGTTCGGGTACATGTACGGGTTATTATCGTTACTGTTGTCGATGTTGTTGAGGACGTTGAGGTAAGGATGGGTGGATGGTGATCCTGACCTTGATCCTGGCTCGCCCTCTCGTTGACTCATATTCGAATCCGAAGATATAGACAGAGGCAGAGGCAGAGATGAAGGAAAGACCTGATCATAACCTCGACCCTGAGCCGTCCCGTTGTATCCTACTGTCGCAGAACCCGGTCTCGATCCTCCTCTAGTCCCATTCACACCCCCGTTGCCGCCCATGTTCACATTGCCGCCCGCATTGACATTCACATTCCCGCCCGTGTGCCCATTCACATGCCGATGAACCAACCCGGGATTATAAGGCGGAGGAGGGAGCGCTAACCCGGTATAACTCTCCAGGGAAGTCCGGGATCGGTTGTCCGGTACTTGAGATTGAGATTGGAATTGAGGTTGAACATGGAGTGCTGATCGTAGCGGTATGTGCGACTGAGGTTCAGTTCGAGATTGCAGTTGAAGTTGAGAACGCAAACGAGCCTCGTCCTCGTCGAGCTGACGTTGAAGCGCTTCCTTTTCCGGATCTTCCGGGAGGATCATCTTGATTCACGTTCGATGCGATTTCCACTTGTCTGTCAAGCTCTACTGTCGATTTCGATTTCGATTTTCAAACGGTTGAAAGCAAGACTATTTGAGACTTGCCCTATGCCATCCGCTTTGCATTTGAAGAGAACGTGCGGACGAGGGTTTCTAGATAAAGATGGTGAGATCCGATTGTCGAGGAGGGATGTAGGTGTGGCGGGAAAGGTATGGATGACGAGAGGGCGCGTAAAGTCGGTCGTAATCTCTAGTTACCGGGGGTCTTGGAGGCTATATAGATATATAGCTGAATGTCAGCGAGTCATGGTCGCGGGTAGCTAGTTCCAAGAGGGAAGTCAAGGGAGAGAGAGATGGAACACGATGAGATCATGGAGATGCAAATTGAAGAGAGGGATACGAGGGTTTCTCACACAACGAGTGCAAGGGCAGGCAGGGAGGAGGAGAAGGGAGAGGGGAGGCGACGCGGATATATAATTACATGAGTCGGGATCAGTTTCATCATAGTTACGGCAGCAAATTCCAGCAGGGGTTGATGTCATGTGGATGTACGAGGTGGTTGGTCTCTCTAGGCCTCTCTTTCAACACACAGTGGCTATACACCCAAGGTATACTACTCTGCAATCTCAAAAGAAGTAGCGAAACGGTCATTTGGGGAGTAACACACGACTCTTTGATCCGAGCAGAGCGCAACGATGGCAGGCCCACGGATCTTATCGAGGACCACCAACCTCCGAACGCGGATATCTTCCTCTTCTCCACTCGCACACCCATCGAGATATAGACATCTTTCTTCAACGACAATAGCGTCGCGCCTACCTCTACCTCTACCTCGCCGAAACGCTCAAAAGGACATCTCTTACCGGCCCATCCCAAGATTTAGGCATCTCCACACCTCAACCCCCCTCTCGGACATCCCACAATGGCCCAACCCTCCCGTCCCTCAACCGACCGTCACTCCCTATTCCTCCAACTCGAATGCAGGCGGACCGGGAAATGATAATAGTAACAACAACAACAACAATGGTGGCGGTGGAAATGGTGGGAAATCGACCCGAGGAAGCGTCTACGCGGAATTAGCTGCGAGCCCGATCGTTCAGGCTGCGGTGACGACCGCCATCGGGTTGATCGCCGTGTGAGTCCCTGGCCTCCCTCCTCCCCCTTCTTTCGGGTAGATCAGAACGAAATAATGCTAGATGCTTATTACATTGCCTTACCGGGGAAAATGCCGCGTTTTTTCTTTCTTGTTGTTCGCTAGGTTCGTAGGAGGGGTCGGGTATCTGGCTTACTACAAGGCGGACGTGTTGAACAAGGTGAGTGGAAACTCTCCAGCTTTTATATATTCGATACATGCCTCGAAATCGAATGTGTTTTGCTGATGAATGGTTTTTTTGCTTTCGAAACGTCGAATTATACTCCTATTCCTCTTCACCTATACGCCCCGGTCGAACCACTCATCCACGCAACCCCAGATGGAAGGAGCCTTCGCAGCGGGCTACGACCCCGCCCTAGAAGTAGGCAAACTGCACCACAAGAAACACCCTCACCACCCAGGCTCTCTCTTCGAACACGAGATGCAAGAATCCGACGACCCCTCCGACCCCCACTCGCACCCTCATACCAACATCGTCCGTAAAGAACAACAAACCGTCGATGGGATCGTCAAGGGCGAAAACGTCGGCAACTACTGGATCCTCATGGGTCCCAAGGGCACGGGGAAGAAACATACCATCATCGAGAGTATGAGGGGGATCCATGCGGATGGAGCGGCGTTTGCCGAGGCGCATGGGGATCTCGAGGTGTTTCGGTTGAGGTTGGGCAAGGCGCTTCATTACGAGTTCAAGTGAGTGGGTGGTTTTTCTTTCTTCTCCTTTGGAAGTGGATTTTTTTAGTGGTTGCGAAAGAGAGGAGATAAGGGCCACCTTTTCGGGTGGACTGAATGATTACCCTGGTCCATGTGAGATGATTTGCTGATTCGACGTGTTTGCGGTTTATGTCATATCATACAGCGAAGACTGGCAAGGTGAGCTCTAGAAGCGCAGCCCATACGACTTCAATCAACGCTCAGCTAACTCATCCTGTATTTTATCTTTCCTCGTCTAGGCTCCTTATTCTCCCGACGTGATCCTCGAGAAGGAGGACCTCGGTTGGATATCGAACGTGGTCAGTGCAACAGGTCTTTTCGGACCGGTCATCCCAATGATTTAGCTGATGGGCCCATGCTTCGCAGCGATGAACAAGCTGGAAAAGGTCGCTCTGAGGTATACGGAACGTAGGGGCAGGCCCCTCGTACTCGCTATCAGTGGTATGTTGCGTTGCTGATGGACTCCCTACTTGGATTGCTCACTGACAACGTATCGCCCCTATTTGATGACAATTGAAGATGTCCACCTGTTCGGTAACGACCCGGAAGGGATCGCCCTGGTACAACAACTGCAACAACGTGCAGAGGCTTGGGCGGAAGCGGGGATTTTGACCATGATCTTCACCACGGACGATTATTGGCCATATGAGACGATGAAGAAGAACGCAAGTCGGCTCAGGGTGAGTCCTCGTCTTCTTACTCGCTTGAATGCGAGATAACGCTCACCTTAAACCTCGCTGCGATATCATTTCAGGTTCTGAGTGTCCCGGACCTCTCCCCTCCAGAGGCTTTCAATGCGCTTCGTTACCTTCGCTCGTGCTACGGTCCATCGGCCGCTATCGACCGAGCAAAGGACAAGGAACAGATGCCGCAAGTCTTGCACCTGCTCGGAGGACGGATCTCGTTGTTGCTACGTGCTGCCAAGGCTAGGGATATGCTTGGTAAGGAAAGCCGATATTTCTCTTGGAAGTGGATTTTTCACTGATGTTTTTATGGATACGCGATGCGCGACAGAGGAAGCTCGGGACATGCTGGATGTGGAAAGAGAATGGATCATGTCAAGGTGCGTTCGCTCTCTCGCTTCAGTCGTTGTTAGTATGACAATGCCTTATCCGGGTTCACGCCTCGCTGCTCCTCTTAGAATCGGCTTGATTCCCGATCACGATGACGATGTCATGGATGAACAAAAGTGAGTTTTGTTTCTGCATCTCTGACTGAAGGCGATCGTCACGCTGATCACGTATCTTCCGCAGGTGGTCGAGGTAGGCATAGAACAATCACCCGGATACTGACGAAGGGGACGGTACTAATACCTGATTCGACTATGACACAGTTGTTCGTGGCTCCTCCTGCACGAGTTCGTCAAGCTACAAAAGGCAAGGTTGGAGGGGGCAGAAATCGCCGGGTCCTTGCCTGATATCGAGCTACCTAAGACGACCTATGGGAAGGCCAGGGTGGTCATGACACGTCCAGGTGAGTCGGATCTGTCAGCTTTTCAAGCTCTCCCGCTAAATCTTGACCATTGCAGACTTTTTGAGTGGCCTAGATTACGCAAACGTGAGTCGGTTCTGAATACGCTCATGTAGTAGTTTCGGTAGCACCGTGTTGACACGGATCTCGCCATCTCTCTCTCATCCAGATCATTTCGATCGATGTGAGTAGCACGCACGTCCTGGAATGCACAACAGCGACTGATATTCTCGTTTCAATGTTGACAGAACAAGTTCAACGTGCGCCCTGACAACATGTTGACTCTGAGGTCAGCCGAGCAGATCACAAATGAAGAAGACTTTGAAGAGACTCTCCAATCTGTGCGAGACCGGGTAGACGAGATCGAGGGTCTGCATAGGCAGTCCGAGATCTGCGTCAAGGAACCGTTCCAGATCCGGTATGAAAGCGGCGGATGGCTTTCCTGGTTATGGCCGAGTCGTGGACGGGTCATATCTGTCGAAGGCCTGGGTGCCGCTTTCGTACCGGCAAAGGACGAGAAGGACGATTGATGACCATGTTGACTGTTCTTGCGAAGCGGTTAAGCAGACACCACAACACACTTATACCCATCTATACCACCCTGTACACCCTTAGCAGCAATTTAGCGACCAGTGTCGAGCGGATTAGGCTGATCGCCGTATAGGGCGTTCAAACCGTAGAATTACTGCCTCCACCTCAGCCTACAGGTCTTCAGTAGGCAAGGCGATGCCAAAATCCTTTCCGAATCGCCTCCCTTTGTTAATGGCTGCGATCTGCCCTCCCTTTGATCATTTACGGTCGCAAGCTGTGCTGCACGACTCGACTTCGAATCTGCCACTCAACATACTCTCCATAGACCAGGACGACGTTGAACTACTCTATACACACAAGCCTGATCATCACTAGCGAACCTTGACCCACGATGCAAAGCCCAATGGATGAGGACGATCTGAGTCGCCCGATATCTGCACCCAGACCGGTAGCATCGGGCGCTTCTACGGTCAATCACAATCCGTTGAGCGTTCGAGTGACCGATACATCGATTGGAAAATTCGACCCTAGAACCAAACCAGGAATCAAGGTTGATGATGCATACTCCGTACTCAATCCGGATCTACCGAGCCGAGACGCATTGTACATTTTCGTGAACTTTATTTCGTATACGCGCACGCCGAAACAAGGTTCACAAGGCGTACGGGACGAACAGCTGAAACATGCTTCGAGGCTATTGGACTATGCCAGGGTAAGATTGCCTAGAATGCGTCCGTTTTATCCATTCATCCATTCAATAAGCCTGATGTTTCGCTTTGTCACTTGATGACCCGCAGGACCTCTCACAAAGACCGAGAAACCGTGTCAGCGCTCTTCATATCAAATATCGCTTTCCCGAGGAACCCGGCAGCAAACTACTCCAAGGAAACCCTCGTCCGTTCCCCGTGATGCTGGATCCCGTCATCAAAATTGACATGAGTGAGTGCAACATTATGGAGAGAACACAGTATTCGCTCCGCTTGACTAAGGGTTTCCTACGAGGAGAACCTACGGGGACCTTTGAGCCGGCATTTGCTGCGGCCATTTTCCAGCATATCGCTCAGAACATCAACCCAGCCCCGAAGAACGTCGTGGTGGCCTATGTAGGAGCAGAAGTGACAGCGTGAGTGATTGACTCTATGAAGTCGGCAGCATCTCTGGCTTACGTGGAACACCTTGACAACAGCACGCACATCCGCGATCTCTCGGTCTGGTGTTCCAATCGGGTCCCGGCGGTAACGACCTTTTCCGTGACTGAATGCCGAATTCGAGATCCGCGTCCGCTAGAAGAAGCGTTGGGCGATGCGCTTGACATCTCGATGTACCTGAACGAAGGCGAATCGCCCGTCTATGATACCTATCCTGGTTCTGGCGAGAGCTTCTCCGCGCACCGACCTTTTGGCCACTCTACCTCTGGTGGTTCCTACCTCCGCGCCAAAGAAAAGGCGCTCAGGCAGTTCGGGGTCATCACCAACAGCTACAGTAGTGGGAGAGGTAGCTGGGTGAGCGACATTGGCGTAGGGTCTCCCAACATCCGAGCGCTCCGCGGGCATACTCTTGAAGCTATCATCGATAGCATGGGATTAGGTGATGGCAACGAGGCCGCCGCGAATCGACAACAGGAGCGAGACCTACAGCTCGCCGAGATGGTCAAGCCTAAAGACTTTGCTGCCAAGAGAAGCAGCAGTTCAGCGCCGAAGCGTTCGTGGAGACAGAACAGTGGATCCGAGGGTACCAAGGCCGGTGGGCGGACCTGGAGGGACCTCGTCGTCGCGCAGAACGATCGTTTCAATCCGGAATACATAGATCCAGATGTCTGAACGGCATGTTTGCCACGTTGAGATGTGTATTATGCATGTGTGGATTCGACGCTCGGTTTACTTGCCATGCGACGCCTGTGGATTATGCCTGATACATGATGTCTTTGTTCATCGTTCCAATAGCCCTTGACATACGCCTTCAATGTCGGCGATCTCTTTGGGAGCGTTTGCGGACAGGTTCAGAGGACCATCTTTCGTGAAAGCGACGGCGTCCTGCCAGAACATCGGAAAGTATTACCATCAGCCTCGCCAATCATGAGCTATTGCTAGAGCTCCTGTCGAATTTACCTCTATCCGGATACCCATCCCGTGGAAAGCTTTGGGAAAGGCGTCATTGGCAGGAACGTAACAACCGGGCTCGATCGTGATCACGTTCCCTTCCACCAGACTGAAGTTCAGGAAGCGTTCCAGTCAGACCTCTTTCATTGCCGAGAGCGGTAATAGACGCGGATGCTCACTGTCCATTCCGGTTATTGGACGCGCAGTCGTGCAGATCGCTGCCAAGGTGGTGGGAGATGTAGTGTGGGTACTATCGTCGGACCTTATTAGCCGGAGAACTCGCGATGAAAACGGTAAATAAGCACGCTCACCAAGCTTCGCTCGACGTCCCCGGTATACAACTTGAACCCAATCTGTCTGAGCTCCTCGGTCAAGAGGCTGCAACCTGCACAACCAATATTCTTCCCCGTCAGCATAGTCGAGCTCAACACGTCAAACGGCCTTGAAATCATTGACCCGATACTCACTCAACCGGTGGATTTCCCCCATCCCAACCTCATCTTCAACCCTGCACTTCTCCACACACTTCTTCTGTACGTTCAAGACCGCCTGATAGAGGTCCTTTTGCGGTTCACTGAATTTGCCCGAGACGGGGAACGTCCGTGTGATGTCCGATGCGTAGTGCGAGTATTCGCACCCAGCGTCGAGGAGGAGGAGTTCGCCGGGTTGGAGGAGCTGGTCGTTCTGGGTGTAGTGGATGACACAGGCATTGGCGCTGCATTGCATAATATCCAAAAGACGTCATATCATGTTCGTCAGATCTGACCCTTCAAGACGCGCTTTGTGCAGCAGCAATGGAACGACCGTCGACTCACCCTGAAGCGACCACGGGCACATAAGCCGGCCTCTCGCTCCCCCTCATCGCGCAATGATACTCAAACTCCGCCTGGACCATATACTCTGTCACTTCTTTCCTCTCCTCCGTCATCCCTCTAGCGGTGGAGCGCATGACCCGCGTATGTGCCTCTGAAGAGATGTCACCGGCTCTTTTCATCAAGGCGAGTTCGGCTGGGGATTTGATCATCCGGAGTTTCTCCACCTCGGGAGCTAGGGGTTTGCATTTCGGATTCGAGGCGAGGAGTTGGTGGAGAACCAAGTGAGGCGGGACCTTCTGATTTGTCGATGATGAAGAACCCGATAGGAACTTCCCTAGCGTAGAAGAGACCTTGCCTCTTTTCGTCATCCCAAGCTCATTGAATGCCGTTGACGATAACGACGCCGGCGGGTAAGGCTCCGACCACTCCGACTCCGATGCCTTAGGCGGCAACTCCACAAACAACTTCCCCTCCCCCTTGATATCGACGATCCTCTCCAAATGCTCCTGCAGCAGCGTATTCGGGAACGCCTCGTCCGCCCCAAACACCTTTACCGCCCCCTCTGGGCCTGTGCGGGCTCCTTCCCATTTTTCTTCATGTGCGTCCTTGGAGGGGACGTAGAGGGTGTAGGTATAACCCCGGGAGGAGGAAGGTTTGGATTCTAGAGCGCACGATGGACATGCGGGTGGACAAGGCGAGATAGAAGGGACCAGGAGAATAAGTGGGACAGGGGTCGTTGTAGCGAGGATCAGCTCGACGATGCAGGTCACGTACGGCATCCTTCGGACCCCAGTGGAGAAGGAGTAGAAGTACTCACCGAGCACCAGGACCGCATCAGGTTCATGAAACCCCGTCAAGTAGAAGAAATCGGTAGCTACGGAAAGTAGGAACGTTTGGGTTAGCATTCAGCGCCCGGGCTGTCGAGACGCTTTGCGGGAAGATCGAGCAGGCGGATAGTTAAAAGGCAGAGGTAGATATTGACATCGACTTACATTGCCGAAATTTGTAACTAAGACCATATGCAAATCAGGTCATTCGCAATCCGGTATAAGCAAAAGAAGGCCGGATATGCAGTTCAACTAGGGGATCAGAGCGTACTGACAAGATCTCTACCCTTCCCAACAAAGCCAAAAAGCGAATGATCAACGAAACGGGACGCAAATGAAGAAATCAGCTCTACAGTCCAAAGTGTGCTAGGCAAGAAGAGGAATCCCACCACCTCGACACAGCGACTCACGTTGCGTAACAAGCCTAACCCCAGCGCCCATACATACGACCCTACTCCCCTCCGGCAGACCCTGCATCAATTTTCTCCTTCTCTGTTCATATTCCGCCGCTGTGATACCCCGTGTTAAGTGTCCAGGGTTCTCACTCCGGACCAGATGAGGGTGGGTCTGTGAGAGCGGTTGGCCGTAGAGTGGAGGTTTGGCGTAGTGAGTCTGGTTTGGGGTGCTGTATGACCGTGTGCTTTGGGTCCGGGAGCGTTGAGGCACGGATATGGACATTCGAGTTGGGCATGATGAAGATGCTGATATTATTGATGCTATGTGTTGAGTTACGATCACGATCGGTTAGCATTGGTAAATCATGGAAACTGTATCACCCACGGAAGCTCAAAGAGCACGCATGCTCGCTCGCGCTGCAGGAAACTTACCTGGCCGACCGATGTTCCGAGACGCAGCAGCTCGCAGGCTGATGGAGAGGTGTGCCATCCCGCCTGTCATGTACTATGATGTTAGTGACTGTTTGAGCGTGTATGTGCGAGTGATGATGAGATTCGAGCATCATTTTGTCGAGAATGCACATCTACGAGCTACGAGAGACTTTAGGGTACAACCTCGACAATCAGGGTCGACGACGAGTCTCTGGTCTCTCTCCCTCGATCTGGGGAAATGACGAATCTCATCCATCCTCGACCTCCCCGAACCATATCTCTCGATCTCCCTGTAAGTTACCATCGTCAACGCTCGCCGATCGTCCACACTCTCTTCCTCTCGTCCTCATCGATCGAAAGTATCTCCCTACCATCATGCCCCGAACGATCCGTATCGCCCTGCTCCTCTGCGACACCCCGCTCCCGCTAGTCCAGCAAGAACTAAACTACCCGACCTACACCCCGGTCTTCCTCTCCCACTTGCAAGACACCCTAGACTCTTACCCGGACAAAAAGGCTGTCGAGGGTGTACAGCTGGAGGTGGATAGTTTCGATGTGGCAGGGAAACAGGAATACCCGGATGAGAAGAAGGTGGGGGAGGGATGGTACGATGCGGTGATGATGACCGGTTCAGGTAAGTCTCACTGCATAGTCGCTTTTCTTTCTGTTCATCGTATTGCGACTTTCGATGCTGATTCTCCCCCTTTCTCACATACAACTACTACCTTAAAACATAATCCTCGCCCCAGCTCACTCCGCCTACTCCCCCCTCCCATGGCTGCAACGCCTAATCACCTACATTCACACCCTCTCCACAGACCCCTCCTATTCACACCTGAAAATCATAGGGATCTGTTTCGGCATGCAAGTCATCGCCATGGCCCTAGGAGGACCACAGGCGGTCGTCCCCAACGAAAAGGGATGGGAGATCGGGGTTTACGAGGTCGGGTTGACGGATGCTGGGAGGGATTGGTTTGGAAGGGTCATGGCTGGCGATGTGGATAGTCGGTTGAAGGATGCAGAGGATGTTGAGAGTGCGAGTGAACGGGTCGTGGAGAAGGTCGTCGGGACGGAGAAGATCGTGAGTCTTTCTCTTGCTTTCGAGTCATCAGATGCTAGATGGGTGGGAGAGGAACCGCTTGGCTGATAAGAGCGATTTCGCTATACTATGTTGTCGACTTTGGTTGTGACCAATAGCACATCCAGCAGATGGTGAGTGGCGTGCTTTCTCGCTCTGACTCTCTCTTACACTGTTCTTCTTTGGAGTGGTCGCTTACTATCCGTTGCCTTCTTGCTCCATTATCTCCTTCCCTCCCCCACCCGTACCTGACCTCTGTCAACCGGACTCCACGACCCACCTCACCATTCCAAACTCGAATTTGACAATATCAATTCTTAGCACCGAGACCACCTTCCTCAAGTCCCTCCGAATTTCGAACTCCTAGGTTCTTCCCCGAAATGCAAGGTCCAGGGGATCGTGCAGTATTACCCCGAAGATTCTTCAACGGAGGAGACGGGAGGGAGCAGAGCTGGGAATGGGAGGAGGAAGATTAGGATCGTCGGGTTACAGGGTCATCCAGAGTTCACGACTGTAAGTACTCGGATTGCTGCCTTTGTCCAGTACATGCGCCCAGTCTTGTTTCCTGTACAACGAATTGACGAATAAACTATGCAACTACCCTTCATCTTTATTTTCAACGACATCATCACCCTTCTCAACGTCCGCGTCCTCGAACCCGCTCAACGGTTGCGACTTACGACCTCAGGCCATTGTCGACCGGATGATCTCCGTTCGCTCCGAATCCGGCGTCTTGGACACTCCAACTGCCGAAGAAGCCAGACGTAGGAGTTCTGCTCAGAGCGGAGGCGAGGGAAGAGGGGTGATCGGATGGGGCATCTGGGCGGTCTTGTTGGAGCTCTGAGCGAGGAGGGGTGGTATGTGAGGTGTGTTGCCATGCGCGATGGCGATGGTAGTAGGTAGGGCGAGATGAAGGTACTATCACTATCAGGTTGGGTGGGTTGGGACGTTGTACCGGAGAGATACCATGAAGTATAGAAGGGAAATACAAAGGGAAAGAGGGACATGTCCGATAGACAAGGATGCCTTTAGCTTCATTTCAAAGATTTTTCGCCTTCCGACCGAGCGCTGGTCCTGGACACCAGTTTCAAAAACCTCAAAATCCGCTCTATGCCTGAACCTCCCCGCTGGAGCATGTTGCAAACGGCCTTCTGGAGACCGGCCGTCGTCCATCCATCAAGTCAAGAAGAGACCCTTACGAGCAATTACCACAAGGTAAGTAATAGAAATCAAACGTTAACAGCTCTATCATTAATTCCACTTGTGGGATCATTTGCTCTACTTCCTATTGCGGAAGATGGTCGGCAGGGTGTTGATCAAAGATGTTGAGATGGATCTGATCGGAAGTGAGGGCCGCTTGCGGCTGAGGGGAGTCGCTGAAATCGACACCAGCACACCCGTACGCGAGAACTCTGTCATCGGCTATCACGTCAAGGGGACAGAGGAGGAATTGAACAGAATCGTCGCTATGCGTTCGCAAACCCGTCACGGGAAGGATCTGACTGTCGCCTGCGACGCACCCGGGGGTGAGTCATGAATCGAGAGCCCGTGTCTCCGTGCTCGCCGCTGATCGTCTTCCTGTTCACAGGTATTGTGGGATACACTCTGGTGGACTTCCCTCCAGGCAGTTTCGGATCTGGATGTCAAGAGGGTAGCGTTCAATATCGCCGACACCGATACCCACTCGATCGACATCTCTTACGAGGAATTCGGCTGGGTACAGGATGACACCAAGCGACATGGCGGCCGAAAATACGACCCCCGTCCGCATTTGAAAGTGTCTTACTTTATCGAAAGCGAGGGCAGTCTGAAGTCGATCCGCGACGACCTCGCCAGTCGACTCAAATCGGGCATTGTCAAGGTGACAGCTCAGGAAGAGACGCAAAGGAAGGCGGCCGAGAGTATCCCACACTCCGCTACAGCAAAGCGACAGACTTGAAACAGGCGGCGTCGGCATCGAACCCAGTAGCTTCGAGCACGGTAGTATCGAGCACTACAGGAAACCTCACTCGACAAGTCGCCAACATGTCGACCTCCTTGACCGCTTCCGGATCGAATTCCACGGCCACCCAGATGCCATCGAAGAGACAGCGCAGCAGGAACAAGGCGAGGGCCAGGGTCGACTCGCCGATTCTGGAGGAGCCCAAGGAGCCCAAGGAGCCGCTCTTTGCAGCCTCTGCCCCCGTGGTATTGGCCGATCTCGGGGAATGGATTTCCCCTAGCGATAGGACCCATGACTTGAGTCACGAGACTTACGAAGAAGGTCTCCCTGCAGCGAAGAGGTTCGCTGCTCCTGTCGGTCAGGCTTCGACCTCGACCTCGAACCCCGACGTCCCTGCCGTCGTCGACCCCGCTCAGGATTCGATCTCGAGCTTGAACCCCGACGTCCCTGCCATCGTCGACTCCGCTCAGGCTTCGACCTCGACCTCGAACCCCGACGCCCCTGCCGCTGTCTCCGCTCTTGTCGTCGATTCCGCCCCTACCGCCGCCTCTGTCGCCGATCCCCCCTCTGTCGCCGCTACCACCTCTGTCGACGATCCCCCCTCTGTCGACGATCCCCCCTCTGACGACAATCCCCCCTCTGTCGACGATCCCCCCTCTGTCGCCACTACCACCTCTATCATCGATCCCCCCTCCGTCGCCATTACCAAATTTACAAGCTGGCAGTCTTCGTCTACTGTGCTCGTATAGCCGAAAGGCGCTCGTACATCTTTCCCTGAGGACTCTTGGCCAGTGATCGAGATTTCTTTTTCCTTAAGGAGGTGCACGCAACGCGATACAAGAAGGGCGAGCCTTCCTGGAAGCAAGAGTCGTATGGAAATGCGAAGAGGTGAAGCTCGGCTATTATATGCATGTCTAAAAGAAGGGTTTCTGACGTCCTATGGTGTTGCACGTTCCATGACGAAAGCGGATGAGCTATAACCAAGAAGGTTGCCACCAAGACCTTCAGCTTGGAATATCTGTAAGCAGTAGAGCGAAATCGAGTTCGAAATTTGCACTCTCGGATAATAGACCGGGAGTTTTACAAGCCCAGGGGGTCCCGTCCTTCTCTCCATAACTGGCCCAAACTGTGGCGACAGCTTCGTCACTGATCACCTTCTTCTTATCCTCAGACCACGTTGTGCGACTAGCTAGATTTCCCTCCACTTGCTGCTCCTCTTAAAGCTAGGGTGATCCGGCAGACAAGTTGTACTTAAATGAGACCTGAAACGGTGTGTCAGCTGATGATCGTTGATAATCACAAGAATCGATATCTTCTATAGACATATTTCAAAAGCTTGTTCAATATCCCAACGCCCAGTACCAACTTCAGAACTTCAGCATGCAATCCCGTATGTTGTATATGCTTGTACATTTTCCTCCACCCCTTCGTCCGATGCATACGGTAGATTTGTTTCGAAACATGGCAATCCTTCCATGGGAGAACAGTTCATGACTGCGTCCCCCCTTGACAAGTTTCACTCGAACTACCTCGCCTGCGTTCTGTCCCATCTGTCAGGCCAGAGAGATTTCCTTCATCTCGCGGTCGGCTGCGCTAATGCTTTCCCCGACGGCGATCCCATCGTCTGTCCGCATATCCCAATCGACGTCATCAATTGACCCTTCCACCTCGACTTCGAGCTCCTCGGCTGCTGCATGACCTGATGCTGTCGGTCTGGCATACATTTCCCCTCCACATACCAGCCACATCGCCCATCGCCATCGCTCGGTGCTGCTCTTCCAATCCCACACTACGCTCACAGTTTCGCGAAACTGCTTACCTGAACAGGCAGAGAACTCGGGATGCGTCGGATGAAGTGCCGGATGGCTGGTGTCGAAGGACGGATTGTCGATCCAAGTGATTGTATGCGAGGCCCTTAAAAGAAAGTGCGAATGCCGCAAGAGCAGCCATCGCCCGGTGGACGTAGGTCGCCCGTTGACCTACGGTATGTCGCGCAATGAGGTTAACATCGTAGGCAACCGACTCTGAACACAACTTCTCGACTCGCCTGCGTGTTGCATTCGACGCCGACCGTAGACAGGGTGTGTTCGATATCCATGGTAGAGTACTGCATATCACGACTCTCGAGCTTGGTCAGATCGAATTTGTTCCAGAAATCGCAAACCAGTACCTAAGGGAGCGAGGTTGATCAATACTCAGTCCTATATGTTACCGTTGTGTATTTCCTATCGCAAAATCTTACAGACCTCGCAGTTCTTGGCCATGATCAAGGCTTCATACAATCTGGCAAGGAGCTCAGTAGCTGATTCTGGTAATCTCTCTTTCCACCGCTGTCCTTGTCGAGTCCTGACTACGTTGAGGCGGGACGGACGCTGCCATCCGCTCTGTGGAGCTTGGGTAACTACCCGCATCTTCAGGTCTTTTCGTTTCTTGGCCTCCCGAGAGTTCAATCCCCAGTTCATCCGCTTTCCGAATGTGCTCTGGGATTCGGCGATCGAGGGGGATGGTGGATTGCTGACGAAGCGCGATTGAGGCGTGGTAGGTAGAGAAGCTGGAGAGCTGTCGGCGCGAGCCTTGTTTTGCCGCAGTTCGAGCATCTGTGGCTGCTGATCGAAATGAGAGACGTGTTGGGGACGGATAGCCATGCTCATGGTATCTATCGAATAGGCTGACCGCGATGTTTTTGCTTTCGTGGATCCCGACCGGTTGAGGTTGAACCCGAACAGTAGAGCCGTCTCGCCTAGAACGATAAGTCGGCTGAGTCAAGACTAGGAACAAGAGGTAGAGACAGTCCCAGACAGTTCGGCCTGACGATCTATGTATGGTGAAGATCGTTCAGGCTGATCCTCTGTTCCCCTTTGTTCGATGTGCGTCGAGAGTCTCAGCCGAGTTTGTCGAGCGCGAGGACAATGGCGCGCGTGATCATTCACCACAACCCAGCTCCCCTTGACCTCAAGCTGCCATCTCTGCAGCGCCCTGGAGTACGAGGGTCATTTTCACAAAGGAATCTGTTCCGCTCACCCTGGCAACCCCTTGGCCCCGTTGTGGCGGACGCGTCGACATAGGGGTCGGAGGCGCGACCAAAGGAGAACGACGCCACTGCGCGTGGGTAGTTAGTTATGAAACGTCGCTTTCGAGTCAGAATTTGGGGTCAGCACTCATCTTGCAGACTTGCTAACAGGTTGAGTGGTATGAATTGCTCTGTCCCACTTGCTAGCTGCATAATCAATGGTCAATCTGTAGGGTGGACTCCTGTTCAGCCCTCGGCTCTGCCCTTGCGAATCTCGCGATCGCACGGATTCGACCTGAAGGCCTGATATAAACCGATATTCACAGAGCATTTGTGCCTGGGAGAGCATTTCAGGCCAATGATAGCGAGGTGCCGTAGACTCATGATCAACACCGCAGGAGATCATGTCGATACCGCATATCGTCCCGGACTCGACCTGGTCATCGCACATGATGACTACACGTCTCGTCGGCCCGACATCGAGATTACAATCATGTCCGGCAAGCCAAAGTGACTAGGGATACGAAGGTCATTCGAGGTCAGCAATAGCGTTTCTTCTCTCAGCTCCCGCTATTTTGGCGCCCTCACGGATCTAGAGCAGAAAGATGGCGGACAGCGTGAATCAAGTACTGAATCTTCGCACAGTTCTCCAGATCTCCAGACTGCAATCGTGAATCATGATTCCAAATTAAACATCATTTTTAACCATTGAACTTCGCATAAGCAAGGTTCAGTCAAACAAGATCCCGAGCAAGTCGGATATCTTCTTGAACTTGCTGAGAACGGCTTGACGTCCCGAACGATTCTGACGGCTCGATTTCGACGCGAATTGCATCGCTCACGATACATATGCCATCTCGCATCGCCTGAAGTCTGGGGTATGTGATCTAGTGTACAGTGTGATGTTGGGCTTCCTCATCTATAATCGTAAAAGTCTCGGGCTCTCGTAAGGTTTCGTCTCGTACCCATTCGCATCTATCGTTGTTGCTATCCTTTCTGTTGCGTGATTAACATCCATCTCTGAGCCTGTTTTTAGGAACCGTGGAGCCAGTCTGCGCCCAAGTTGTCAGATTCGGGTTGTTATAAGCTGTTTTTATTGATTCGACAATGAGCAATCAGCGATCTAGATCCTCGACCAACGGACTCGTCGTTCGCGCGCTCACCATCGGCGTGACGTGCGATGTAGTCGGCCGTCGGATAGTCTGTCAGGATCAATGGATATCGATCAGCCTGGAATACGTGATGCGTTCCTCTTTCTAACGTACCCTTAGGATCACACCCTACCGAACCATAGTCTTCCCGTTGATAGACACGAATGTACTCGAATTGCATCTCTGCCGGGAATTTAAGATGCTCCTTGTCGACCCATTGGAAGTTGTCACTTAGGCCAAGGTTGAGAACCAGCGCCATCGGTTCTTCTGGTATGAGACGCTGTCCGACTTCAGTCCCAGGGTTTGGCGCCAGACCTGGAGCGTGCAGAGTCCAGCTCTCAACGCCGTCGGCTACCCAGGTAATGTACCCATTACTTCGGTCGTCCTTGTTGGCATAGAGCTCATATCCATAAGTGGTGTAAACCCCGCCAGTCTCCTGGTAGACATCGTCGGGGATAATGGTCAAGCCCGAACATGATTGTTGATATACCCCTCCAGTGTAAGTGTTCCAGTATGTCAAGTCTGGGTTGGCTACATCGCTGGAGGCGTTGTCAAACTTCCAATTTTCGTCATAAGGTGCAATCTGCAGGGTTTGCGAGACTTCTCCTTTCTTCCGATCGGTAAGAACCTGTCGAATGCGATACAAATAATTCAGCAAGACTGGCCAAAATAGGGGTCGCAGACTCGTGGCTTCCTTACCTGCGCCTCGATCATGTCCACTTCTGGGACACCTCTACCGATCGAAACGTCCGGACCGGGATGGTCCTCCCCTGGGCAGGTACAGGATGGCCAACGCATGCCAGGAAGGTACGATAATGCGGTCCCATCGGCAGGGTTATGCAGTGCCGCGTCGGGTCCCGTACCGTTGAGATAGGTCTGGTTCGGCAATATCCCGACGTCACACGAGTCGTAAGAATAGGGCCAGGTGCCATCCGTAGTTGCGCCATAGCCTAAGATTCGAATCCGATAATACTTGCATCAGATTGTAAGATCGTTCAAGGTCACAAGCGCACAAACCCACCTGGTCTGCCTAGATTGCCAAATGCCCAGACTCCCGGCCAGAATCCACCGATTTCGTTATTCCCAGGGAGTAGCAGCTTTGCTGTTGACGAAGAAGACGTGGTTTAGCACCCCTGGATTTGACGATAGAAGACGTTCCTCGCGCACCTTCGTAGTACATGGAACCCGAAAAGCAGAGCTTGTTCCAGCTTTGTAGCATTCCAGACGTATAGTTGAGGTTGTGATTGACCGTTTCCGATAGCGTAATCACGAGTTTGCCATCGCGGGTCGTGATGGCTCCTGCAAGCGAATCATAAGGGCGAAGATCAGCAAGGGCTTTGATGTTTGTCGTTCGGATATGTCTTGCACTGAGACTCACGGGGATCATACCATTCATAATCGTTGGTACCCCAGTAGTGAAGATCCACCGCTTCCCAATACGGGTCGTCGCCTGGGAAAAAAGTCCTGCCGTCCAGCTCAAATTCATCGGAGAACACGAGGTTCCACTGGTTCCCATCGAAACCCGTCCGTGTATAGGCATCAGAAGGCGTGTCCGGGTCAATTAAATCCCGACCGATACTGGCAAACTGCCCCGTAGCGTTGATCCCTCCGAGGTTGTATCCCGAGACATTGGCACCAGCCGTCTTTTTGTTGTATTCTTTGACGATAGGCACCCCAAGAAAGACGGCTACGATTCCTCCGCACAGGATGAATATCGTGCCCATGTTCATCCACCCTCGTGCAGAAGACCACTTGATGCTCTCCTTCTCCTCTACACGCTTCTCCCATTCTTCCAGCGGTTGAGCATCGAGTTGGGCAAGAATGTCGGCCGAGCCGTCATGCGTGTATTGTTCCCCGCCATGTGCAAGCGACAATGAGCTATTGAGAAGAGGAGAGTGATGCAACGTTAGCAGAGCAGGCGTACCGAGTGCACAATGTAGAACTTAGCATACCTTGCCGCAGGTGATCCGTTCCATTGTCCGCCAGACCGAACCAATCGCTCCCCGCTCTCTGCCGAGCCTGGTCGCGAATGTCCTAGGAAGGGCATGTTCAGGATATTCGATTGGGTTGAAGCTTGATGGTCGTCGATATTGTTGCGATTAGTGAAAGCGAATAGGTATCCAGCAAAGCGCCAAACACCATTGCCGTCAAATCTTCTTGTACCATTTCGAGGATCTCTGGTGGGTTGATTGTCGAGAATGCAACTAGGGCGCCAACGCGCCGCACCCGCTGTAGCACCACCTTCCCTCCACCCTGAGATGCTGTGCGAGCTTTTTTGTTGTTGTTATTGTAGCGGTCACCACTTGCGGGATGCGAACCGTGCGGCCGAAGCGAGGGTTTGCCATAAATACATTCGAGATCCCCCCACCTCGCGCTCGCGGGATTATTCGAAACAAAGTACCCGAGGTGTACGTGATCGGTGATTTGCCGCTAGCGATCAACACGCACCCGCCTCCTCGTCACGGCTGGCTGTCTTGCAAGTCTCATCCCCTCTGCTTCCGATCGATGGATCCCAAAGCGCCGCTTCTCCACCTGCCCAGTCCCACGCGATTCGAGGTAGGTCAGGGGAGCGGGATGATTGGCTGGAGGAGTTCCAAGACTTCGACCAGGCGGGGCCGTCGCCGATTATCGTTGAGCAATTGTGCGAACAAGGTCTTGTCTTCTGTAGAAGCTATGTGACACGGAGCGTTGTAGCTTTATTGCTGTAGGTGGTCCTTTAATTTTTGAATCTAGCACGATGGCAATCAACGTAGTCAGATCTCGTCGGGAAGCCGGAGCGCAAGTTACTTGTCTTTTTTCTCAAACAACGGGGATTTCATTTAAAAAACGACCACTTTTCGCGATATCGATCATCGCTCATCGACGGCGATCCAGGACTGGATAGAGCGGAGGAACTGCACCATGCAAGAGTTGCAGGGAAAGCCGGGACGGGGTCGTCTTGAACCGAGCATGTCGAAGATTTCTCGACCTTGACAAAAAACTACGTCTATAATCGATAATTTGGTCATGCTGGGTACCATCTTCTGTCAAATGACCACAGTCGGAACACCCACTTTGTCAACGTCTACCCTGATGATAGTTTCTGGTTCCGGAAAGAACGGCGTCGAAACAAACAAATTTAAAAACGACAGTTGGGTGTATCGTCTGAAAGCTGGATCAGAAACACCTCGGGCGATAAATTGCGGTCAACACTCGGAGAACGTACTCGGAGATCGCTTATGGGTCGCGGTACACGAGGTTCACAGTCTATCTAGAAAAGACCATCGCATGTCAGGAGGGCCGAAGTGGTTTCCTTCTCGGCCAGACTGCTCTACCTGCTCATACGTGAAAGCTGGAGATTGACCAGGTCGCCAACACCGCTGTTCGCCGCTCATCTTGAAGATGCGACACGGGTGAGTCAGGCGGTACCAGAAGCGCGAGGCTTGCGCGAATGGCCCTGAGACCGCGAACTTGCCGTCGAGTACGAGACACTGTGAGTCTGGGTTGTGTACGTATTCGGGTTCTCTCTTGCTTGGGCGAGAAATTCGTTGCTAATAATCAAGTCGCGATATGATAGCAAAAAGTACAAGGTCGTATTTGGCGGGGCGCGCACGCATCTCGAGACTTGCGGTTGCCGAGAAAAGTGACAGGTGCCCGGGATACCATTGACGAAGCCTCCCCTATCCCTCCCGGGCCCAAGTGGCGATTTTGACTATATATCCGCGACAGGCTGCATCGAAAGGCGAAATAAGCCATCTTAGGAAGCGAGAAGTTGGAAAATGTGCAAGGCCTTTGCGCGTACTGGGTCTGTTGCGGAACAGCTGGCTCCACGTCGTGAGACGGCGTAGAGGTCGATCCTGACGGAGCGAGATGAATACGGACGGGACTGTCAATCAGCTTGAAGCCGACCGGAGAATCGGCGACGGCCAGGAACCCACTTTCGGTGTCTTGTCATGCGATGCCTTTGCGCTTTCCAGAGAAGGTCGCGCAGGCGGTACAAGGTCGGCTGTGAGGGTTTCGAGAAGGACATCAGCCCTGGGTTGCAGACTCGGCAAATCGCCACGACTCACCTGGATGGGTTGGTGCCATATACATGAGGACGCCCTCTCCGAAATGGTGGAGCAGTTACAACAGCGCTACGTAGTGGAGGCACATGCTCTTTAGCGGGAATCGTCGGTGATGATTCGCTGGCTACAGGCTCGGACCCACAACAGATGCTCTTGTGGCCACTCTATGGAATGTGGTGTTGCCTCTCGACGATGGTGTGCGAAAAAAGCTGTCGCAGAAAGTCCGCCTCATCAGCATCGAGGCATGTCAACACTGGCTGAGATACTTACGACTCGACGTTGGCTTTCGGCGAAACTGCGCTGGCGAACCGCTGTCGGGGGGTTCCTGCCTTTCGAGGATAACCAAGTCGATACGGCTATGTCCAGGTCAGCGATGGTCTGCGAGCAATGGGACGAGGGAAAACGAACGGTCGACTTGCGGAGAAGTATTTCGAATCCCAGCTTTGCGAGCTGGTGGTCGAAACCAGACGTCCGATACGATTCGAAGTGTCGCTAAGCGCGGAACGGTCAAGGCACAGGTCAAGAGGATCAGCGTCGGTTGAAACGAAAGGACACCGAGATGAACGATCGACTTACCGAAAGGGTGTCCGCCGTTCCTTATCCGGGAGGCCACAGTCGAACAAGATCTGAAGCAGACTAGATTATACAGGATCAGCTCGAGGATTCAGGCTATATAACCCCGTAAAAATACTTCCCAACGGTGAAGATTGACAGGACTTCTTCCGTGGTCCTTTTCCACATGTCCGCTACGGCTGGTACGGAAGGTGTCACTCACAACCTAGGATCGAAACCCTAAGCAACAAGCCGTTGTCCTTTCCGCCTACGTTTCCGCAAACTCAACATGGGTCACCGATCATGACGTTATGAAGGTCCGAACGGTCAAGCTCAGCATCAACTGTCGCTATTTGAGTTGACCTGGAACCTTCCCGCCCGTCCGTGGGAAGACGATACTCGTTCAGCTATGGAACGAGATCCCGGACAAGAATGTCCGCTCGCCGAATCCTCTACCGGTTAAGGTATCAGAAACTGCGTAGAATCCCCTCGAATCCAGGTATGCCGAGGTCGAGAGGTCGTTCCGTTGAAGCCAACTGAGAAGAGGAGCAAAACCACGATCAGTACGGCTCGCTCGCGCGATCAGGATCAGGGCAAGGAGGACAGACTCGGCCGGTCGAACAAGATCCGATGCAAACTACGTTCCGGAGGATCAGCTCGGAGAATCAGGCTACAAAGATAGGCACTCAGCGTCGCGTTCGAATCCGGTCCAGAACGTCGTCGTCGGAAGGTCGTCGTTGTCGAAAATCCCATGCCCGTCACAAGGGGTAACCTGGAGGTGACATCTATTCCCCGCCCATTAAATGGCGCTTGGGCGACCGTGATACCCTCCAGGCCCACGCTAGTACTCGCAGCATGGGTCACCGCCCTCGCCGATCCAGAGGGGTCCCGACCCTCGTCGTAGTCCACACTAGTTGAGACTCGGAGGGATGCGGGTTTCCGCGTTCAGCGTGATCAGGAGTGCGGGTCCGGTACTATCGGCCACTCCGAGGCCAGTGACACCTATACAAGTGGTCGCCCTTACGCTTACCGAGTCGATCTATTTCCTCGGATCACTCGGAAACAGCAGCGCAAAAGAGCACCAGCCGAGTCGATCTGTTTCCTTGGATCACTCAAAAACAGCAGCACAAAACCGCAATTGAAAAGAAGTGATGGTGGTGATGGTGGTGGCGGCGGTGTCAGTAGTAGGAGTCGATGGGGATAGGGAAAGATTGGCGAGGAAGGCAATGATGACGGTTGATGAAGGATGAAGGGATGTGTGCGTGTGTGATGCGATGTGAGCGTGAGTGGCGAAAAGGGCGACGGAGGAACGTGGGCGGTCGACAAGTTTTAAGCTGATTCGTCTCGTCGCTTTCTCACGCGTCGCGCCCCCGCTCGCTCACCAGCTCGCAGCAGCCTCTCGAGGTCATCAAACATTCCATCAATCAGACTCTGTCGACTTCAGCGAGGGTGGCTACAAGCTACAAGACTATTCCGGCCATCTCCATTCGTAACAATCATCAGCCATGTCTCGATCGAAAGCCAAAGAGCCCGTATCTGAATTAAATGATGAAGATGCCCGACCGATGCCAACCGTCTCCGACAGCAAAGTTTACATCTGGAAGAACAGCAAGGACGTTCAGTTGACCGGAGAGTTGACCGGAGTGGTGACCAGTAACGACTTTATGATCAAAGCAATGGAGTTGTGTCGAGAGCTCAAGGAGGATTTAGGCGTCAGGCTCACCGTCCAGGGTATCGCTTGGATCAGTGAGTTTTTTTAGTGACCTCACTTGTCAGATGTCTGGGCTGAACCTGCGCTCCTTAGGTACCGTCAACTACCCCCAACAATTCCAAAAAGACAGTCAAGTCGTTGGATTCTGTGTCGATGGCAAGCGTGAAGACCTCTGTCGGGTTATCGCTATGCGCTCGCATACTAGGTAAGTGGACCGCATTACGCTCAGCTTCCTTCCGTACCTAAAAACCGCACTACGCTCTGATAGGCACGGGAACAAGCTGGTCATAACCTGACTCAATTTAAATCTCGGTGAATTCCCGTTTAAATTCACTTAAATCGCGCGTTATCAGTCCTACTATAGTGACGTGTCAATTGTACGGTGAAATCGTTAATTATTGCAGTGTTGATGAAGTCGACCTCCACAAGTCGATCGATGTATCGATGTACGATATCGACACGATAGCTGTAATACTACCTTTTACACATCAGACAGCTTCACAATGACTAGTAGAACCCCCCTGAACACCACTAGGACCTTTAACAACGCACCGTTGGTGACAAATCACCATCAACCACGCACCTTCGTTCCGCTCGCTCCGGACCTCCCTTTCGCACCGAACTACGAGCCTGTACCTGTCACGGGGAGGCTAGAATACGTCGACGCGGGAGTTGTTGGGCGGTTCGGGGCGTTTTGGTACTATAGCGGCCGTTTCGTTGTGACTTAGTCCACGATACAGAAGGTAACGGTATGATGAACTTCGATATCGTCGCTTAGAACCCAATTCGGTTCTAAGCTCCTCATTCTACTCTACAATAGATCGCCATCCTCTAAACTACGTTGCGGCGGTGTGTTCGACCGGTCGAGAGCGCGTCTTGGGCTTAATCGGGCGGAAAAGCCAAATAAAGGCGCGTTCCGTAGCGCGTCGGGATAAGTCCGAGGTTATGCTGAGCCGACGTTCCGGTTCCGATCGTCACTCGGTGACATTACATCCCCCTTTCCGAAAGAAGGTCGTCCTCGACCTTCTATAAGGTACCCTTCCGCCGATCCCCGTCCTTTATGCTTCTCGCGCGCCTACGTCATCGCGCTTCGCGACTTTAGCGCGTCAAACTCTATTCTTGTCGATATCGTTCTCGTATTGTCTCGATACTACGATCGTCGTATATCGTTTGGCTCGTCGTACTTTGATGCTATTGTTCGCTGTAAGTCCTCGTTCGTATGTAGTAAAAGCGCAGCTGCGCTTATGCGTTTGTATCCGCGATTGTCGAGAAGCAAACAGTATATAGTCTCGACCGTTTGTTCTTGTCGATTCTTGATTTCCCCCTTCGACAACTACCACCAATACTCTTTCATACCAAATAGCCCTCCACCTCTTCAATATGTCCTCAAACGCCAAGCCTGCCGCCCCCGTCGTCGAGACTTCCGCCACCGGTGTGAAGTCGATCAAGTTCCGCGGTCAGTCTTTCGCCGTCGGTCAGAGGGGGGTCGGGAGTGATTTGGGCGATGCCGCCGACGCCAAGAAGGGTTTCGTACGTATCCGTTTCTTATCTCGGCGTTCTCAGACTTTTCCGCCTTTAACCGTTTCCGTTTCGCAGCTCGTCCGTCTCAAAGAGGCCCTCGCCCGTTGGGAGAAGACCATGGTCCCCGCCAAAGGTTGTACGAGCTGCCGGGCGTGGCGGGACGATCCCGCCGAAACGATGGTCTTCGCCGAGTGCCGGGCGAAGAGGAAGGCCAACGGTGGCTTTCAGTCCTGCCTCGAGTGCAACGCTCGGGGTTCTTCGAAGTGTTCGTTCGTGAAGGTTCGCCGGGATAGCCCGGAAAAGATGAAAGCGGTGATGGTGAGCTTCTTTTAGTCTCCGGTCCTCGACTATTCCGTACTAATCCTGGCTTTTCCGTCTTTTGTTTCGCAGGTCGAGGTCGCTTCGGCCTTGAAGTCCCAGGCCGCCGCCGCCGCCACCAAGGCCCAGAGGTTGGAGTTCCTCCGCCTCCAGCGGAAGCTCCGCCGTTCCGCCGGCCTCTCCGCCGCCGACTCGGACGCCGACTCGTCCATGGGCGAGGAAACGTCTGAGTCTGAATAGACTCGCCTTCTTTTTTTTTCTTGTTTTTGTTCTTTTTATGTTTTTTATTCGTTGTAAATCTTTTCCGATCTTGTACTCTTTTGGGCTTTTCGGCCGGGCATACTCCCGGTGATATAAATACTATACCTCGCTGTCTCTTCTCGCTCTCCTCTCGTACGCTACCTCCACTACTCTCCTCTCACGCTACCTGCACCGTCCCCTACTTTCGCATCTCAGTCCGTTGCATATTTTCCCGGTCCACGGCGGAAACAGGCCTTTCCGCCCGTTTTGGTGCACCCGGATTTAAGATATGGAAGTCTTCAATCAACTCCTCCGCCTCAATGTCCTCCTCTCGTACCCATTCCACTGCATCGGGTCCTGTGTACCCCCGCCATTGTACCTTGTATTCGATTCCCTTCCCCTTGCGTTGTCGAGAGTCAAGAACCCTCTCCAGCTCGAACTCTTGTCCGTCGTCTGGTATCTCCTCGGTACTGTCGGGAGCTTTTCGGTACGTTTCCGCCGCCTCCCAGAAGGGTTCTAGTTGACAAACGTGAAATACATCGTGCCTTTTCCAACTCTTTGGTAGTTCGATGCGGTAGGCCAGATCTGCGACCTTCTCCTTCACTCGGTAGGGACCCAACCATCTCGCCGCCAATTTCTTGGTAGGGCGATACCTCTTCACCACTTCGCTGTCTAATAGCACTCGATCGCCTACTTTTATCAACGGTTCCTGGCTTTTCCGCCCCTCGTCATACGACGCTGTCCGCTGATTAGCGACCGCTATCCAGTATTGAGTCTCCCTCCACATCTTGTCGAAGTCCTTGACCATAACTCCGGCTGTGGGCGATTCGGTACTGAAGAGTTCCCCTTCGACATCGAATCGAGGATGATAGCCATGATTCGCAAAGAACGGAGTGGTGCGAGTCGCCGAATGCACCGAGTTGTTGTATGTGAACTCAGCCATAGGTAATAAACCCACCCAATCGTCCTGATCCCATCCGCAATAAGTCCGCAAATAGCCTTCCAACGATTGGTTAACTCTCTCCGTTTGCCCGTCTGTCTGGGGGTGATACGGGGTGCTAACCCGTCTTTCCACTTTCATCAGTCGCCACATCTCCTTCAAGAAGGCGCTTACGAATAAAGAACCACGATCGGAAGTGATCGCATCTGGGAACCCTTTTTTCGAAAACACTACGGATAGTAGCGTTTCCGCCAATTCCCGCGCCGTAATTGTTCGTCGAGTCGGTATAAAGCGAGCTTCCTTGGTGAATCGGTCTACGATTACGAGAATGTTCTCGTACTCCCCACATCTCGGTAGCTGTTCCACGAAATCCATGGAGATTTCGCTCCAAGGCCTCTTTGCTACGACCAACTGCTTCAACTCGCCGTAAGGCTTGTGCTTCTTGCCCTTGTTCCGCTGACATTCTGTGCAGGTTCTTACGTACTCTTTCACCGTTTCGTACTGATTCGGCCAGTAGTAATCCCTCTGCACTAATTCGAGCGTCTTGTCCCTGCCCGGGTGACCAAAAGGCATCCCATCGTGCCGACTGCCGACGGTTTTGGACCAAAGCGCCCCGTATTGCGGGATTACCAATCTATCCTTCCACCACAAGTAGCCTCCGCGAGTCCATTTGAAGGTGAGAGGTGCACCGACCTCCGATTCACCGAAAGGAATCAAAGCGAAAACCTTTTCTCTCATACCATTCGGTAACGTACCCAACTCGTAACCCGCGAGTACTTCCTCGCTCCAGCTGTTTCCTTCGCCTTCGTCCACTTCCTCAACGATAGCGGCCCGTCCTTCCACGAACAGCCTGTCTTCCAGCAAAACCGACTCATTGTTCTTGGCTTCTATGGCCCTTTCCGCTTTGTTACGTCCAGGGTGGTAGTCGGGGCGCCTTGTCAGTGCGTCCGGTTTTGTACCTTTCCGCCCCGGTCGGTAGCGAAGATTGAAATTGAAGTCGGCTAGCTCTTCCTGCCATCGTTTTTGCCTGTTGTTCAGCTCCCTCTTTTCACGGAAATATTCCAGATTTCGATGGTCGGTAATGACTTCCACAGGATATTGGTTTTCCAATAGGTTAGGTTTCCAGTGTCGAAAAGCTAACAGCACGGCCAATAACTCCTTGTCGTGGACGTTGTAATTCATCTCGGCCGGCTTCAGTCTCCTCGAGAAAAATCCAGTCGGACGTAAAATGGCTGAACCGTCCGTTTCGGGGAATCTCTGGCTCGCAACCGCGGCTACCGCGTACGCCGACGCGTCTGTTTCTATAGTAATCGGCAGCGATGGGTCAAATTGACGCAATACCGGTGCCTCTGTGAAGCTCGTGACGAGCTGTTTGAAAGCCAAATCCTCCTTCTCGGTCCATATCCATGGTACCGTACTCCTTGTCAAAGTTGTCAAAGGTTGGGCCTTGCTTGCAAAATCCCGTATGAACCGTCGATAAAAGTTCGCAAAACCTAAGAACTGTTGTATTTCTTTGACGGAGCGAGGCGCCGGCCAACGTTTTACCGACTCCAACTTGCCCTTCTCCATTTCCACGACACCTTTTCGGACTATAAAGCCC
Organism: Filobasidium floriforme; assembly: GCF_021052385.1. Lineage (NCBI taxonomy): Eukaryota > Fungi > Basidiomycota > Tremellomycetes > Filobasidiales > Filobasidiaceae > Filobasidium > Filobasidium floriforme. The sequence goes on from NW_025763648.1 coordinate 213,754, forward strand.
AAAAACTCCACCGCATCCTTGAAGAACTCACACTTCGACGGCTTCAGGTAAAGTTTTGCCCGTCGTAGTCGATCAAAAACCTTGTTGATGGTAACGATATGTTCTTCTCTGGTCTTGCTGTACACTAAAATGTCGTCTATGTAGACGATAACCCCATCGTCAATTAGGTCTTCGAAAGTCACATTCATGAACCGTTGAAAGCTGGCGCCTGCATTCGACATCCCTTCCCGCATGACTTTGGACTGAAACGCCCCATACCGTGTCAAAATAGTCGTCCATTTTTCATCCCCCGGGCGCATTCGTAGCAATTGGTACGAAGTGGGCATATCGAACTTGCTGAAAATCGTAGCCGTCCTAATCCGTTCGAGTAGAGTACTGATCCGGGGCAAGGGGTATATATCTTTCACCGTTTGCTTGTTCAATTCCCGGAAATCCGTTACCATCCGGAATTCCCCGTTTTTCTTTGGAACCAGAAACACAGGGCTTCCGAACCAGTGTTTCGACTCTTCGATATGACCTATCCGTTTGTTCTTGTCGATCCAGTCCTTCAGCCATTGATCTTGAGCATGCGAAAGTGGGTAGACTCGGGCCTTTCGTAACAATTCAGGGCTTTTAAGCTCGACCGCGTGATCAAAATCCCTGTTTTCGGGTAATGACTCGTAACTGGCACGCTTGAATAAGTCCAGACTACCATGAAATTCCGACGGTACAAGGCTACGTAGCTCGCTCTCTTCGACCTCTTCCTCTTCCTCGTCGGGGTCTTCCGCCAGTTTCAGGGCATTAAAGACCGGATCTCCCTTTTCCAATCCATTGCCATCTACGAGCGTGCTCCGTCTTCCCTTCACTTCGATCCCTTCCGTCGTCAAACGGTCGTCTTGAATTTCGATAGACATGTCGCTAAAGTCGACAATGGCCCGGAAACGGACGTTAAAGTCCAAACCGAGGACTATTCCGCCCGTATCGAGGTCCATGATGGCCAGTTCGATCTCGATCGGTCCAAAATCCTTCTTTCGCAGCCGAATTTTGACAAAGTGCGTGATCGCGTCTGCTGCGATCGTTCCGTCAATCCTCCTCAGACGTTTCTTCCTCTCATAGGCAATCGGTACTAAACCCTCAAGTAAGGGGCAATGTCGGTCGATCGCGCTCTGAGAAGTCCCATCGTCCAGGAAGAACTTCCATTTCCCGGCGAAACCGTCCAATTCCGCCCTGAAGTAGCTCGTATGACTTCCCTCCATGTAAATCCGAAACCTTTTCCTAAGCGTGTCAGTCATTTTCTTTTGTTCCACACGAGACGATTCCTGACCAATCGCCTCGCTCAGTCTTTTTCCGAATCGCTCGAACAGTCCTCCACGTAGGCGGCTCGGGCCTTGACTTCCATAGCGTTGGCCCCCGTCGCCAGATCTTGGGCTTTTCCGCCTCTTTTCGGACACGCGCTAACGATATGTCCCTTTTCCCCACACGAGAAACAGTTCCCTTCTCGCATGTTTCTTTCCCTTTCTTCCGGTGACATGTAAGGTCGTCGGGGCACATAGGCTGTTTGAGGAATCGAAGCGGGGACCGCCACGGCGGTTCTGGGCGTAAAAGCCGACAAAGGTCCCGAACTGGGACGGTAACGGGATCGAGCGATTTGAGCTTCCGTGATGCGTTGACGGTTCTCGATACGAACGACCCATTGCCTCCATTTGTCGAAGTTCTCCGGGGCGTCTAGGTCGTTTTTGAGTCTGATCAGTAGGGAGTGTTCCAAACCCCCTTCAGCAAGGCTGATCAGAGAGTCGTCATCGTACCCGCTATACAGGGCCTGTAGGGCGAAACGGGCCAAGTATTCTTGAGCGGTACTAGTCTGCTTCATTTCCTGAAGAACCCGCCTAGCGTTCTCCTTTTCATCGTCCATCGGCCACTGATCTCTCATAGCCTTCTTGAATAGTTGATAATTCTGGAACATAAGGGGCTTATCACGGGCGCTTAAGTCCATATAAGGCGTAATCCATACCCCGGCATCGTCTCGGAACCGAGAAATAACGGCCAGTACCCTTTGAAACTCGGACCGATACGTATTCGGTTGCAAAGTTACAAACGTATCGCATTGTACGAGGAAAGAAGGCAGTTGCTTGCTTTTCCCGTGAAATGTGTTCGGTTCTGGGGCTCGGGGGTCCCTACCCGAGGCCTTTTCGTACGCTTTGGCCCTGTCCTGCATGACAGCGGCCCGAACGGAACTCGAAACTTCGTTCAGTCTGGCGTACGGGTCGACGCCCTCCCAGACGTCTTCGGGATCCATGTAATCTCCTTCGCTGTCGGACAGGGCGGTTCCGTACCTTTCCGCCTGAACCCGTGCCCGAACAGATCGGCGTTCGGACACTTTGCCCTCTTCTCCCGTCGTTCCTTTCCTTGTTGGCCTCTCCACCGCCCGTTCCCTCATTGCGTTCATCTCCAATTCCAACCTTTGGTTCTTCATTTTGAGGAGTTCGAGTTCCTCAAACAGCTTTTCCGTCAAACTCAGTTCTTGCTCTTCGTCATCCGGTTCCCTTGTTCCATCGAGTTGGTCATCTAACCCTTCTCGGTCGTTCTGTTCCTCGGCGTCCTCGCCGGCGTTCGTAATTTCTCCGGCGCTATTCTTCGCCGGACCTTGTTCGTCTTCGTCTTGTTCTTGTCTAGCGGAGTCATCCTCCTCTACCGTCTCGGGCGGAACCGTGGCTTTTCCGTTGCGGGGAAGCCTCGTTCTACCAAAGGGTTGAGCAGAAGTGGATCGCTGGGCAGACATTTTGAAGCGACGATATACTGTCACGGGGAGGCTAGAATACGTCGACGCGGGAGTTGTTGGGCGGTTCGGGGCGTTTTGGTACTATAGCGGCCGTTTCGTTGTGACTTAGTCCACGATACAGAAGGTAACGGTATGATGAACTTCGATATCGTCGCTTAGAACCCAATTCGGTTCTAAGCTCCTCATTCTACTCTACAATAGATCGCCATCCTCTAAACTACGTTGCGGCGGTGTGTTCGACCGGTCGAGAGCGCGTCTTGGGCTTAATCGGGCGGAAAAGCCAAATAAAGGCGCGTTCCGTAGCGCGTCGGGATAAGTCCGAGGTTATGCTGAGCCGACGTTCCGGTTCCGATCGTCACTCGGTGACAGTACCCTCCTATATTTCACCAGAGACCTCAGTATACACCTCCTACCACTCGTACAGTCATGGGAACGACTCATCTGGAGCTGGACCTAGTAATAGCCGCCCCGAAGATGAGTACGAGGCCGACCTTGCCTCTATAGTGCAATTGGCGAACCTTTCAGCCGGCAATTTGGGATACGACAACTCGGTCGAAGGCCAGCCTATAGCTCCCAATTTGCAAGATATAGCCAACAAGACCACTTCTAAAGCACCTACCAAGAGGGCATCCACTCGGAAGGAGATTACGGCTGCTAAATCAGCCCGTAAAGGTCCCCAACAACGACGTATTCGACATAACGAGGGTGTAGACCCCTCAACGGCGGCTCAGGCCTCTCAGGCCATTATAGATGGTCATCTAAGGGCCCCCCGTACCCAGCGAACATACGCAGGGTACATGAGGAGGTGTCGGGAGTGGCTAGACGAATGGAACGCGAATCGAGCAGAATCCGAACGGGATCTTACCGGAGCGCTCGATGAACTTAGCGATCGATCTGCGACCTGTGTACAACTCTACATCGCTCATGGAGTGTCAGGGAAGAATGGTACGAAGCCTCTGAGCAAAGATACGTGTGATGGTATCAAGGCTGCCCTCAAAGCACACTTCCAAACGACGTTCGGAAATCGTTGTTACGTGAGTGAAACCTCATCTATCTTCACCCGGTCGTGGCCATCGACCTGATATACTATCGTATGTCTTCATAGGGAGAAACCTGGCAACAGAGGCCAGATGGTCAGTGGGAAGGGAACCCTATCTTCGATGGTCTCGTACAGGACCTCATGAAGTCGATCAAGAACCGGGATGGTCGAAGCATGGCTAGTGATCAGGTCGGTCGCATGGTTACTGAAAGAGGTGTCCTTTTCACCTTGCGTGTGCTTATACATTTCTGGCTGTCGATCATTCCTTATAGTCTCTCCCTCTCCACCTTCCCGATCTGCTCCACCTCGTCAAGTGGGTGAACTCGCAGTTGGACATAGAAACGGATCCGAAGACTCGGACCGAATGGCTGTTCGCACTTGCGTACATGACGACAACGTGGTTCCTGTTCTGTCGAATGGATGAGATCCTCAGTCTCCAGGTCAAGGCTATCGAGGAGAATGGATACAGCCCTGCCTATCCAGGCGAGAGGATTACTATGATTCATCTGATGTGGCGAAAGACGAATCAGCACGATCCGCGCAAGGGTGAGTGAAAATGCTCCCTCTTTCACCGGGAGTCCTCCGATTGCGAAACTTATGACTATCTTTGCTTCTCTTGTTATTTGTTTGTTCTGTAAATACATCAACAGGGCAAACGTATCAGGTGCACCCTCCTCACAATCCCAACGAGCTCCCTGCGTACTGCTGGACTCACCTTCAGAACTGGGCAAATCACCTTCGAAAAATCACCCACCTCGACTTAGCGCCCGAATACTACTTGTTCCCTGTTATTACACCTCGAGGGAATGTAGATTTCACCAAGAGGATGCCAGCGAGCTCGTGGCAGGTCATTTGGGACCGTATATTAGATCAATCCGGCCTCGCGGCGGCGTATCCGAACGGTAACTTCACTGGGCACTGTTTCAGACGAGGAGCAGCACAGTGGCGTTTCAGCTTCGATCCTGCGGGTCGGTGGTCGTTTACAAGCCTTACCTGGTGGGGTGGTTGGGTCGAGGGCGAGTCTGTAAGTCTTAGCGAACGTAAACAGTAAGGACAAGTCCACAGTGAATATCCTGACATTTTCATTCGCCACCTCCTTCATCTGTGTACGCTCGATCGACTTCATCGACCAGGTCGGTACGATGGCACGGTACCTTCTAGAGAACCTTCTCAAGGTCGAGAGGACCTACGGGGACATGCACCACCCTCAAAAGAACCCAAACAAAACTGTCAATCAAGCAGCACCGGGTGATTTGTACCCAGCGAAATCGGGAGACATTCTGGCCGTCCGACAAGAGCAGAAGTCGATGCATAGGGACCTCGTACGTGAGATCGATAGCCTGAAGGAGTTGTGCAGAGATCGTATCGTTACACAGACGCAGGGACCCAATTCGATGGTGAGTTCAGATCCCGAGTGAAATCCCTATCGCCTTTCACCTGGCTGATCATCAGAACACATATCAGACGGAAGACGACAAAAACGATATTACGAAACAGATTCTAAAGGGTTTCAATGACATGCTGGAGGCTCGTGGTCTCGCACAACCGTTTGAGACCAATCCTGTGGCATCAACATCGACATCGACATCGATGATACCGGCCGCATCAAACGGGAGTTCTTCAGTGAATTCTTCGGTCTTTTCGTCATTCACTGGACGACTCGAGACGTCCGAAAGGAGGGTCGACGCCATGCTACAGTGTGCACCGTATACGAGGGTAGTCACTGCAAACACCACAACCTTCACTGGACCTGTGTTGAGGCTACGACGCAGCGGGGAGATCATCGAAAGAGACAAACCCGAAATCCCCGCACCTGCGGATGTCAAGGAGGCTGTAATGCAGTGGTTCTTAGGAGGATTCCATCCCCATCACCCGTACGCACTGCAGGATTGGCCAAACGAATGGTGTACGAAAGGGAAGACCAAGGACGAGCTCGCTACGCAGAACGTTTACGTCCAGCGATCCCGTTTGGGGTCAGCATACTCTTCGCTCAATGAAGGAGCAATGGATTTCACCGAAGCTGGTTGGCAACGATTCCAGGCTCGTTATCCTCAGAAGACGGTCACTGCGGTTCTTAAAGCGGTCAGAGACGAACTCAAGGCGTCGGGGCAGATCACTGCTCGTATTAGTCGCAAGCGAAGCGATCACAGCGGACAGAACTGAACTTGAACTCCGTTTTGTCGATTTTTCACCTTTTTTCGAATGTTATAGCCTGTTGTTCGTGTTTACTAGTTTATACCCCGAAATCCTGTTCTGTTTCACCCTGTACAGCTATTTACTGTGTGTCTAAAGCTACGTGTTTGATCTAGAGTGAATTCTAGTAGGAACGACTCGTTTTTTAGCTCGAGAAGCGAAATCGTCAAAAAACACAAAAACGGTCGATGAACAATAAGCGAATTTCACCAGATGATCGTCGTTTTTCAAGAACGTCTAGTCGACCGATTTCACCCAAGAACCTTCATCTACATCAACTACGTCGATATCGTTCTAAGTCTTATTATCAATACTAGACACTTCAAAACACCTCGTACTGTTGCTCTAGACCTCCCTTACCCCTTACACGTTTCACCTCGTTCTTTTACTCCCGTTTGAAGCCATGTCCGACGCCCAAAGTTCTCAAAACGCCGTACGTCGAAACGTGACCTTCTTTCACCCAAATAAACGACTTACAAGCCTATAAACTGCTCATAGACCGCCTCATCCTCCTCTAAGCCCAAGCCTAAGCAGTGGGGAGGTAAAGAGGCTGCTGCTGCTCGGCAAAGCAAGAGGTTGGCCGCTCGAGAAGAGGCTCGCGAGGCTCGCGAGAAGGCTGATCGCGAGAACGCGGAGGCTGAGCGCTGGGAGGAGCAGGGAAAGAAGAAGAGAGCTCGGGAGGACACAGACTCGGGCTCTGACGACTCGGTGGACGAGTATGTCGAGGAGGAAGGGAAGTCGAAGTCGAAGAAGACGAAGACGAGGTCGGAGAAGAAGAGGAAGACGTGAGTGAAAGAGGAGACAATTTCACCGAGAACATTGACTTATATATCTCTTATATATCTCTATCTCTATGTCTCACAGCTCCTCCCCTCCCCCGGACGATGACGAGGATGAGTTGGAAGACCCGGAGGAAGCTGCTGCTGCTGCCGAAGACCCCAGCTTCGAGTACGACCGTGATCGAGCTGAGTCGGCAGAGGTGATGAAGTATTTCTGGCGATATCGAAAAGCCAAGGTATACTGGAAGCCTCAGGTGGTCTTTGACTACTGGAGGCAGCAGCAGAAGCCGGTAAAGTCCGGGAAGAAGAACGAGGAGACGGGTGAGGTCGAACGGAAGGCGTCGGCGCACATGGAGGTGAGTATTCAAGTTCGCAAGTGAAATCCGAGACATTTTCACCGAAGAATACTGATCGACTTTCGCTTATGTTTCTTCTTTCGTCTTCTAGTCTGCGATGAAGATCTTCTTCAGTACTACTGGGAAGGTCTTTGAGGGTCGTCATCGTTGCAAGGGATGCCTACAGCTGCCTCTGCGAAGCAAGAGGAAGATATCGGATGATGTTCCCGGTATCATCCTGAAATGCAAGCAGATTTCACCGACCGGTCGATGCGCTCAATGTGCTCTCGTCGGTGAGAAGTGTTCGCTTGAGGTCCAAAACGGAGACCTCGTTAGGGTCAGGGCCTCCTTAGCAGAGGACGTGCCGACGGGACTTGCGGAGCAGCTAAAAGACCTGCTTCAAAAGATCCAGAAGCACGTCAAGAACGACCAGGTTCGGATCACGGGAACGACGATCAACGGTGTTGTCGAGATGGCTGGGGAGCTCGAGATCCACCTAGAGGAGCTAGAGGAGGCCCTACAAGGTCTTCCGGTGAAGTACGCCGATACCGACTTCATCACGGTATTCGAGAACGGAGAAGAGGTCGATTTCGATCGATAAACTTATAATTCACTGCTTAGGCTTGTTGTATCTGTACTAGAGGGCTCTTGAATGAAATATGATCTTATTACACCGACAGAATCAACATACTATGAGCTCAGAACGATCTTACTATCTGTCGAGAAGTTACATCATTTCGAACCCAATTTTCACTGAAAACGCACATAATTGCACCCAACACGTATGAACAACTATCGCACTTGAATAGGTTCTTGACAACTGTTTCAAACGCTTTCAACTCTGAGTATGTTATTCATCTAGGTCTAGAGATGGTGTATGCAAGATTCGAGACAGCTAGAAGCAATCTGGCTAGGGTGAAACATCAAAATCGTTTCAAATTCGAAGCAATAATCGTGTTCGAGTAAGGGCGTTCTGCGCTTAGAATTACAGGTAATTCATGACTAATTTCACCAGGGGCGGCGCCCTACGGGCGCGGGAGCTATATAAGCGAGTTAAATCAGCCTAAATTAGATTTAAATCGAGTCGATAACAAGTGCGAGCCAAGTCGCGTTCTACGCTGAAGAAACCCTTGTTTTCACTTGGCTTAAATCGGATTTTTCGCCCGCAACCGTCTCGAAGGGCTAGACGCAGCGACTCGATTTAAATCGACTTAAATCATTGGGCATAAGCTGAAGGTCTTACGGGATTTGCTCAAATGCTGGATGGGGTACATTATGATTGATCTTCTCGGGAAGGTACGGTACTTCTCGAACCTGAAGGGTTTCCCGCCGTTTGCTGACAAGCATCGATTCATCAGAACCCAGCCGATAGCGTCAAACAAATGGCCAGCCTTATCGCCGCTACTATAGCGACCTTGCCCGCCCCCGCCGACATCTCTCCATTCGAAAACAATGGGCCCGTAGAAGATGCGGGATCAAGCCGTCTAGGAAAGAAGCAGTATGGAATTCGTCCCCATCTGAAGATCACCTACCAACTCTCGTCGAACTACAATGCTCAGGAGACGTTGCAGACTTGCGTCGATATTCTCAGGCGACGATTTGTAAAGGCTGGAATCGGACGTCATGTCGAGATCAGTGTCCGAGAGGACCTTCGCAGGGTCCATCCCGAGATCATCGAGCCCTGGCATTACAGTGACCAGGCGGCGAAAGGAACGAGTACGGTGGCGGAACGCATGAATACCATGTCAACCGCTAGGCCGGCTCCTCCTGCGCCGACAACCACCGCCAGGGTCGACCTGTTCGAACCTGAGACTGAGGACGACGAGATCGAGACCCCCACCGAGGTCGTGGACGCCGATGCTCACCTCGCGACTCCGACGGCTGGCGACAACGAAAGGGTCGCTGAAGCCCCCGCCGACCCCGCCGAGGCTGTGGGCGACAACGGTAGGGTCGCTGAGACCCCCGCCGACCCCGCCGAGGCTGTGGGCGACAACGGAAGGGTCGCCAACTCTAGCACCTCTACTACTGCCGCCAACGAATGGACCAACGACAGGATTCGAGTACGAAGCAGCGAGAGCTACGCGGCCCCCCTGCCGGCCCCCAAGAGGACTCATCAACTCCAGCCGGCTCATCAACTCCAGCCAAATGGACTACTAGACGATCGCGTTCCGTCTTCGAATGATCGCGTTCCTTCTTCGCATGATCGCGTTCCGTCTTCGCACGATCGCGTTCCGTCTTCGCATTTGGAACGGATCAAGGAATTGGCGAAGCTTGAAAAGGAGGAAGCGGATAGAGAGGTAGTCAAATCTCTGGAGAGGCAAAAGAAGGCGGGTGATATTCTGGCTCTTCTGGGCCTTTGAACTCGAACAAGTGTAGAGCACGAGATTTTTGATAAGATACATGATATTCACGCCGACTTGGCCTGTCCGACGAGCGAGGCATACAACGACTCAGGATTCTCGAGAAGAGTCGCAGGGCTGTCGTACTCGGCCACCGAACCTTGTTCGAGAACCAATATCTTGTCCGAGTGAGCGATGCTGCCTAATCGATGAGCGATAATGAGCTTTGTGACATGGTCGAAAGCCTTGCCCCTAAGGATCTGTTGGACCGCCTCGTCCGTTTCCAGATCGATACTCGAGGTAGCCTGTAACGATATCAGCTCGTTAGCATCCGAACGGTCCGCTCAAAGCTTCATCGAGCCATTCAAACTCACCTCATCAAGCACCAAAATCCTAGTCTCTCTCAGAAGCGCTCTAGCAAAGCAAACGAGCTGCCTCTGTCCAGATGAGAAGTTGCTTCCACCTTCGGCTACCGGAGCATCGAGTCCACCGAGCTGATTCTGGACAAAGTCTTTCAAGTAGCTCTGTTCGAGGGCGTGCCAGATGTCGGCGTCGCTATGATCACCAACTGGATCGACATTGCCACGGACGGTTCCTTCGAAGAGCTGAGGATCTTGCGGGATGATGGATATGGCGTGTCTGAGATCCTTCAGTCCGATGGTGGTGATGTCCACGCCGTCGATAAAGATCTGGCCTCCCGATGGCTCGATGATTCGGAACAACGCAAGGGTGATCGTCGATTTACCTAGAAGAGCAGGCACGTGAGTTCATAATGAGAATTGCGCAGTTCGTGCGAGTCCATAACCACGTACCGGCTCCAGTCCTTCCGCAAATCTTTTAGTTGACAAGATCCGTATTAGCCATACGGGTTTTCGATAGCTCGATTGCAGTCCACTCACTCCGATCGTATCACCTCCCTTGATGTGGAGGTTGACATCGCGCAGTGACGGGTTCAACTCCGGACGGTACCTAGCGGTGTAGTTCTTGAAGGTGATGGTGCCTTCTCGCGGCCAGGAAGCAGCCGGCTTGTTTTCTTCGATCTCATACGGCGCCTCGGGCGTCAGATGGGTGTAGCCAAGGACACGCTCAACACTGGTGATGTTGCTTTCTATACAATTACAGCGTAGTTTCGAAATCAGCGAGAGAAAATCGAACCGGTCACGTCTTGACACGCACCGACATCGCTGGCGCTTCGAACGGCCCATCCGAAAGCGCCGCTAACGTTCGAGACGTATACCAGAATGATTCCAGTGAGACCACTGTCGACCTTGCCCTTGCCAATGACGACAGAGAGTACTGAAGCGAGAGCGGCGGCCAAGATCAAGAAGGATCCGAGGCTTTCCAATCGAACCTGCGCAGGTCGAGCAGAAAACTTAGAGAGCTGCGAGTTGAAAAGGAAGCTTTGTACTCACCGCTAGCCATCGATTCTGTTCGCCCAAACCAGGTTGAAAACGTCAGCAAAGACTATATGAGGACTGGTCATGATGCGATACTCACGACATTCTGCATAGCGAAAGACGGAGCGTTAGCAATGAGCGGGCTGATTTCAATACGCGACTGGACCCACCATTGCGGGCATGAAACAGTGCTGGTTGCGATCGAGACGAGCCTCATTTGCGGAGCTGAATCGCTGAACTTGATTGAAGGCTCGTACAATTGGAGCACCCGAAAGGCTGCGAGAACGGCAAAGTAAATTAGATCACAATGCATAACGATAGGTATGTTCCGACTCACGATTCGTTGAGCCAAGAAAAGATGGGGGCTCGCGATACTGCATCCAACCGTTTCAGCTCTCGCGATGTAGCGAGATAGTATCGCATGATCGAACGGTAAACGAAGGCGAGAGGTAGGACGGCAACAAGCACCCAGGGAGCTCCGATGGCAATGACACCGACGACGCCAAGAACGGAAGTCATCGTCCTATGCACATCAGATGAGTCTCTTCAGTAAGCGCGGTCTGACCGGCACAAACGTGCCGAAGGCACCCACCTGAAGAATCCGCTGAATACCCTAACGAGCACTTCATCTGCGATATGTGACGTCGACGTGAGCATTTTGTTCCCTCAAGGCCTCAGATATAGCAACGTACCGATGGTGTGCATATCTCGCGTAAATATATTCAAAATTCTGAAGAGGGAGATCTTAGCTCGGAGCTGAGTTTGGAGCAGGGACCTTTGTCTTACCGTCCTTGGGGCGTCTGTTCAAAGAAGTTCATAGGCGACCGCATGAGTGCGGCGAAACTGCAACCGTGGTGTTGGGATCAGCACGAGATACTGACCCAGAATACAGATCCAGGCTTTTAGACGGCATCGTTGACTTACCTCTTGTCGTGCATCTCCTTGGAACAACGGATGGCGCAGAGGACTTGCAGTAGCAGCGTAGCCGCGACCGACAGGACAGAAGACAAAACGCCGATACATCCGTACCACAGCAGGTAGGTCGCGGTGTTCTGGTTGGTGCCCTCGGCGTTGTTGGCTTGAGCCCAGTACCGCAAGATCAAGTTGCCCGCAATCGACGTCGCTTGAGCTCCGAGGATGCAGAGGAAAAATGAGGCCACACCAAAACGACTGGCCGCAGCGATGTAGTCGCGATAGACTTGTCGGTTGACAGCTCCTTTTTCTCTGGTTTCCTTTGGCCGCGAGTCTTCCTTCAAGTCTCGGACGGCTTCAATCTTGGCGGCTCGCGTGCTCAGAACGGATGCCCGCCTCATGGTCGCGATCGACATTCGCCTGTCCATCTTCGGGATCCTGGCAGCGTCTTGCTCGTGCTCGCTGGTATTGTCGTCGCCCTCATCGGGAACATCCTCAATCAATTCAGGTGACTCGGTCGATTCTTCTTCCTTGCGGTCCTCTTCTGGCTGATTACCCATGGCATTGACCAGCTTGGCAATCTCGCTGTTGGGATTGGCCATTGCCTGGGGTGATGTTGCTTTATCAGTGGACTATTCCCGTGCTGCTTCGAACGGCGGCCCAACCCACCTCGCTGTACGAGCTAGTTTCCAGAATGATGCCCCGGCGTAACATTACGATCTTATCTACAGAAGGCAGCCACGTGATAGCGTTGGTGCACAAGATTCGTGCTTTCGAACTGAGCAGACCCTGTGCGCCAAAGACGTTATCCCAAACGTCTTTTATGAATATGACCGCCGAAGAATGGGAAGTCAGCTAGACGTATTACGTGCGGTAAGTGCATGGCTTAACTTACGTTTACCGACATGCGCCTGACGAGGAGACATTCATTGTGAGTTACGATTACTGATCGCAAGCCAGAGGACACTCACATCAACCGCTGAGAGAGGATCATCCAGAAGATATAGGTCCGCTCGGGCGTAAACACATCGAGCCAAGCTGATTCGGGCCTTTTGACCTCCACTCAGGGAGACGCCTGATGAAGAGAGGGCAATTGGTACATGCAGCTTATCTCCCACGAAGGGTCAGACTCACCCTTCTCACCGACCTGGGTCGCGTCTCCCTCGGACATGATCGCAAGGTCCGGGCGCAAGGCACAAGCATCCAAAACTTTTTCGTAAAACGCCCTGTCGAATTTGGTACCAAAGATAATGTTGTCTTTGATACTTGCAGACAGAATGAAGGCGTTCTGGTGAGAGTCTCGCGAGCCTCGTCAGTTCTGCTTCTTCGACCGAGACAAGCAGCAAGCCTCACCTGGTTGAAATACGCTATGTCCCCTCGGACGGTAACAGACCCGTCGGTCCGCCTCATCTCGCCCACTAAGTGCACACCGGCGGACTAGATAGTCAGCTTGGCACGGTACTGCCGGTGTTGGAAAGGCGGACTCACGAATGCATGACAAAAGCGAAGTTTTGCCGTCGCCAACTCGTCCAAGCACAGCAACCAACTCGCCCTTGTTGACAGTGAGGTCAATCTGTTGCAGTGTAGGCTGAGCGCCCTGCTCGTCGGACCATCCGAATTCCCCATTCTCAATCTTGACGACTTCTTGTCCTCGTCGAGGGGTGTCATAACCGTTGCTTGCATCGGGGCGAATGATTGTGCGGGCGTCTTTTTGCAGCTCCTTAGCTACTAGGTAGCTTTCGAGACGGGTAACCGAGACAGTTGCCTCGATAATGGAGCTGATGATGTTTGAGAAAACTCCGAGCGGGAAGGCGAGCAGGCCAAAGAGCGATATAGCCGGAAAGATCTTGTCCGAGGTGAGAGGGTGCGGGCTAGTCAAAGCATAGGTCGCGAACGTGCCGAGTGCGACCAGAAAGGGAGTGGAGGACCAAAAGAAGAAGCTCATGGAGTTGTTGTATCCGATCTTCTTAAGCATCGTCAATTCCTGATTGTTCCTGACGTCCAAAACTTTTGCCGAAAACGCCGATTCCCACCCGTACAACTTGATGCTTTTGATATTGCTGAGCACCTCGTTCATCAGTCGAGTCCGCTTATCCTTGTTGCGCATCTGCTCCTTCTGCAACCTCTTTTGTCGCCGAGCGATCATCGCGTTGACGGGCAAACTGACGACCATGATTCCAACTCCAACGAATGCTTGCCATCCGAGCAGATTGTAAAGCGAGACAAATGCGATGATGATCTGAGAATCAAGCATGACCGTCAGATTGTGATGGCGAGACTTGCGATGGCAGCGTATACTACTGACCTGGAAAGGACCGCTCCAAGCGATATGCAGGTACGTCAATAGATCGGCGATCCGGACCGTATCAACGCTCTGAAGGTTGACGATATCCCCTGTGGTCCTGCCACCCTTCTCCCCATTGCTTAGGACAAGACTCTTCTGGTAAATGAGCATAGCCAAGGCTGATCTGACTCGCATTGTGCTCTCGAAGGCCCGCTCAAAGTATTGATGCAAGAGGAAGGTCGCCAGATTGGCACAAGCGAACATGCCAAACGCGATGACAAAGCCTTGGATGGCAGGTTGAGGCTGCGAGTGTTCCTTCTTGTCGGTCGTCGCATAAGACTGCACAAAGCTCAATAGTAAGCGCAAGAGCTGAGGTTGCAAGAACGAGAGCATGTCGTAGGTAGCCTTCAAGCATCCAGCCACGACGAAAGGTCCTCCGAAGGCCTTGAAAAGGGCGATCTTCAATGATGGGGTCTTCTTCTGACCTGCTGCGACGTATGAAAGCTGCTGTTGCCAGGAAGCCTTCAGTCGTGCGTTCAAAGCCTCGGCAGAATCGCTGGGGGGAAGAGGCCACATGTCGTCCTCTTCGATATATCGTCGGGCCCCGAGTCGCATAAGGGCTGGGAAGCAGGCAGGCGATAGCGTCAGCATGATGTAGCATGATCAGAGCTTATAAACTTACGGGTCAGGAATCCGAACGTCAAGCGAGAGTAAATGTTGGCCTTCAACACAGGACTTTCGGCGTGCTCTAAGGCGATCTTTTCTCCGAGAGTCCTCTTGGCGGACCGATCTTCCTGGCCATCATCCTCTCCACTCTCCTCGGCGATGACGTGGTCGTCGTCGCTTGAAACACCCTGATATCCTCCAGACCTGGACCTAGATCTCGACCTCGTCCTTCCCTTGACGTTTTTGGAAGGATTCCCTTTGCCATTGCCATAATCCACCTCTTCCCCAATTTTGATTCCACCCTGCTCGGGCCCAAAGATATCCACAATCCAAGCCATCACTCCAAATCCGATGCTGCAGGCAAAGAGCGCGAAACTCGCTTTGCCTGTCCTGTTCCAAGCCCCATAGACGTAACTAGAGCCGTAAAGCGGGGTAGAGCGGTCCTGGTGGAGCATGGAGAATCGAGTTCGGATGGCAGCTGCGAGGGCAACTAGGTATACAGGCCAGAACAGGAGGATGATCGAGGAAGACCGGAGCGAGTGGAGGTGATTGAACCAGGACAGGGCGGCGAGTACCGGGATGGCCAAAAGGTGAAGCAGGGAGGGAAGGGTGATGATATCCTTGAAGGCATGAGGAGTATGGACGAGCACGAGTACGAGATGAATTACGGCTGTCATGAATGAGATGATCAGGAAGATCTAATCAGAGGACGACATCGAGGGTGAAAGGACCAAAAAATTAACGCTGAATTGATGGGCACAAATGCTGCGACGAGCCGCTTCGTACTGACCATCTTCATCCACAACCTAGCCTTGCTCCATCCTGTTCTTTTCCGCCTCGGTCCTTTCCTCCCAACTCGAACGACATCCCAGATCCCGGCTACGAGTAAGATGACGAGCGGTAGCGGTAACACCGCCGCGCTTTCAAAGCACGGAGTCAAGTCGAACTGCCTGATCTTGGAGATGGGTCCAAAACCTTCCGGAGAATAGCACAAGGGCTTTCGGTGTCCGCTCTTCTGATGGTAGTGATGGTGAACTGATTGACTGTCACCGTGCTTGTTTGAAAATGTCTGTCCTGACATTATTGTTTCCTCCTGCGAAGAGGCGATCAGGACGTCTGCCAAAAATGGCAGCCAGGACGACATCATCGTGATCGGTGAGCGGACGGAAAGCTCGATCTCGGTGAAGTATGGGTGGATCTCCTTTTCCCTTTCGCTGCTTGAATGTAGCCTGGAGCTTAGTGTAGCTCTCCACCCTGGATTACTAATAGCTCGTTGAGGTTGATCATATGAATTACCATAATGTATGTAAAAGTACTGGATGTGAGAGAGATCGAGATCAGGGACCGCGTGGATGACATCCGAGGCTGAAAGAGAGTCACGTGATAGCTGACCAATCAATTAATATCGATCGGCATCAAAACCCTTGCGATCGCCGAACGTCTCATTCTCAAAACACCTTGATCACCATTCAATAAGCTACGACAATTACAAGCGCATCCATTTGAACGAGAATCCGAGCTCGAGGAGAGTATCGAGATGACCGACTCCTGGCGGTGCCGAGGTTTCCGAGATTACGCTGATGTAATGCGCCAGATATGGGCGTCCGGCTGGGGCATGAGAAGCTGACACCTTGCAAGTTACAACATGGTCGACGGTACCCGCTCATGGTGTCGAACTCCTATGCAGGATTCGGGATTCCTTCTCGGCAGAGAATTCATCGTACGAAGTACAGAGAACTCTTTTGCCATCGTCTCCCTGGCTGGAGTGAGAGCTACATCGTTCCTTGTTGTTCCGACTCGTCATTTCCTTCGGCGATGTCCGATGCTGTGAGACCCACTTTCACGAACTCAAACAAGAAGACGCCCGCGACTGTTCAATGCATCGGAGTAGGTCTATTATGTACGGTATTATCCTGATCTATCCTCTGAGACTGACTATGTGAACTATGTACCGGTGCTGTCGAGTGAGCCATGATGATCACTCTCTTTCTGCTTCGGTCAAGTCCGAGTGACGAGTTTCAGCGCGCTTCGTTGCTTGAATTTTGGGTCGAGTGCTATGCCAAACAGAACAACCTGAACGCTTGAGACATCTTCTACATCGTCTCGAACTTAAGAGGAAATATTGAAAACCTCTGGAAGAGCGATCGCTGATTGTGGGGGACACATACGTCAAGGAGTCCTAAGGGGCAGGATTAAAATGCATCCGTCGGATGCTACGCTCGAAGGGAGAGACCATGATGATGACTTGTGCTACATAGGCCTGCGTGCAGTAGATTGATCAGCTAATTGATTGACTACGAACATCTAGAATGACCTAGACAGGATAAATCGATGATCCATGGTGATTGTGGCTCTCGAGGACTAACCCAAAATTCGCCAATCTACTAAGAAAGTGCTTGATCGGGACTAACTCCGGAAGCAACTAAATTGCCTGTGCAATTTAGTTTTGAGATCCGCGGGACCGGGATCAGCCAATCACGTTGACGCGGTATGCGATCGAGGTCGACCTCCATCGAGATCGAGTTCGTCATCAACAACATCGACCGTTGCCTCGAAAGTATCGATTCACTCGTTGTAATCAGACGACTTGCTCACGATCACCATTTACAGTAGAATTAGCTGCTATATATTGCAATCATGTCGTTCGTACCTCAGGAGACCGACCCTTTGTTGGACAACCCGAACCGGCCATCTTCGACCCAGAACCCACCTCGCGGAGGCGACCCCAGGGTCTCTCGAACTCGGTCCGCAGAGACCTCGAGCGATCTCGATTCGGAGGATGAGCGGATGGGTACTTGGGGAATGAGGGAGAAGAGAGGAAAGTCGAGGTTGATTGTAGACAATGTAGGATTGGGATGCATCTTGGTGAGTACCGGTCTCGCTCTTTTTTCTACCTCTCCCATTTGCAATCGGGAGATGGAGAGGCTGATCACCCGTCCTGATTTCTTGTTCGTATTCTCGTTCAACTTGTAGCTCGGGCTGCTTATGTTTATGCCTATGGTTCAGTACCTCGTCCTCGAAGCATACCGCAAGGATCCCAAAGGGACGGGTTGGTTTGTCCTACACCCGACTATGCAGAGCCTCGCAATCACCATGGCCGTCCTCTGTGAGTTTACGATTTCCTGCTCACACACATGTGCACCACGCTAATCAGGTCCTGGTTTCTTGTCTAACTCATAGCCATCCAGTCCTTGCAGACGACTACATCCCCATCCGGAAGCGCCGAGAAGCACGCCGCGTTCCGTCAACATCAACTCATCAACCTCGCCTTCTCCCTCCCCATCCTCCTCATTGGTGTCTCTTCCATCATTTACAACAAGCACATACACAATGCTCCTCATTTCGTCTCTGCTCACGGAAAGATGGGTCTAGCTATCGTCATCTGGTTGTTCGTACAAGCGCTCGTTGGCATCGTCGCTTCTTCAGCGGCCAAGAAGTACGGGGACAGCGCGAAGAGATTTTACAAGTATCACCGATTGTCGGGCTACCTGTTGCTGCCTTTGGTTCTGGTCACCGCGCATCTGGGAGGAGCTTATTCGGACTGGATGGTGAAAGGGCATAGCAAGATGTGGCAGAGGGTAGTCGCTTTCGATGTCGGGTTAGCTCTAGTTGCGGTCGGCGTAGTCGTACGTGCAAGGTGAGTCGCGGACTTCAGGTGTCAAGAATCGTGGTGGGATACTGATCGGTCTTCCTTCTGCTTTCGCGGTTGTAGGCCAAGCAAGATGAAGTTCTTGTAGATTGTACATACTATGCGTCCTCAAGATGCATCATTACTCCAGCCAGCGATTCCAGTCTTGATCAGACCCATAACATAGCTACACCGCGAAGCCAAGCTCTTCTGCACCATGAAGCTGACCTAGTCTGCAGTGAAGCGTTCGGCAACTACTTGGAGAGAAGGCTACGTAACGATGTGGCGCGGATTGAGAGTTTCCACCTCAGAGTCTCCGTAGGATCGTACTAACACTCCCCCTTCAAAACCCGGTATTTGAGCATTTGTTTTTCGCTTCTACAGCATAGCCAACGTCGAAGCAAACTCCTGCCCAGACTCCTTGATCATGGCCG
Source organism: Filobasidium floriforme (assembly GCF_021052385.1). Lineage (NCBI taxonomy): Eukaryota > Fungi > Basidiomycota > Tremellomycetes > Filobasidiales > Filobasidiaceae > Filobasidium > Filobasidium floriforme. Next base: position 232,518 of record NW_025763648.1, read on the forward strand.
CAGAGGAAACGTTGGATCGGATGGATGCCAAGTGAACAAGTGATAATAACGAGATCCATATGTTTTCATGCATCGTACAAGCATGATCGAGTTGAATTACAATCCAGCTGGTGCTCGACGTTTTCACTCCTGGTGGTTCTGTTCAGGCTATTCAGCAGCAGAAGCGACGTGAAGGTCTGTATGACGATGCGAGATAGGGGAAACAAGCTTTGGGTTAGTAATCAAGTACCTGTTGTACAGCGGCATGTACGAAAAGAAGAAGGAAGAAGGATTAAGAGACTTTCAAGTGATTGACATACCGAAAGCGGAATTACGATTGTCCCGAGATATTGCCTGGTTTCTAGAAGGGGAGGGCTGGTTTGGCGTTCTGTTTCACCTCTTTTCGAGCCTGCCGGACCAGGAGCGGATGAATCGATATCATAGGAAGATGACGATCAGCGCGACCACGTCGACCATATCTCATAACTCGGACCTCGCGATAGCCCGAGACTCACCTGTCTCCACTCTTCTATCCGCTTGTCCATCCCTTCCAATCGAGCCTCCGTCTCCGCCCTCCTATCTTTAGCGACCCGATCGACCTTCCTGCCCCTAAAGTCACCCAGCTTCTTATCGCTCGGCCTGATACCGCTCGGTTGCTTGTTGGGAATGACCACCTGTTTCTTCTCGCTCAGGTTTCCGCCCGTCCAGGTGACCACTACTCCATCCTGATCATAAGTGATCTTCTTCGCACCCAGAGGGTTTTTACGGGAAGGAGGAAGCCAGGTGGGAGGGAAGGATTTGAGCAGGTCTGATTGTGTGCGAAGGGAGATGCGGCGGGAGGCGAACGGGTTGGGGATCGTGAGATGAATAGGACCGGGAATTGGCTCTTCAGACGTTGCTGATACCGATGATGATGAAGAGGATGTAGAGGAAGATGCTGCTGAGAGGGTGGATGGATCCGCAGAGATAATGTGCGATCGGATCAACCGAGCCAGCGGAGAAGGTGCGAACTTTGAGCTGATCGGCGACGTGAAGGTCTGGCGGATGATGGATGAGCCTCGCATATTTGTCTATGATAGTTGCTGCTATGATATGACGGTGTGCTAGAAGCCTCAGACGTCAAATACCAAGCACAACCATACTGACCGTCATAGATTCAGTTGTTCCAGGCCAAAGGACAGGGTTAGAGTATTGGGCTCGGTGAAGACGCGGAGATACGAGACTGGTAACGCGGACATCAAGGCGTTTCAAAACCCCCGAATTCGCAACGATCCAGATTCGATGCTTTGAGAGTTAGCAGATCTCGGTATGGCAGAGAATGATAGCTGAGTTCTCGATGAGATGATTCGGCTCGAAGAAAAGATTGCTGTCTCATGCGCTTGTTGTTTCCCGATGTTGAGGGGTCCAGTGTCTATATATTTTACAACACGCTTTTCGAAAACAATCCGCGAGTAATGGTGCAGTGGTAACGCAGCACTCCGAAAGTAACTCTCCCAATCCTCGGCACCCACAAACCAGACTTTACTGGCTAGTGATCCGGGGAGGATGAGGGGAAAGAGCGAGACGGTTGGTCCGTTCTTTTTGCAAGCGTCTACAAGGGCATGCATCCGAGATATACAACTTTTTGTGATTGAAGCCTCACATAATCGCTACGCCAATCTTGAAAGGTCAAGCTTGAAACGCTTCGGTCTCGGGTTCGATCCAGATCCGAGACCGCGAAGATTTTGCCCGATCGAACTCGTCACGTACCATCGTCGCTTGTCCATCTCGACTCTATCCTTTAATTCTCCCATTGTGCGTATCTATCTAGATTACAAGTGCGAGGCTCAAGGTTCGATGTCAGAGCAGTTGGTTATCACCGCTCGTAAGCCCAAAACTAGCTGGTTCACACACATCTTTTCCATCGATCTGGCGTAATCTCATCACTAACGTCTCGCTTTAGGGCGTTGTATAGGTATCTTCACGACTATAGATCTATCAAGGGTGCTCGAGGAGTTTTCTACGTACCGTTGATCGACGTTCCTGGCTCTCATCGTGTTTCGAAGCTACCCGCATCAGGAAGAACCTACCGCGAGTGCATTTTGTAAGTCTTACTACTGGACTTATCTAGTCGATTATCACAAGCGCCATTCTGGTGATTCCCAATTCATGGAGAATATCGTCTACTGGATCAATTAGTCTGATAACACCGCCGCGTGTTCTCGATAGGTGTCCGAAAATTGAGCGGAATTGGATCTAGGACAGTCTCGTTCGCCTTTTCATTCGAAGCTCAGATTTCTACAAGCCGCTCGACTTTCCCGAGCGTTTCGCGAAATGCTCTCATGAGATATGTCGCAACCGGAACACATCGACTGACGGCTATCGGCCAATTCCAAGGCCAAGCGGGACCGTTCTTTCTCTTGGGAACAATCGAATCATCACCTTGAATCCGAGATGAAATGGAGTACTAGCCCGTTCTAGTTCTCGGATTTCAGGTGGCTCGGGGCGAACGGTTCGCACGCCCTAGCGCCCCACCATCTCTGCTTCGATTGCTCTAGCCGTTGGCATGTGTACATGTATACGAGAAAGCACTCGAAGCGTCTGACCGCACTTCGAGAGCATTTCGAGCGCGGTCGACATGACTGGACATCGGCGTCTAGAACGATGGTGCTGACTCTCTTGCAAGATTCTGCCTCCCCTCCCCCACCCTATCCTCAGTGCTCCCGGATCAATAGATGAGATGAGTTGCCGATGTTCGATGTCCACAGTGCTGCGTTTCACCTTGTCCCGTAAACGTCGATGGCCGCCGATTACGAAGTGACTTACGGCATCGGAACGACCCGACGCCCAATGTTTATCGGATAAACCCCCGCACGCCCCCGCTCTCGTCCGAAACTGCTCGAGGAGATTATCCGTATAGGCGACGGCCCGGTCCCAACGACGAGCATCTTGACAATCTCCTCTTGCTCTCCTGCCCAGTCTGGGTGGTTGGTGGCATCGCTCTTGGCCCCCCCCCCCCCCATCCAGCCTATCTCTCTCTCTCTCTCGTCAGCTCGTCAACGATAAAGATGTGCTGTATTAAACATAAAGGCAATGTCAGCGAGCAACCCTTCACCGCGAGGCAAAGCGAATCGACCCACATCACGGGACATCAACACTCGAAATTTATCCTCCATCGTACCTATCGTATCTAGGACGATAAGATAACGAATACCACTTCAAGCCGCCCTCAAGGACGATCCCCAATAACAAGCATGTCTTCCGCCAAGAAGGACGACCGCTCGTATACGGGCGAGCACACGCACACGAGCGAGCCCGACTTTGGGACGGTCGAAGCGTACTCTCACGGAGATGAGATGGACAGGCAGAACAAGCGGCCGATGGAGTATGACGAAGGTGAGGGCGGGGATGGGTATTCTCCGGCGGCTGCCTATGGGGTCGAGAATGTCATGCCGAGGGTGAGTCGGCGATCGTCTTTTGCTTTCGATGATCTCTGGATAGTTGGTTGAACTGTTCATGCCTATCACCTCTATACCTGTCCCTCCATCACGTCGACACCTGCCTCCCCGCTCAAACTCACTCCTACTCGTTCCTATTGACTCCGACCAATCTACGTCCTGCCAAATCACATCGAAATATGCTACCCCGGCGCCTCTTCCACATTGCTCCCCAAACCTCGCCCGATCCTCTACTCGCAGACGAAATCCACGCTCAACCTCCTACTCATCTCGATCATCATCATGAGCGTTCCTTATGGCGTGGGGACTACCTTCTTTTACAGCCTGATCGTAAGCTTTGCAATGGGTGGACAAGAAAAAGCGAACTCGCTGACGATAGCTTGTCTCAACTTGCTTTATCTTGAAATTCAACCCGAAATTGACTTTCCGCTCGATCTATCTCTTCCTACAAATTGTCGATTGCACTATACGATACTTGGTATTCGACCTCGACCACGACCACAACCCTGGAACTCAATTTGACCTTGACTCCAATAGCAAGGCGGACCTCTGACGGTCATCTGGTGCTGGTTCATCATGAGCTTCATCTCGTTGTGTATCGCGGCTTCTCTCGGAGAGATCGCCAGTCGGTACCCGACATCGGGGGGAGGTAAGCTGGATAGTCCATCGGCCCGGTCATTCGCTTGATGGTTTGCTGATCTTTGTCGCTCGACGTCTTTTCTTCTGGGCGCATGGAATCAGTGTATTACTGGAGTTATATGATGTCCACTCCGAAGTACAGGGCATTGACGAGTTATGTCGTTGGGTGGCTGTCACTCTGTGGTCAGTCATGGTCGTGAAAGAATGCGGTTACATTGGTCGATGCGATGTACTGATCACGTCTTGGTCGCTCGATCGCTCTACTGCAGGAAACATCATTGTCACGCTCACAGCCAATTTTGGGTAAGCCTGATTTGCGACTTGGGAGGCCCAATCGAAATTTCCGATGCTCATGCTCCTGATCGCTATTGCCATGACAATCAGTACCACCCAACTCATCCTCGCCTCCGTCAACCTATACTATCCAGACTACCTTCCTAAACCCTGGCACACCGTTTTAACCAGCTGGGGCCTGATCATCGTCGTGGGGACGATAGCCATCCTCGGTCAAAAGGCCTTGCCCAAGGTCGACGGGTTCATGATCGTCTGGATTACCGCTGGGGTCTTGGCTACCGCCATCACTCTGCCCGTCAAGGCGGCCTCGGGGACGAGGAGCGCCGCCGAGGTGTTTACGTGAATCGGAGTGCGGTGTCTGTCTCGAAAGACACGGCTAATTTGGCTTTCTTTGGCGTACAGGATTTGGCAAGATCAAGGCGCAGGCTGGCCTCGGGGATGGGTGAGAGACACCTTTCAGCTAATCTATCGGCGACAACTTGAGTCCGCCCGCTAACGAATTAAATCCCACTTCTTCTATCTATTCCGTAGAGCTTCGTAATGGCTCTAATCCAAGGAGCTTACTGTTTCTCCCCGATCGGCATGCTGGCGAGCATGGCCGACGAGATGAAGACGCCCGAGACTAGCGTACCCATTGCCATGTGAGTGTACCTTCTGGTGACGATGGTCTTGTCATTCGATAACTGAATCTTTGGAGAATCTGCAATCATCAGGGTCGGAGGTGTGGCTGTCAAGTAGGTCAGAGGCGTTCTGGCCTAGAGGAGCTCGTGGACTGACCTTTACGCTTGATTCTGCGTGCAGCTCGATCTTCGGGATCGTCTTTCTCTTGCCCATCTTATTTACGGCTGGAGACATCGGAGCGGCTCTTCTGAGTGAGTCGGTTCAGCCGCCCATCGATGCACCGAAAGCGCGGCTTACGGTATCACGCCTGACAGGTCCGACCGGTCAACCTTTACCCGCGCTATACCTGCAAGCGACTGGCGGTAATGCCGCTGCGTTTGGGCTCTTCTTCATCGTGCTCCTCAATGGGGTCGCATGTGGTTTAGCGTGCAGTCAAGTGTCGTCGAGGTGTACCTGGGCGTAAGTTCATCTGCGCCAGGCCTACAATCTACCCAATTTCTACCGAGCTCACTTTTACCACCTCAATCGCGCAGTTTTGCTCGTGACGGTGCTATTCCGGGATCCAAATACCTTGCAAGGGTATCTCAACGCCATCAGATGCCCGTCAACGCCTTCTTGCTCTGTGTGGTCGTCCAAGTCTTGCTGAGTTGCTTGTACTTCGGATCAAGCGCGGCGTTCAACGCCTTCATTTCGGGTAAGTACCGCTTTTCAACTCGACGGCGTGGAGACGATTGTTCTGACCTGCAGCTTGGTTGACACAGTGGCCGTCATCTGCCTGGGGACATCCTACGTCATCCCAGTGATCATCAGCGTAGCCCGTGGACGGGATAGGTTGGTCGGAGCCAAATTCTACCTTGGCCGACGATTCGGCATGTTCTGCAACGTGTATGTCGGCCTGGACGAGGTTTAGCCTCCGGTTTCGTCTATCGGAGATGAGCTGATATGCTTTTCGCTGTCGGTTCTAGGATCACGATCGCCTGGTATGTCTTCGCTATTCCGCTGTTGAGCTTCCCTACGACTATCCCGGTCCTGGCAAATACCATGAACTGTAAGCGAGTTCGATCACCGCAGATGCCCCTCTATACGCTAAGCCCTTCTCATCTGCATGATTCGACAGATGCTGCGGCGGTGTATATCGGGTTCGCAGTGCTGGCGATCGTATGGTATCTCACCTGGGGCAAATCTCACTTCCGTGGACCGCCCGAATTAGCTCAGATCATGTGATAGTTCGAAAGGCGTATCCCGCCGACGCTCGGCCTCGATTGCCACTATCTACATAGGATATTATTACATTATCATAAGAATGCAATTACAGGAAAGGACATAGATAGAACTTCTTGTACAGACGGTTGAGATGCTGAAGGTTTAGATTGGCGTCTGGAGAGAGATTCCTATACAATAGATTTACACGTAGACGGAACACTTCGTTAGCGATTTGATAGGCATGCGTTCACGTTCCGTCCGAGCGCAGACGTACCTGTAGTCTATCAGGAGCGCCCCTACCATTTGATACCACCTCTCAGACTGCTGATCTTCGCACACAACTCTGGAATGGTGAATCATCCAAGGTGGTAACTCCCTGTACAGAGAGGTCCGTGCCCAGACGGAACACTTCGTTAGCGACCTGCTGAGCGCGATCCGTTCGGCGGCGGACGTACCTGTAGTAGGCGTCCAAAACGATCGGCAAGCGCATATGCTGCCTACCGAATAGAGCGAAGATTTCGAGAAGATACTTCTGGGACTGGAAGATGAGAGATGAGATATCAGCACGGAAAGCTTGTCTATAAGTCAGTCCACACTTACAGTAGCGGGGTGTCGAATTTGCCACAGCACGAAGTCAAGGCAAACGGTGGTCGTTGTGATTTGAGAAAATCCAAGGTCCTCGAGTATCTGTGCTTTTTTGCGCTTGTCGGGTGTTCCTCTCGCCTGCATCTTGAGGATCTTATGTACCCGCACAACGAAACGGGTAAGATTTTCCTGCAAGCTGGCATGAGGGATAGCACCCAGATCTCCAAGCTCCCTTCGGATATCGTCCGAGCTGACTCGGTCCCAGTGGCCACCTGCTTGTCTTCTTCGCTTTCTGTCAAAGATCTGAAAAGCAGCTGTTATCGATAACGGTACCTCTGCCAATTGATTCGCCGCGAGGACGAGAGCGTCGTCGAAGCGATCAACACTGTCTTACCTCAAAGACTAGCTTTTCAAGAATGTCACCAAAGAACTTGCCAATACAGGAGTAGTGGGTGGACCACAGAGCAACTGCATATCTGTAGTTGTTTTGTGTCACCCTGATTTGACTGGCAAGCAGATGGGTGATAGATAAATGGTAAAAGGCCTGATCAAACAGATCGTGAGCATTCGTTTAGAGTTTTTCGCAAGGACATGGCAAACTGACCTCATTCGAGACGGCTTTGGAGGCGAAATGGGCAACGGATGCTCCGCTTGGCCAGTGGGACAGTAGGTCTATAGGCACGGCTATCAGATGTCGTTGGCGGAGGAGACGAAATCGTACCACACTTACTGAGCAGATGTAAGGAACTGATGATGTAGCTTTCATAGTTGACGACCGCATCTCCTGCAGTCTCTTTTGCCTTCTTCCTAGGATCTCGATCTACATCCATCCAAGGACCTCTTAAAGTTTCAACTTTGAGTGGAAGGGCGACGGTGCTGTCGACGTCGACAATATACCATCGACATTTCGAGTAATCCGATTGATATTTCGAGTAATCCGAGTGGTCGCTCGTGGTGCGAGACTTGCCCGAGTAGTCGCTCATGGTTTATGGCGAGATGGGGAGAGAATGGTTTATGACGGTATAGCGAGAAGCGAGTTAGCGAAAAGGCTTGTTGAGCCAGGATCGTCTCCGTCATAGGACATAGTCTAAACTAGTTGTGTACAATTCGACGTTCCGGAATGTTAGATCCGGCCCATTTCCACGAACTGTCTCGCTCGGCTCCGAGCTATTACGCCCGGCTTTGGGCACGATGACCGAGACTCTAGTTGATTGCGGAAGAAATCCTCTGTGCGGATTCAATGCAAGTTGGTTATATATACACGATAACAGAATATACCTACCGACACCGGGCTACTAGCTTACGGGCAGAGGAGACGTTGCTAAGCTAATGTAATCGCATGTCAGACCCTCGCCGGATGTTACTGTCGCCCGTTCGACTCCGGGACGCGTCATAAATAGATTATTGGAAGGCTTGGCTCTTGCCCCTCAGGAATACCACACATTATTTTTTGATTTTCATGAAGTAGCCTTTCGGATTGCTGCTTCCTTTTCCGTCTCTTTTTGGTGCTTTCCCTATAAATAGCTGTTTCTGAAGGTAGATGAGGCCTGTACCGTACCTTCCTATACAGTTACAGCCCTGCTGGGGTCCGCAATTAAGCGCTGGTGTTTGTGGCCATAGCTTCAATATTGCGCATGTTGTTGCGCGTGTAGAGATCGTCGAGACGCGGAAATCGACTCTGCAGGGCCGGGAAGTCGTACTACTTTGCGTATGATATGAGCAGACCCGTCTCGGTCTGCTGCTAGCGTTCATCCTGCATCTTGAATCACATCGTCGCACAAGGGAAATTATCTCGATCCTGCTCCTGCTTGCTCGGTAAATGCTCCGGTCCAACGCATCGGCATTCGAGTTGAATCATCAATGCCGCGCTTAAGCTTTGTGGCCGAAACCGCGCCTGTCCTTTCATGGTGTAGGATACAATTGGACAGCAGCAACGCGCTCGTTTGCGTATCGTCTGGAGATCAAGAGCAAGGAGAATCATGAAGTATTACCAATGCTCTAAACGTTCCAGCTATAGGTGTCGTGGACCTCGGCTGGTATCTGTTTCACCTAAGAAGGTCCGCGTTTCAGAGTTGTTCACACGCGGACATGATCACGTTGAAAATGTCCGCTGAATGTGATATTACCGGATCGGGCTTATCTCGTCGTATCAGACCGGCGATGAGCGAGGGGCAGGGGAGCAAGGAGGCGACCACCTCCCCCTGGGTACAAGTAGCCAACCCATCATCAACATCATATTAGCGACATCGATTTACACTCGCCTGACCCTTTTGACCTCTCAGATCGTCTCATTCTGAATACATCAAACATGAGGTCGTCCACCCTCATCGCCCTCTTGCCCCTTTTGGCGGCTACCCATGCCGCCGCACACCGCTCGCACGATCGTCACCATCAACACGGCGATGACGAGGCGAGCATCAACATCAATCACCACCACCATCAGCACGACGACACCAACAAGGCGGCATCTTCAAGGATCGCTCGCAAGTCGCTAGGCTTTGGACCGGTACACGAACATGCGAGGTTCGTTGTTCCTGAGCAGGATTCGACTTTGCACGAGCCCGAGGTCGGGTTCGATGGAAAGGCAGGCGTAAACGTAGCGAGGATTGCTAGGGACGTCGTTAGGTCTATCGAAGGGTTGGAGGGAGCTGTCGAGGGAGAGGACTATTTTGTCAGGGAGGACGTGAGTTCCGTTTGAACCAGGCTGAGGCGGCCTACAGCAGGCTAACGATACTCTTGACATGCCTGATCATTATCTGCCAAATCGGTACCGTCTCCCTTTATTTGCCCCGAACGCCGGGCTTCATCACTATCGCAATTAATCTTGCCACCTCTATCACAACACCACTCGGATATCTCACTGTCAATTCCTTCAATGCATCCGCCTTATCCACAACCGACTATCCTCATCACCACAACGATTACTCTTTACAGACCTACACCGACCTCCGTACTCTTGTCACTCACATCTACATCAGACAGCTCGTCAACGGGCTCGAAGTCATTGATGGAGACATCAATATCAACGTTGATGAGACTGGGAGGGTGATCAGCCTCGGGGACAGCGTGAGTTGCCGAGCCTGAAGTTCTCCATGTTTTTACAGGGTTCAAGCGGGCAAGGCTGATCGTTCTCGGTCTTCGTATCTCTGTTTGCTCCTTCTTTTCGCCTGGACTGTATCGCTTGTGTCTGTTATCGGACGGTTCCTCTAGTTCTCTCGAACTGCCTCGAACACCAAGGCGCAAGACGCGTTCTTTGCCTATATCGACAAGTTTACCCCTCGTACCGACTCGAATGCTCGAGAATGTATAGATATCAATACCAAGGTCGAAGTCGTCAGTGCCTACTTGGACAAGCTCCGAGCCGGGATCTCCAAGGTCCGAGAGATCGAGCAAGGTCGAGCTGGCAAGGAGGACGAGGCTGGACCTGGAGGGATCAGGGAGATCGTTCGGGGAGCTATCGGAATCGTCAAGGATTATCTCCTCGGTCCCACTTCTTCCTCCGTGAACAAGAACGACCACTCCGAGATTGAAGCCCAGATCAAGGAGATCATGCTCGAACTCGAAGAGCATACCTTGAACCCGACCGCGCTCTTTAATCGGCTGGATCTCGTCGAGGCGCATTTGGAACGGTTGCATGATCATGCCGCCGTCGTCTGCACCGAGGGGGTCAAGAAGAAGATCATCGTAATGCCTTACGAAGAAATTGAGGGTAAAGAGGATGAGGTAATAGAGGTAGAAAACGGGCACAGTCCTATCGACGCCGTCCTCGCGCTTTTGCAACACTTTGCCGACCGAACGGGCAGTCTCCCTACGGAACAAGCGATGCGAAATTCGATTACGCTCGAAGAAGAGGAGTCTCCCGCCTTTTTCGCTCCGATCCCCAACGGCCAAGGCGGACCGAGCTTCATTGTCAAGGGTCTTCCTTCTGCAGATGAAGGCGGTGTCGCGAGTCCCCCAAGCGTGAGGTTGGGATATCATCAGACTTCTGAGGGCGGGTTGGAGCTGGTCTGGAGGTGTGTAGTCGAAATGAAGGAGAATTGGTACGAGGCTAGCGTCGGGACCAACGATCTGAAGGTCGTTGCCGTTGTCGATTGGGGTGAGTCTCGATTCTGTGGGACGATCAGAGGTGGATGTCGAGCTGATGCGATATGGCACCCAGCTTCGGACGCCCCGCCTTCGGCCAAGAGGAACAAGAAGGGGGACAAGCAGAAGCCTTTACCGATTCCTCACAAGCAGGGCAAGCCTTACACGTATACGTGAGTTTGCAAGTTTTCTTTTCGCTTCATCAGCATGGCGCTTTTGTTGACCGCCGCTCGCCCTCTTCTATCAGCGTCTTTCCGTTCGGCGTCAATGACCCATCCGTAGGCAACCTCTCTTCGGAGCATGCCCCTTGGGACCTGGTCGCCTCGCCGGCCGGATGGCACGCCATTCCCGACTCGAGCAACTCATACGCTCGGCAATCGATCCCGGGTATGAAGACGGGATTGAAAGGACCTTGGGTCGAGGGCTACGAGCCTGTCGAGGGGGAGATGACTGGTCGGTACAGGAACGGAACGTGGAGCTCGTTCGCTACCACTATGGGGAACAATGTCTTTGCTCAGGAGTACGTTTGTGTAGTGGCCGTAAACGCAATTATATTCTCGCACGACTGACGCTCCTCATCCTTATAGGGACTGGGAGGGTCAGAACTCGTGGTTGCATAATGGCCGACCTGTCAATTCGTCCTACATCTTCGATTACGAGTATGGCGAGCCTGACGGTCTCCGACCCAAGGAATACATGTGAGCTCAATCCGGTCGAATCAAACCTTCGAAGACCAAACAGCTGATCTGTCGACGTATTCATTCTTGTAGCGATCTCGCGGTAACTCAATTGTTCTACACGAGCAACATGTACCACGACCTGCTGTACCGTCTCGGATTCGACGAGGCGAGCGGTAACTTCCAGATGGACAACTTTGGCAAGGGTGGATTGGGCGGAGACGCTGTCATCTGTCAAGCGCAGGATGGGTCCGGGACCGATAACGCTAGTGAGTTTTGCGTCGCTGTGATGGGATATCCCTTTGATCCGGGCTGACTTGGATTGAACCCAGACTTCATGACCCCGCCTGACGGCTCTCAACCTCGGATGAGGATGTATGTTTGGGACACTGCTACGGTGAGTTCATGGCGTATCAAACGTGATGGAGCTCCACGGCTGACCTCAAGTCACAACATAGCCCTTCCGAGACGGCGACCTCGAGGCCGGTATTGTGATTCACGAGTACAGTCACGGGTTATCGACCCGATTGACCGGTGGACCCGCCAACAGTGGTTGTCTCGGATACGGCGAGGCCGGTGGAATGGGAGAAGGTTAGCTAAAGCGATTGCGATAAAATCGTCGGGAGATCGTGATGTGCTGATTCCTGTCGTCCTTGTCTGTCTAGGTTGGGGTGACGCTTTCGCCACGCTCATCCGTCAGACTACCGAGTATGGTACCCACGAAGAGGAGTACGGCATGGGCGCCTGGGCTGCCAACCGAAAGTCTGGTATCCGCAACTATGTCTATTCGGCCAACATGACCTCGAACCCGTCCACCTTCAAGACGCTCGACAAGCCGGGTTACTGGGTGAGTTGCGCGAGCGTGACTGAGACCATTCGCAACCGTTAGCTGAGCACAACACTACATCTCACAGGGAGTCCACGCTATCGGAGAAGTCTGGGCGGAGATCCTGTTTGTCGTCGAGCAACGATTGATCGCCAAGCACGGGTTCTCCAAGACGCTCTTCCCTCCCGTCAACACTACCGAGCCCAACGACTACTACCTCCCCATCAACTCAACCTTGACCTCGTTTGCTGGCCGTCCCTCAACTCGACCCCGCCTGGTCCCTAAGCACGGCAACACTTTGCTCGCCCATCTCTTGGTCGAAGGAATGAAGCTTCAACCTTGTCGACCCAGCTTTGCTGCGGCCAGAGACGCCATTATCCAGGCCGACTTGATCCTCACCGGAGGCAACAATACGTGTGACATCTGGAAGGGATTCGCCGAGCGAGGGCTCGGTCCCGAGGCCAAGACGTTGGGTCAGTTACCTTGGGGAGGCGGAGTCAGGTCCGAGGACTACAGCGTTCCCAAGGTCTGCGGCAGCAAGTCCAAGGACGATTAGTTCCACATGATGGCGAGCTGAGGGAGGGCCGGATGTTAATTTCGTCCCACCAGTTTTGGTGGGACGAAATTAACATCCGGCCAAGCCGCAAAGCCTAGCCTGATTTCTTTCATTTCTGTCAAGCTCGACATCCATCGAATCGCTCGTGCCTTGTTGTACCATGTAGCTGTAGTGTGCCGCAGTCTCGATTCACCGTTTTCCGACTATTACATCTCATACCAATACTCGTCCCCGTCGATCGTGAGTGAACGACTTGGTCGTTTGACACCGAGATGCAAGAAATGCCACGTCATCGGAAAGGTTTGACGCGCTTGCTTATCGACAAATCAACAAATCTGACGTCATCACCGACCTCTTCCATCTCCTTTCTCGATTGACCTGATCTCGTCGCTGCAACCTCGGGTCCCCGTATCTCACTTCCTTTAGCATCAAAGGCCTAGTAAGAGGCACTCACATTCCTAACAAATGACCTCACCCTCTACTCTCCGGTATGGCGGCTCTAGTGGCAGCAGCCCTCGACCTCGCAAAGTCCGCCGTGGATTATCAGCCGCATCACCGAGAAAGACCGCGACTAGGTCGGTCTGGGTAGAAGAGCAGGATGTGGAAGACGATGAGATGGAAGGTAGCTTCATAGGCTCGCAGGCAAAGATTAGTAGACAAGGTAAGCGACGGATCGTGTTTTTATCACTTGGCAGATCGACTGATTCGCATTCTTAGTAGCTAGCCCATCGAGAAAGGCTGTCCGAGCGCTTCCACCGAAGACCAATACAGCACCTCGCCAGAGACGTCCTGCACTAGCCGATACCCTTTCCTTCCTACTTGTACCTCTCGACCTCTTGAATCGGATTCTATCGACCCTCTTGTCGCCCATCTTGGCGCATGTCGTTAACTCGGTCGTCCTCTTCGGGCTTGGCTTCCTGGCTCTCTACTTTCTTCTACCTTTTCTCATCTCCCGGTTAAAGTCGGGCTTCTTTGGGTCACTTCATGTGCTCTGGAACTTGGCACGAGGGAACGGGACCGGCTTGAGCTGGTCTTCCTTGAGATCGCCGTCCTTGGACCTGCTTCGGGGTGGATTGCCGAGCGTCTGCGGGAGCATCTATCTACCCTTTATCTGCTCGAAGAGGAAGAGTGAGAACGGGTACGATGTGGGCAAGGTGGCTCGAGCTCTACATAAAGAAGGTGAGTCGATCTTTCTAAACCCCTTCCTTTCGGGGTTTTCAAGGTCGAGGATGAGGCTGAAGTGTCGGGAAAACGCCGCAGCCCAAAACGCTCAAAATATCTTCGAATCGGTCATCAGTCTCGGTACAGGAGGCGTCGAGAATGGGCTCTATCACACCAAGTAAATGAAGATGCTTGACGTTTCTCATTTTTTAGCTGAATGGCTGACGTTATGACGACCACCCCGACAGGATGTGGGAATTGGCGTCGGCGATCAAGATCGGATCTCACTTGCCTGACAAGGATAAAGTGGGAAGCGAGTTGATGGCGCTGGGTGACATGAGTCGAGACCTATCCGACGAGATTTCGTATGTACCTCTCAGGTCGCTTATTCGTAGCCGGAAGAAAACGTCTAACAACCCTCTTTCTGGTACACGCTTTCTCTCTCTGCGCAATTAGCTCCCTGTATGCCCAAACGAACAACGCCTTTTCCTGGATCGCCAACGACTTTGACCGACTCAATCGCCTCCTGCTCACCTCGGATCCTAAACCTACGCCGAAGCAACTCGAAGCGATGATTCACAAGGTCATGCTGAGGACGCAAGAAAAGTTTGACACGCTCTACCTGGCTACGGAGAAGGCCTTGCCCGCGGCTGACCGGGCGAGCACGATCGGTGGAGGATTGATGCACGAGATGATGGGGGAAGCTCATCGACTAGGCTGGGAAGTCAGGGAGGCGCCCCGCTGGAAGGACTGGGTGGACGTGGCGAAAGAGGCCGCGGTCGGGATCAAGGAACCGTCGAAACGTGAGATGCTCAAGACCGACCTAGCCCTCAGTCAGATGACGGTCGACAATCTCAAAGACATTCGGAGCGGGTTGGAGAATACGCTGAGGTTGTTGCGATTGCATCGAACGCACGTCGGCTCGTTTTCCTCTTCCATGATGGGGTTCCACCTCGGCTCGGGAGGCTTTGGAGGGGACGATGGCGAGGACGACGAATTTGGGTTGGGGGCCGAAGCGGAGCTCGAGGTGCTCAGCAAGGTCATCGATCAGATGAAGATGGCCGTGCAGCAGGGACGTCAACCGAATCGAGATCGAGAGCAGCAGCATCAGCACATATCGGATTCGAGCTCCGATGCATGATAGTGGTTCGTCAAAGATAGCTCAAAACATGGTTGTATATATCTTGAAACATATGAAGACCTCGAGAAACGATACCCGTACAGCGAAAAGGCTCGAAGGAGAAAACGCAGACGAACGAAACCTGGAACGGGCGCGTGGTAGCGAAACTCGACAACAAGGTAAAAAGCACGAGATGGGCGTGCTGGACTAAACACGAGGCCTGGTGACCTCTCTGGTAGTCTGACGGTAGTGGTAGTACCCATCACCCTGACCCTCTCCAACATCGGCTGGCCAACCGATCGCCTGCATGCTACCAAAAGAAAAGAAGAAAGGAAAGGAACAATGCTGTAAGTAAATCGCAGACCCGAATACGAAGCGAGCATGGACTTGGAACTTACACGCCGACCAAGATCCACGCGGCAAGTCCCATCCAGATGGCAGGTCTGGAAGAGATCAATTTCGTGGAGGTAAGCTTGACGGTTCTATATTACCGAGGATGCTCGAGCACGACATACCCCAAGGTGGCATTGACGTCCGGATCCGATAGGTTGAAACTTCGCTGAGCGATCGACCATCCCAAGATGCTCATGGGCCAGATGAGGAAGACGATGAGCGTGAGGATTTGCTGATAATATAGAAACCGAGATTTAGTGGGATCGTCAGCTTCGACTTGAAACGAACATGATGTTAGAGCTCACCGAAGAATAGGTGAAAAAGGTGTTATTGGCTACGGCGTGTAGGGCGGCACTGTCGTGGACCCAGAGTAACGGGATGATAGAGATGAGGGCGAAAAGGGCGAATGCAGTGGCTACAGAAAGAATGGATCAAAGGCAGGCATGACAGTAAGATGGGGTCAGCGAATATCGATGTAGATCATCTATTCGACTCCAGGCTTACCGATACCCCACAGAATCATCGCATTCGTAAGCGGGTTCAGCACTTGTAACCCGTATTCGTAACCCAAGACATCCTCCGATCGAAAACCGGGAGAGTTGTATCCAAAGGCACCAAAATTGACCACACCCGCCCGTAAAAAGTATATGGTCGTGATGAACGGTGACGAAAAGGTGATCAAGATACTAAGAGCGAGCGAGAAGAATATCAGATACGAAATCCACGAGCCCACCTGAACCAAGACGAGATCAGATTTACAGCAAAATGAAGATGGTAAACACCGTGAGGAAGAGGAGGAGAACGTGAGGTCCGTATTGCAGTCGTTTGTTGATCGCTTTGATTCCGGGCATGATGGAAACTGGGTGTTTGTTGACTTGGTAGATGGCGATGTTTGCTGGAGGAATGATTGTCCGGCGGGATTCCACATCCTGCCTGTGATCTTGGCTGGCAGTATATATACCGAAACTCGGGCCGACACGCTTTTCAATATTCCAGCCATCGAGTAAAGGTAGAGAGAGCAAGAGAGGATAGTGTGCGTGTTGTTGTGAGTCCTTTGGATCTTTTGATCTTTGCTTCGGAGAAACAACCACGCGGAAAAGGGAACAAAAGGAATTGATCGTTTCGATCATTGATCGACCTGAAACACGCGCGTAGAGTGTCGATCAACCACTTCGCAACCTCTTGAAACGTCAGCACATCGTCATACTGCTGACGAAAGCGTCGCCTCGTTGATGATGATCTAAGGTATCGCATGTGATGAGGTTCTCTCGGAAGGGTATTTGGCGCTGTTTCGTTTTCCATTCTTGCACGTCTTCAGATGCAGTGTTTGCCATCCCTGTTACGTTCCCTCACGCCATAATAATCTCCTGTCTCTCACGACCCACCCGACAACTGACATTCTTTTACTGAATCGACATTGCCAGGACTTCTTCGTTGGTCAGATTAGGATGCAATAAGGTTCTCCTGATGTCGATCGGACCTGGGACTTGTCGACGTAACTGCTGTGGTTTGCTGTATGATTGGTGGAAGCTTCTCTGTAAGCGCGACGACCAAGTTGGGCGTGTACGGTCGTGTCTATAGCAACGGCGTGATCGATTATCCGTTCAACTTGTCGCCAAATAATGCCACACAGGCGATTCCGACTATGCATATGGACCAACACTTCGTCGTTGTGGGCGAGGGCGATCTGAAAGTTTGGCCTGTTCCCTTATGGGAAGGGGAATCAAGTGGCCTGTTCCCTTATGGGGAGGGGTCCAAAACGAACTTGAACGATCTGTTCCTCCAACACCTCGTCGTCGTGTCCCGCGAAGGAGGGCGATCTAAAGTTTGGCCTGTTCCCTTATGGGGAGGGGAATCAAGTGGCCTGTTCCCTTATGGGGAGGGGTCCAGAACGAACTTGAACGATCTGTTCCTTACTGAGCGGGAGGGGTCTCATCTTTGATCACTCGCGGTTCGGGACCGGGACATAACTATGTAAGCTCAGCTCTCCGCCGACTGTTCCTGATGTCGGTATTGAAAACGTTACTAACAACCGCAAAGATATTTCCTCATGAATCGCTTTCCGTCTCGATCTGTAGTCGAGGCGTCGAAGAGCGAAATTACGTCGAACTCCCCTATCTTGAAGTATCTCAAAGAAAACGAAGACACCTCCGGCGGGTCTGTCATCGAAACAAGCCGAGCCGGAATCAGTTCAGCGCTGTCTTCCAGAATGGGAGTCTCTATCGCTTCCATATTGGCAACGGAGAGAAAGGTCGCCGGACCTTGGCACGTATCCTCTGTGACGGACGCAGGTTAGGCTTCACGCGCCCGCTGTCATCGCAACATCGTTGAACGTCGGCAACCATTCGATGTCGGTACCCAAGCTTCTCTTCTTGCGCGGACAATTCGGGACAAGGATCAAGCTCGGTACTGGCGCTTGACAGGGCGCTGGGCATTTTGGGCTCAGATCGGGAGGTCAAAAGCGAGAGAGCTCGGTCGTTCAAGGTTAAGAGAAAGGCGAAGAGGAGAAATCGATCAATGATCTGGACAAACATATAAAAGCCGATCTTATCTGGAGGACGCAGATACTGTCATAAAGTCATGAGCAGGACCGTACAAGAGACATCATCAACTGCAATCGGAAACCCGCTCAGAGTAGACCTATACGAGCCCTGCCACGATGGACGAGGAGTTCTCGCAGGGTGCCGTCGCCCTTTCCCTCGAGGAGATCGGGCTACGTGTGACATCACCGTATCAGTCGGGGGACTATTGGTTCTTGCCAAGGGCTCTCATCATGAGGGTTTCCGGTCGCTGGTCGTGCAACTACAACTGTGATACAACCTTTGAATCAAACGAAAGATCAGCTTCATCTCGTGCATCACGGACCGGTACAAGATTCGGTAGAACGTACAAAGTTCGGTGCCCCAAGTAACGGTGCTGTGGTACAACCTTTAAACCAGTCGGGCTGTCATCAGCAAGGTGTACGATGCAAGGAGCAGCACGATAAACCCACAAGATGCGGTCCATGAACAAGAGGCTCTAGTACAACAACGCTTGAAGTGGAATTGCGTCAGGCAGCATCGACTACGGATCGAGCAGAGCGAACGACTCACCGCTCGACATCGCCTTCATATGGTCCTTCATATGGTCCTCCATCCGGTCCCGGGCTGGTCGTTCCCATCGTCAAGTCGGGGAACGAACGATACGGTCTAATCTTGTGGAATCGACGTACCGGTTGCCCAACGATTTGTTCGCTCGTGGTACTGCCACTCGGTGTCTGGTCTGGGGAGGGTGCAACGAGACAGTCCGGCCCTACCCCCTCCGTGGGTCGGTTAGGTCTAAAGGAGGCGAAGCATAACGACGACGAGTCAGAGAATCGCCCCCTGCTTTGAACGTCGAGCAGAGGAAAAGGGGAACTCACCTTGAAGCAGCGAAGTCCATGCTTATGATACTTGCCAGGGTCGCGACACATTGAGCCCGGGTACCTCGCCGTAGCCGCCGTGTCGCCTGCTCCTGGTGCCTACGATCAAGGGGACCAGCCGTTGTCGGGAACGGGCCAGAAGCGGCGAGGGGACGACCTATCTAATGCCCGGCAAGCTCAGAGGACCTTCACTTTAAGCCCTCTCCCATGTACGTGGATGCCTTTAAACCCACGGCCAAGGGAGCCGGAGGATGATCCAACGAGTGCAAGGCCAGGGAATATCAGCTCTCGTTACGAGGAGAGGGAGGAGCGATACGACTTGGGCCTCGATGCTTCCAGCGTGCATGGTCGAGTGGCTATAAGGAACGAAATAGGAGACAGGGGAGCCAAAATCAGTTACATGCTCGATTCGAAGAGGTTCCATAGGACATAGCACACTGCACGAGGATGGTAGAGATTCCACGTCTCGGGCGTAGGGAGAGCAGACGAATATAATGCGGGTATTCGCTCGCTTCTTGCTGCTTGTAGCTGCGCTTAGACGCGACGACGCGTGAGAAAGAAAGCGACATCGCCCCCCCTGGCCGGCCCCTGGTCGCTGGTCGCTGGTCGCTATACATTTCATATTATCATCACTTCAGGCTCCCGATCGGCATCACGTTCGTCCCGTATTCTCATCTCAGGCTCCCCCCTTAGCATCACCTCGTCCTGTTCCCCCCATGCAACCTGCATCTTCCGCACACGGCGTGGCCAATATCGAGGCCGAATATCCCCCCATGCAACCTGCATCTTCCGCACACGGCGAGGCCAATATCGACGCCGAATTTCTCCAGGGCTTACTCAACGAGTACTCCTTTCAACTTCAATCTAGTCCTTGAAATCTGGTTCTGAACTTTGCGCTCTTGCAGATATCGTACAAACCCTACTAAGGGGTTTCAAAGTTAAAGAAAGCTTCTCACGCGTCATCTCCCGAAAGTATCCTAAATCCGGGGCCCCGCGCTAAATCAGATACTTCGAGATGATTAGATACCTCGAGAGATCAAAGGGGTTCAGAGGCCTTTGATCTCTCGAGGTATCCATCATCAACGTCCTATATCTCATCTGTATACATATCTATGACTCCAAGAAGATGAACTTAAGGTCCTGGTAGACCAAGAAATCGACTTACGTACCCCGATCCGGCAGAAAGGACGACGAACACCGGTTTCGATATGACTGATGTAAGTGTCCCGCCATCTCAAAGTCCAGCCATCCCGTTTCGTGTGAATCTCGTATGCCTTGGCATTTCCTCTTCCGTTATGTGCCATACCGCTATGACAATTGAGACCTGACGACCTCTTATATATGTAATCAGGACTATACAAACGACGAGGCAGCAGCAGGATCTGCTCCAGACATCACGGTTACCGCTGCAAGCTCACGACCTACCCGTACGACTACCATTCCGAAGAAATTTCAAGCTCCTTTGATCAACGAAACGCAATCCCAATCTCCGATAAACATGCCACCTCCATCCTCATCTGCTCCTCTCTCGGCTATTCAAGCACCTGCCAGCAAAAAGCGGCCCAATCCTGCTCCATACGCAGGACCACAAGCCAAACGAGGTCGAGGATCGAGCGCTACAAGAGGCCGAAGTGTCACCCCCATATTTCCTCTCGATCCCAATCTCCAGGACGGAAAGACTCCAGAACCCTCTTCATCTAGCCAAGACACAACCAGAGTCACGTATTCCCGATGGACAGACAATGTCAACCAGGACGGAGAGACCGCAGACGATATCCTGATCGAATACTTGACCGAAGGTACAAACTACTCTCAATTCAAAGCAAGTAACAAGAGCGGGAGACATCAGCATGCACAGAGGATCACGGAGTTGATGCACGAAAGGAATATTGCGGGATTTGACAGAAGCTTGACGTCGATTTGCACAAAGGTCAGTGTGCGATGTAGCGCTGTACCAAACGTCTTTTCTGATGTCGTGTTCGTCCCCAGATCACCAACGTCGTCAAGGCATGGAACGCAGCAGATAAGGAATGGAACAAGACAGGGAATGGCTCTACGAACGAAGATTTACTACAGGATCCCGATGAGGAAGGATTGACCGAGGCTGAGAAGGATAAGAGGTTCAAGGCTCGTAACGCCCGAGCGGCGTTTGTCAGTAAGTTCGATCCTGATGCCCGCCATCCGCTCGACTGCTTACATGTCCTCTTGACATAGCTAAATTTGCCAAAGAGAATCCTTATTACGAAACCCTTAAACCTCTCCTCTCCTGCCTTTCGGTATGCTCGCCAGCTCTACTCCTCGACTCTAGTCAGAAAGACAAACGATCTATCACCAACCAGATGGGACTCGACGAACAGGAAGAAGACGTCAACGAGAACGATTTACGAACACCCCGCACCCGTCGCACTGCAGATTGGCAGATGACCACGTCCATGTCCGGCAATTACGAGGATGATCCCGAGGCCGATCCTGAGTACCAATATACGATGTCGAAGGCGGCAGAAGAGGACGACGAATGGACCGATGATGAAGGATTAGGTCCGAGAAGAACTGCGAACATCACCGACTCCCCTTCTGGCTCATCCTCGACTACCTTCCGCACAAGGATCTCCGACCTCTCTCAGAAAATGACCGCAGCCGCTCCTCGCGATACGGATTTGAAGGAAGCGGCGCAACGGAAGTCGAGGAAGAAAGGAAATGGCGGAGGTGCGAGCGACTTGTTTAACCCTCTGAGCGATGCACTCGAAGCGACGAACAAGTTGGAGGAAAGGATGTGGCGGGAGCGGGTTGAGGAGAAGAGGGAGGAACGTCAGCTGGCTGAACAGGAAGCCAAAGCGAGATTGGAGCTAGAGGAACGACGCCTACAACTCGAGGAGCAGAAGCTTGAATCGGATAAGGCGGAGCGGGCTGAAGAGAGACGTATGAAAGACAGAGACTCGGAGGCAGCGCTTCTCACCGCCAGGACTGCTGCCTTCAATACCTATCGCTCAGCCGGATTCAGCAACAAGCAAGCGTTGAGGATGGCCGGATTGCCAGACGTGCCCGAATAGCATCGCATAACATCAATCCGAATCGTACATGTAAGCAGGCTCGTATCTACGTTCTTCCGCAAAGGTCTTAACAAACTGTCTTCGCAGATCGGTACCCTGTGGAGGAGCACCTCCCGCCCCATCTGTATATGTCGCCCACAATCCTCGCACGGCCTCAGCTTCTCTTTCCCATCGCCGTTCGAGTCGTTCCATATTGAAATCCGCCCAGAAGTCGTCTTCCGCATCTCCGGCTAGAAAATTGTGTATCAGGACGCAAGCACGTATCCAGTTTAGGGAACGTTCAAGATCCAATTGTGTGTCTATTTGCGAGCGAAGTGACCGAAGTGATTGAAAGCGCATTTTCAGCATTCCGAACGTATGTTCGACTACGACTCGGGCGCTGGCGACGGCCTGGTTGAACTTGTGTCGATCGGGAGGTAGGTACGCGGTGTTTCTGGCCCGCTTGTAAGGAGGGACCATGTAGTTGTTGGGGACGAAGGCAGAGTCTCCGATGAGATATTGGCCGGCGTTGAAGTGAGCCTGTGGATCGTTGTCGATCTGATAGATACGCGGAAATAGTTGTTTCATCAGGACAGGCAACAAGAAGAGGACGGTGACCGGCCACAACAAACAGACAGGAACTTACGGCGGTGAAACTCCAAGTACGTGTATCGTTTGCCGATCCAGGAAATCCGAGTAGGGTGTAACGAAATCGGCGCTGATTATCGACGACAGCCATCAGCTGTAAGGCATAGAAGCCTTTATAGTTGTAGTAGTCGACTGCGTCCTCGACTCCTGGCTTATAGTCGAGAGGAATCGAGCACCCGTCGACGAATCCGACACAGTCAGGAAAGGGCGCTCTTCTCCCGATTTCGGCCGATATCCTCCTGCGCTCCCTTCGGTCTGGCCAGGATACAAATTGCGATAGGTTTCGGCACAAGGCGGCTATACATCGAAGGGTCCAGAGCTCTACTGATCCTTCTGCAAAAAGAACGAGCCGGGGTAAGCCTAGCCATACCTGCTTCGGGAGAGCGAGGTTCGAACGGCTGGGACTGACCTGACACCGAAAACATCTGAGCAGTCTGCCCGACAGAGGCACCGTTTCCTCCCATGCCAAGACGACGAAGCGTTAACAACAGCTGATATTCTGATGGAGATTGAGGATTTCGTGAGTTGTTGTGGAAGACCGGGTCGTCTTTGATCAGGCCATGTAGGCGGAAGAACGAGTCGTGCGTCATTCGGGCCTTTAGAAAGCAAGGTGAGGGATGTAAGCGAAGCTGGTCACTTATCCGGTAACGGCACAGATCCAACGTCAAGATGGGTTCACTAACCATCTGTTTGAACCATACATCGTCCATATGCAGGTAGTATTCGAACAGCGGACTTCTTCTTGCTTTTAGCCCTCGACCCATAGGTCGGCTGAGATATCGTGATGATTGGACGGCATGTAGCTGTTGGATGGCGGCGAGGAGCAGATTTCGGAAGCTACGTAGCCGTCGGGACAAGGTCGTAAGTCGTTGATTCTCAAAGTCGTTGTCGGAATCGTATATGAGTCGTCGTCGGATCCTCCCCTTCGCTAGAATCAGGAATTGGTAGACTAAGGCTAACGCTTCGACATTCCCCTCCAGCGCAATCAGCGCTCTCTTTCGAGCCGAGGTTCGCACCATGGCTTGAACAACATGAGGCGAGGAGGGAAAGAGTGTAGCGGGCGGTCGGACTAGGACGTCAGGGTCATATCGATTGACGGTCTAGATGTAGGTGATTCACGGTCTTCAAGGTCATAACAGCCGATCACAAGGTCGGGCACGGACGAGGAGATGTTTTGGTTGTCCGTAGAGCCGAAAACGGAGATTAAATGCAAACATGTCCGCTGATAAGCATCCGAAAGACGAATTGACCGATATCAATCAATTTGCCGAGAGATACCTCTCAAGTTACTTGCTTAGATACTCTGGGGGCTTCAAAGATGACGTGTAAATGTATCTTTTTTGCCCCGCTTTTCGGTAGATGATACGCGAGATACTTTCATAACTTTGAAGCCCCTTACTACAAAGAATGCCGCACAGATCAAGGATCTAGTTCGATGCCACAAGCGAACGAAACAAGAGGCCCGCTGCCACTACCCCTTCACCCTCGCCGAGTCCTTCTTCGTATTGCTGTACTTGTGGACCTTGGTTTCACTGCTTGTGGTAGCGTCAACCAAAGGCTCAACCAAAGACCGGGTCATCGGAGGTGGGGCTCTACTGTTCTTGCACTTGGGGATCATCGCTATTGGTAAGTTCAGATTGACCTACTCGTTCCATCTACCTTGCCTGACCTGTTACGAGTTCCATCTACACTGCCTGACCCTTTGTAACAGGTTGGCCTCGAGACGATCAAGCCGATGGTCCCGATATCGATGTCCCGGAAGGGTGGTTGGGGCTTATCGTTGGAGTGGGGGGGAGAAGGTGGACGAGGCGTGGATTGACGTTCCTGTTACTGGGTCTACTTAACTTAGCAGTGGTGGGGTGTGTTTCATTTGTATGAGAAGAGATCAGCAGTTCAGCATACGATTTCCGAATAGCGAACGAACGAACGAACGAACCAACGAACGAAAGCGAAGCAGTACTCTGCACGTGATACGTGGGAGAACGCGACTCTAGACTCTACTACTCTACTTGGCTACTTGGCTACTTAACTGATCAGAGCGAATACTCCATCACGACTTCTGGTTGTCCAGGAATTCTCTGTTATTCGACATCCGTACCCACCAAATGCCAAAGGAGGGGACTATCTAATAGTCATAAACGCTGTGCTCGAGTCCCAGCCAACTCGCTCTACACATTTTACCGATATCCAGCTTCGACTTCGACCGCCCATCGAACCAGCGAGGGACAATACCACTACTACCCCTCGAGACCGATCTCACAGAGGATTCGGATAGTCGAGCAGAACGCAGTATGGACGATATAGTCAGCCGCTATCCCGGTCTCCGGCACGATCGCCTAAACAGCCCATCAAGCTGGCCAGGTTTCAAAGAATTCATTGCGGCGATACCTCCCGAACGTGGTCAACCCGCTCACGGCAATTGGAGCGATCAGTACGAATCCCCAGAGTTGCTGAGAGACAGTATAGCGTCGTTTGAAGATCATTACCCCAAGCACTTGTTCTACGCCGCCTTTCACTTCCCTGCAACTTCGGCAGGTGGGGCCAAGGTGAGTCAAAGCTGCCAGAACATATATACACTTCCGTGTGACAACAAGCCTAACGACCAACACATCCGTCACATTCGACTGCAGATGGAGACGATCTACCGTTGGGAACTTATCCTCGCCTGGGAATCACTGCGTCAGGTGGCTCTGACGAGAACCTGCTTACTCCTCATGACACAAAGGGAACCACCGGACTGGGTCAGGCCGAATGCGACTATCTTGACCGCTCTGTGGGAATGGGTATCTATCGTGAGTACGGTTTCGGGTTACGAGAGCCTTACGACTGTGTCTGCCTCGAACTCACAACCTTCCACACTTCCTTTTCGTGTCGTAGGCTCGGGATGAATTCGGTAAGTAATGGGCTGTGGGCCTTCGGATCGTTTTATGGAAATTGACGATCATCGCTTCAATTTTTTCATAGAGAGGCTCGACCAATATCTGTACACTCTGGCACGCTACGAGATAGCCTGGGTCCGTATCTCCGGGTGGCTCGAAGGAAAAGAGCTGCCGAACCGGGTCCAGAGCCATACTCCCGGGATACCGAGCAAAGACTTTCCGTGTGAGGTCTTTCGTCGCTGTAAAGACATCGTCCGTGGAAAGGACGTCATCCCCATCACGTCGGCCACCATTAAGGTCTCCGGAATCATCAGAGCACTGGTGCAACAGCATCATCCTTTCAAGCTTATCGGCGTCGAGCCGGCTGCCCTCTCTTGGTGGCGAAGGAGACTCGAAAAAGGGAGGGCGAGAATTACGCAAGATGACCACCATGACCTGTCATGTTATCCACCAGAGTCGGAGCCTGGTCTGGACGTTGCATCGGTGCATGCAAAGGTGAGCATGCGAGCCCAATCGTCGTCCTCCGATTAAACCATTCCTGGGAATCCTGTACTGAAATCTCCTTTGTTATGTGCTCGCCTATAGGAGGTTGATCGTTGGCTCCTTCCACTCGCTCTTCGAATCGACGAAATCGGGGTTTCGCAGTTGGACGAGCCGGGAACCTCTGGGCATGACGAGTCTAAGACCGGTGAGACGAAAGAGCTCGAGCCGTCTCGGCCGAAGGAGCCCGAGGTGTCAAAGTCGGAGGAAGCTGGAATCCCTCAGTCGGACTCTGCGGAAAAAGTCGATCGGCAGCTATGCGGATTGTCTTGAACAGACGTCACGGCGTTGCTGTGCGGGGAGCTCCTTATCCTTCGATTCCTGATCTGGCCCTGGTTTTCAACGGAGCCTACGATCTTCGAAAATGCGGGCCGAATGGGCAGTCAGAAAGCTCGCCCGACTTCACACGTGGCCTTCATGCCGAATCAAGTCAATATATGTCGGAGGTCGATGCGCCGATATCAACCTGGTCGAGGTCACCCCCAATCTGCCGTACTCAACATGAAAGTCGTGATCTTCCCAATACCGAATAGTGACAAGCTGGTCCATTTGCAGTCGTACTGTCGGCAGGTCTAGGAATAGATACGATATCGAGGGCGTCATCCCTTCCGTTTTCACCCTTACATTCAAAGGCAGCAAAGTCATCGACGACGTGCAAAGACAAGCCAAGCACAGTCGATAGTCTAGGGCCAGGATACTGCAATGAGCTTGATGTTTGTACTAGGGTCTGTATCTGTATTATATCTGTCGTACTATCGTATAACATGGCTTTCCCGCAGACCCTTCGGGCCATCATAATTAGCCTTCCGCATTGTTGTATGGGATACTAGACTATTTCGCATGCGAGGAATGTATAGAGACAGCCTCGAACAAGGATCACAAGGTCTGCCTTTGTCAATTTTTCTAATGGACGTTGAGCGATAAGGCTAGCCGAATGGACGTAACGGATGGGATGGAACCAAAGCTCGAGGCGCTCGAGGCAGCCCCGATGTCTCGTACTGAATTTATATCAAAAGGAATCCCTGGCAACCAAAGAAGCCGTAGCCTGATCACATCCTCCTGATCCTAACGCATTCTATCCTATCTAAATCTATATTCACGAGACATATCCGTGCTGTTCAAGACCAGTATCGGAAGTACGGCGACCTGTCCCCCGCGGCCGCGCTGCAACGTGAATCGCATGAGACACCAGAATACCTGCTTAACTCGGCCCCTTAACTCACATGTCCTTTTCGCTCCATTGTTCTTCAATGGCCTCTTTCGAAAGCGCGTCTCGTTGCTTGTTGGCCCTATCGTAACCGATCTTGAGAACGATGCAGCAGACGGTGGCGATAGAAGCGACGACAAGCGAAACGATGTAACCTAATGTCGAAGCTTCAGCATCCTGGTCGGTACTCAAAGGGGAGACTTTGTACATACCGGTATCAAACAAGGGCGATTCTTTGCTCAGGTACTAGATTTGAGACACCGGCGAGATCAGCTTAACAGCCTATCGCGACCTTGACCAAAACGAAACACCCACGATAAACGATCCCGTGAGACCACCAAAGGCTCCGAAAGCGAGCTGGAAACCGAAAGCGACGTGCTTATGTGGCTACGGGACGAGTCCGGATCAGCACATGGAAGGCTGTCTATCCGCGCATTCTGCTCACTTCGGGGAAGTTGGAAGCAGTCCAGGCGAGCGAAGGAGGGGTAGCGGAATACGCTCCGAAGACGATGAAACTGATAAGGCATCGAATGTTAGCCTAATCGTACCCGCCAGTGCGATACGTCGTGCGACCACTTACACAAGACCTGTCATAGTCAGCCCGATGAGCCCCGGTTTGGCTCGCGCACCGATGGTGAAGATGAGACCCAAGATTCCCAGCAGGAAAGGACCGGCGACATGTTCGGCTCGACGCTTGCGCTTGTCGCTGATGTGACAGTTCAGGATGGTCCACAGACAAGCTCCAAAGTAGATGGGTACGGGGATGAGGTAGGATTCGATCTTGGAAAACTTGAGCGACCGGACGATGACAGGGAGGGTGAACGTGATACTCTGATGCGCGAATGAAGAGGTTAGATATCGGTTGTCTGGCTAAACAGAAGCATGTATGCCACTCACGTATCCCAGTACTGATCCCAAACGAAGAACGAAGAATGAAGAAATCACGAGGTAAGCATATGGGATACTCCAGGACGAAAGCGACGATACTTATAGAGCGAGTGCGAAAAGTAGATGATCATCTGAGGGTAGATGTGCCACCTCTTGGCGACCTCTGTGACTAGCCCCGGCGCGTTGCTCTCGCCTCGAGCGGTCGTCTGACCGTTCGTGCTGAACCTTTGACGGAGCATGAGGTAACGCTGTTCGTCCTGGGACAGCCAGCCGTGCTTGTCCTTGGGATAGCCGACAATCAAGAGAGGTCCGAGGATACCACAGCCAAAGGTCATGACTCCTTCGATCAGGAAGAGCCATCTGCACGCGGTTCCCAAAATTCAGGTCAGTCAAGAGATCATCAGATCGAGAACGGGGGCGAAAGACTCACCTCCAGCCTTCAATGCCGTATCGACCCTCCAACCCGGTGATCCCATAGGCAAGAATACCACTGAAAGCACCGGCGAGCGAGGCCGAACTGAAGAAGATCGCAACTCGTCGAGCGAGCTCTATGATAGATCGGTAACAGCAAGTCAGTTTGTGATCCAACGAGACGGACTTGGAAGACGCAAGGACTTGCCTTCACGAGTGTACCAACAGCTCAAGATCTCGTTAACACCAGGCATGATGCCCGATTCGCAGAGACCCAAGAAGAGCCTGAAGAGGATGAAGCCGGCGGGAGAGCTGATAGAGGCGGCGGTGGACATGACTATCGGGATCAGGAGTAGCATCAATATACACGGAGAGTTTTGATGGACAGCCTTGACGGGAGAGACTCACCGATTCCGCAAGCGATGACCATCCCACTGATCCACCATCGAGCCCCGAAACGCTTCAGAAAGAACTGAGCGGGGATCTCGAACAGGATGTAGAGAATAAAGAATGCAGCGAGACCTGTTGCGGCGATAGATGTATACCAGTCAGTCAATGTCGAGAGAAAGGCCAGCGAGAAATTAGCAAGTTAGACTTACCGGTGTTGTAGAGGGCATCCGACATGGGGATGGTAACGGTCAATCCGGCGACCTTGGCGTTTCCGATGTTACCTCGATCGAGAAAGGCCAAGAGGTAGGCGATAGCAAGTGGGGGCAAGATTCGGATCTAGGGAGAATCAAAGAGAGAAACGTGAAATCAGACATGAAGCGCAAGGTCGAAGTCCAGGCTCGACTTGTACTTACATCCATCTTCCAAAGAACCTTGCTCCATTCTTTGCTACCGTTGAACCGCTGATGCAAGTTCATGAATTCTTGATACTCGGTCGCCGTATCGGGCCGAGCGTGAAGTTCGTGGACGTGTCCAGTACCATCGTCCGAACCGTCCTTAGCGTCGTGCTTCTCCGGAGAGATTTCCAAGGTAGACGAAGGAGCCGTAGGGCTGGGAGTGATGGCGGGGTGGGTATCGGTATTGTCAAACGAAGAGCCCGCAGCCGAGATGGGGGTCTTCTCGGTCGACATTATTGTGAGAAGAGGTTGCGAGTGCAAAAAGAGAAGGTGAAGGTCAAGAAGGGATTGAGGGAATGAGCCTGAAGGAAATAAAAAATATCGAGGAGCGAACGGGAAAGATTGACGGGGATCAGCTGTCGGTATTATATACCTCTCCTCCACCATCCCCAGGATTCGCAGGTGAAAATCTGGTGTGGTGGCGCTGGACCTACTTGTGAGGACCTGCCGCGACCTGATCCACCGATCCTCGGCCCGCCGAGAAGACGTGAGGATGAGGTGTCTCTGCCCAGCCTCCACGTCCACGCTTCTTTCGCATGGCAGGATGGTTGGATAACGGGGTCGTCGTCCCATCCGGTGCTTCCTTTTGGTCAGGGCGAGGAGGGATTGCCGAACGAAGTGTCGACGACGAGATATCGATCATCCTCGAAATTCTGCTGATGCATTGATGAGATTGATCGATGATCAAACCAAAGGCCTTTGGAGAAAAAGTGGATCGCCGAGGCGATCACGAGGGACCCGGGCCGAGGGAAGGGAGGGTCCTTTGTGGCTGAAGGCACCGGTCTGCCGCAAACGCCATCGACCATATCAGGGAGCTAGCGATGGTTCAATCGACCGCCATGTGTCCTCCCACCCCGTTTGAGCTAACCAGAGTTTCGATCGATATCGCCCCGTGCAATCTTGGTTTGATGTCGACGAGATAACGGAGTCCTATTGTTCTCCCCTAGATCCCCCTTGAAACGACCTGAACGCGTGCGAGCAAGTGTTTCGGCGACCGACCCACGACGTCTCACTTCAGTTTCCCTCGTTTATCGAAAGCGGGGAGGGATCCCTGGGTCTCTGAACCATTCTCTGGCTGGAGGAACAAAGAAGAACGGGGTCCAAGGTGATCGCCAAGGGAGAGAGCGCATTTGTTCTTTTGTCTTCTTTTTGGATCCGCTTCGCAAGCGCGTCACGCTGCACAAAGAAGGACGAGATTTGAAACGCGAAAGAAGACAATATGGCAATCGCGGCCGGATCTCAATGTCAATCGCCCCGTTCAGGTTCGACCAGCTCGCAGTCGACGGTCGGGTGGATATGGAGGCTGAGGTTCTTATCCGAGTGGGTACGGTTGGCTAGGCTGGTTGGTCGTTCTGCATCTCTGTCTTGTTCCGGCCTGCATTCGTCCTTGCCGACCGGGTTGATCCGCGGAAGAACCCGTATGTATGAAGGAGTGAGATGAGGACGTTTGCGCCCTGCAGTCTTATCGTGCGGCGATCCATTCGATTTCAACCTGCATTGACTGGGCATCACGAGCTCGATGGCTAACGGAAGTTTCGGTTGGAGTGAAACGTAGAGTCCGGTAGCAAGGCGTCCCCACCAGAATCGAACCGACATGAGAGTTCAGCAGGCGCTCAAGGCGAAAGGATCGTATGCGACGTAACGAGATGCTGTGCGTTTGCATGATGATATCCTTACGTAACTTTTCCCGATGGCATGCGTGTATATATGCATCTCTTGGTGGTGATTTGGTTCTAGTTTTCGGCGATGAGGTATGAAAAGCGCCTGGCCGTTTGTAATGCATAAAAGAGTAGCCTCGGATCTTCTCGGCGGTATACAACTTGTTCCCAGAAATCTTCATGTAGTGTAAAATGTATCTTGTAGTTTCGACCCCACAATCCTAAGTGGATCAGTCCGCCTGATAAGGTCCTTCGAAGACCGGGAGCGATAGGATGTCCTTCCAGGCCAGCCATGCAAAGGACAGCAGTTTTCTATAATCAAGTTTGCGTACTTAGCAGCCGCAATGCTCTGAGCAAATAAGACCACAAGCGCTGCCAACTTACGTTTGAGGCTCATCGTCGTCGGTAAGCGTGAGGTTTGGAATGACGTTCTGGTATTTCTTCGGCTGGTATGTGATCTTGTAGGCCGCCACGGCGAACAAGGGATGTGGTCCGAGATTCGACGAGATCTTCAGGTCGATCATGGCGTGAATAGCGAGGTCCAGGATATCGGTCACGATATCTCGATAGGCGCGTCTCATCGGGTCCTGTCGAAAAGTCTGTTAACGATAGACTCAACATGACGGTTTGCGATGTCGCTCACCTTGAGATCACCATCTCGGATTCGCCGACGTCGTCCATTCTTGAGCACGAGCCCGCTGATTAATTCCATCTCGGTCAATCGATACCTGTATTCGTAGACGGTGGTGAGTTGGCGCTTAGATGCATGACACACGGTGACTCACCTTGCCATCAATGCGGATATAGCGAGGTCATACTTCATCTTGAGCTTCGCGGCCAGCGCCATGACCGCTTTCGGGATCTCCACCTGTTCGAGCCTTGCATCGATCATGCTGGGCCGGATATCGTCCGCTGTCTTTGCCACAAATAGACCTTTGGGTTCCTTTGTCTCGACCTATTCGAGAGTAGATCTGAATCAGGGCGGCTTTCCGATTTCATTCCGTTCGAGACACGCACCATCCGGAAAATTTCTCCCAGAACGCTGTTACCGGGATACGAACGGAACGGCTCCTTGCCCATGAAGTCCGGCCAGAGATTGGGTCGATAGTCAGGGGGCAGCTCCGCCGGCACACCGGCTGCAAGGCATGTCGTCAGCGTTGCGTGTTGACGACAACCGACCAGCATTGCTCACTCTTGGCAAAGTCCACCGCCGTACTGTAGAGCTGACAAAGCTGCAAACACTTTTTGCTGAATGGTCCCTCTGGCTCGAGATCACAGTAGGCCAGGTGCGCGTTTCCGATCAAACCGAGCAGGTCGTTCAGGATATGATTGACGAAGTTCTGGCAGAAGCAACGGGTCAGCCAAGGCTATCTTCTCTTCGCAAGGCCAACCTACCTCCTTGATGTCCTTGTGATCGACCCAAGCCACGCTCGTCGGTTTGATCGCGGTATAATCGGCAGGCTCAGCCACTTGCAAAGGGTTCACAAATCTCTCGTCCCAGATCAGGGTATAGTCATCGCCTGAATTGATGGACATAATTCAGCGCATGTGGTGTATGATCGATTGCAATCGTTCTTCCAGGCGGCTTACCGTCCAGATCCCCACCACCCAACATGTTGGGAAGGTCTCGCTGCCCCTTGACATTCATAACGATGACGTTCTTGAGCGAACGGAGTTCTGGGATATCAACCGCCTTGACTTTGCGGATATCGCCTGGGTGCAGTGCTGGAGCTCGAGTGATGGCGCAATCTCCTTGAACGATGACGGGGCCCTCTTCGCTCTCCGGGTCCTCATACTGACAAAATACCTCGCCTTCCTGCAAGAGACCGCTTTCATCTGCGACTCCCATTAAATATACACCCTTATCGACTTCGACCCTTGCGTGCCATCGCAAGTCCGTGAGCATGCGTCGCTCGGTAACGGTACAAACGTCCAGCACAACCGGGTCCTTGTGAAATCCGGCGTTTATCAAGGCGGCAATCGGGAAGGTAGCCACCTTGTCGATCATCCACAGATCCTTCCTGGTCAACCGACTCGCTGCGACTCGCTCGGCCAAGCCGATGATGGACTTGGCCTTGTTCCAGATGAGACCCTTGATGACTTCCGGATCGACTCCGAGCGCGGCAAACAGGATGCAGAACTGTCGATTGAGGAAAGCTCTCCGAAACTGAGCGATTCGGACGACGTGAAGCTTCTTGCTGTCAGATTCGAACTTGATTTGCGAAGGTCGCAAGAAGATCTCCCGCGGCTTCACTGTAGGCCAAGCGCAAAGTACCCCCTTTGCTCCCCCGAGACGGAATTGTATCGCCGAGGGATGACGGTGGACGTCGTGATCATCGAATCCTAAGTCCTTTGCGGCTTGATCTGCCACGTTTTGCGCGCAGCGCCCGACACCATCGGTAAAGGTGAACAGAACGCTAGAGTTGGGATCAGACGGGTCTGTCCGGGTCACAATGTCATCCATGGGCCGCCTAAGCTTGATGGCCATGTCGACTCCCTGAGTGGTTGACAAAACCTGAGAAGAGATTGCCGGTATCAGCATAAGGAACCTCTGCTATAGGTATACAAATCGACTCACAAGACCTTGTCGAGCTGTGAGCGGTATCACAAGATGTTTGTCTGTAAGTTTTGGAGTGGATACTGTCAGATTCGGGCCAAGCTCACCTGCATGCTTCGCGATAACTCGCTCCTTGTCGAGATTGCCCATCCACTGAATGATCTCCTGCACACCGAATCGCTTCCCATTATTCTCGCTTTTGCTGAGCTCTGCAAAGAACCAACAGCTGTGTTCCTTCAACTGGCTAGCAGACGAGGCTAGGAATACGTATTTCCTCCCCGCGATGACGAGACCATGGGTCAACGCTCGGTGAACCCGAGCCATGGTTCCGGCCTTTGGATTGATGGCGTTGGCCTCCTTGACCGAAACGTTGACTTGCAGCTGATCATGCTCGTCGTTGAATTGCACTCGCAAAAAGCGATCATGGTACTCTTTGAAGTGTCGCAATACGGAATTCCCCTGCTCCTTGGTCTCGGGTTGAAGCATCATTCGCGTGGGCGTGATGATGGCTCGTCTAACCTTGACCGAATGATTAGGCTCTTCGGCAGTGGACTTTTCAGCGGCGATATCCTGCTTGGATCTCTTGGGTCGGACCAGCTTCTCCAGCGTTTCATACAGTTTGGCCCGCCTCTCCAAGGTGACCTCCATGTTGCCCATCCTCTCGGCCGAAAAGAGATCGCTGAGGACCTGGTTCATGATTCTGTACTCGCCTCGTCCATCCAGGCGATTGACGATCTCAACCATGCGTTCGACTTGGTGCGACTGAACCAGGCCTTGGGAGACCAGACCCTCGACGAGGTATCGGGTAGCAAATGGCAAATCCTTGACAGAGTCGATCTCGGAGATGATCACGGGACGGATCATGGTCTCGTGTTCGGGAATGGGCGTCTCTGGCGGGATCGGCGGTTTCGGAACAGCTGGTAAATCGGTTGTAGACGAGATATAATTTTCGCCATCCTCTTCGCCAATCAATCTCAGCCTTCGCATACATGCTTGCAGCAAACGGTATTCGGCCGGCATGAGGTAGAAAGTTAGGCGGTATGTCCCCCAAAAGTTGACCTGATGGACACAGTGCGTCAGGACAAATCACTCGCATCTCGATCGCACCGACATTCACCTTGTATCGTACATCCCCATCAGGATTGATGCTCCCGGCGTCCCTCTCCCACCCATTGAACGAGCCAGAAAAGTCGAATTCCGTAGCTCTCCGCCATCGAAGTAGCGCTCCGGACTCTGGTTTACTAGGATGAGGTCGACCAAACCCAATCTGCTCTTTCGGGACCTGCAGCTCCCGACGCCGGGTGTGGCTGGCTCGCAAGCTCTCTCCTCTTTGACGGTTGTAGATACTTTCCGGAGTACCAAGCATCGTTTTTCCAGACGTCCCTTCATCGCGAATGTGGGTACCTGGTGGGCGTCTCAGCGAGGCGAAACCACCTCGAGCCGATTCCTTGTCTATGAACGGGGTCGATTGGATCCCGCGAACGTTCTCTGCAACCCGCTGAAACTCGGCCCGAGTAGCTTCAACCACCCGACTATCCTTGTAGGCCGGTTGCATATGCTCGTCGAGCACCGGCATGAAGAACTGAGGCGGTCTTCGGCAGGTGATGGTCATGGTGACATCGATCAAGTCCTCGTGTGCGGTCGCAACAATGGCCACACCGCCTTCGATGATGTCTTCGACCCTGATACACGCATCCACCAGTTCCATGGCAGCTGGCAGGGGTTCCGGCGTGGTCGGGATGACGTCGATAAGAAAGGCCTTTTTCCGCGCATCAAAGGCGATCGACGACTCGATCGTGGGCGTGTGGAAACCAGGCGAGAATTTGCCGGTATGATCCATGACTCCGATAGCGAAACTATCGGGCGAGAAACGGTACGGGTTTTTCCGACGCAATTCAAATCCGTCCAACTCGGCCTTTCTCCTCGACGACGATGGCTTTTCGACCCCAGACGAACTGTCCTCATCGCTGGCGTCGGCTCCACTAGTCTCGTCGTCGTCCGAGTCGGACTCGGTTTCAGTTTCCGTCTCGGTGCGAGGCAACGTCAGGTCTGAATCGGATTGAAGACTGGGTGACTCGGCGCGAGGCACTTTCATCTCTTCAGGCAGTTCTTCAGTGACCATGACGTCCATCGCCTCTAGCTCGCGCAAGGTCTTGCCCATCTCCGTTTCTTCTATAAACTCCGACCTGCTATCCAGCGAAGTGACCGGACTCGCACTCCTGGTAGAAAATGTCGCTTCGGTTTCTCCCATATCAAACACTTCCAGACCCCCGTTGGCGATAGAGGAACCTTCGGTGCGAGTCTCGATGGTAACACTGAGATCCGGCTCTTCGATGCCTTCTCCTTCCTCCCT
Organism: Filobasidium floriforme; assembly: GCF_021052385.1. Classification (NCBI taxonomy): domain Eukaryota; kingdom Fungi; phylum Basidiomycota; class Tremellomycetes; order Filobasidiales; family Filobasidiaceae; genus Filobasidium; species Filobasidium floriforme. The sequence continues at coordinate 268,507 of NW_025763648.1, forward strand.
GAGCATTCTAGTGATAAGCTCGGACCTGCTCAAGTTTACACCTGGGAGAAAACTTCGTCCACGACCCCGCCTGTGACCTCCTCTGCCTCTTGACGACTGGTCACTCGATTCGGCTGCTGAAGTTGATCCATCAAAGCGGGACCCTCTCGCTCCTCCTCGTCCACCTCGAAAATCTCCCCGACCTCGGCCTCTACCACGACTTCGAAGACCAGAAGCAAAACCTCCTCGAGGTCTGTTCAAAGTAGTATTCATGTATTCTATGGCTGAGCTGGATGCGGTAGGGTGCCTCTCAAAGGCCTTGTGTTCCCGTGAGGACTCTCTGAGCAACATCCCCTTCCTAATCCGGCTGCTAGTAGACTGATCGAAACCGAACGCTTCGATAGGCAGATAATTGCCAGTTCTTGCGGGAGGTCCATACCCATTGGCATCTCTAGGACCCCGATCCAACGATTCGTACCCCGGCTGAACCTGCTGAACCCTAGAATAATCCCTCACATGAGGTCCTCGAGGAAAAGCCGAACCGTTGGGTTGAAGCTGGGGATATCTTGCTCCCGGAGCACCAGAAGATCTCGGATCGATGTGATGATGGGGCAAGCTCCTTGTCTGAGCCGTACGAAACCTGGCAGGAGCCGTACGTCTGGGGGTGTTGTTGAAACGAGCAGGAGTCGCGACCGCGTTGTTTTCGAGCTCCCAAGGAGGTCTGCTAGGTCCCGCCTGATAGTCTGCTCCACTGCCTCCTCCTCGTCTCCTGCCACTTGAGCCCTGTCGATGGGAAGGACCCGGGTGAGAAGATGCGCCTGGAAAGGACATGACATCCGGGGTTGCCATGTTCGGTCAAAGGACCTGGATGTTGACGTTGTGGTTGTTGTTATAGGCGTCGAGCCTGTTTGCCTTTTTCAATCAGGATACCTAATGTCTAAGCAGATACGAACAGCATTGAGCAGCTCAAGCTATCGGAGCGAATATGTAGTGAAGGCATGCCGGTGACAGGAACAGTAGTGTTTGCGAATTGATGGATGTCAATCAGCTTCGAACCTCAAGGTTCCCCGAAATTCGCTCCCGAAGATTTGCCTCCGCTAGTGGCCGTAGAGCATATTCAACCCGAGGATTCGGACCACCTCAACACGCATATGAATGTCAGATCGGACGGGACCGGCACAATGGCAGAGCAGGCGAGAACAGGTCGAAATGCAATTGATATGATTCTACAGAGATGCCATAGACTTCTAGCCTTTCCGCGTGCAACCCTCACACCCCTCAAGCCTGAACCTCCCGATCGATATCCTGCAACAAGATCGTCCTGTACCTCGCCTTGCCCGTCTCGACATCCTCGATCGACTGAGCGGCCTCCTTCATCGGCCTCGTCGTGATCCACGGCTTGACGTTCTTCTCCACGGCCAGGTCGAGCATCTTGAGGATCTCGGTCCTACACCCGATATGGCTCGACCCGACGAAAGCTCCGTTCGGGGCCATGGCCTGCGAGGTGAGGGAAGGCCATTCGTCCTCGGGCATACCGACAAAGACAAAGTGTTTGCCGACGTCCAGGGTGGTGATGAACTCGTTCAAGGGCAACGAGGAAGAGGACGAGGTGCAGACGATGATGTCCAGGGACATTTTGTACTTTTCCTCGAACCCCTTGTTGGTAATGACAAACTCGTCGGCGCCCATCTTGAGCGCGTCCTCCTTCTTACGCTCCGAGTGGGAAAAGACGACGACCTCGGCCCCGAGAGCTTTGGCGAAGAGGACGGCGTAGTGACCCAGACCACCGAGACCGACGACGCCGACCTTGCTCCCCTTGCCGATGTTGTGCCTGTTCAACGGGCTGTACGACGTCACTCCGGCGCAGAGCCTGCAAAGGTGAATGCGAACACGGAATCACATCGCGGAGACAGGCATCAGCTTCGAGTCCGCTGCTAATGTCCTCTCACATCCTCCCCAGCGCATGTACTCACATCGAAGCGGCATCCACGCTCCTCAACCCCTCGGGGAGAGGAAAGACGAACTGTTGATGCGCCCTCACGTGGGTCGAGTAACCTCCCTGAGAAAAGTCGCCGTTCGGGTACTAACGTGACGTCAAATTCACAATGTCAGTGGGTCGTCCAGAGGAAAAAGGAGCAAAGGAGCAGAAATAGCAGGCGGACGTACCTTTCCTTGGTAAGTATCGGTCCAAGCTACGGGGCAGTAGTTTTCGTTATCGTTCTTGCAGTACTTGCATTCCATGCAACTCTGCGATCACGAACACGATACAAACCAGGAAAAGAAGGCAGCGCGCGAGATTGAAATTGAGATCAGCTCTTCACGTTTGGCTGTGCCTGGAGGTTAGACCAGGTTATTAATGCTCACCGAGCTCTGTGCGCCGATCCCGACTCGTTGGCCGACTTGCAGGTTCTTGACGTTGGAACCCTATTCTCTCGCGTTGAGTCGTATAGGACGGATTGGACGCGTGAGACCATGTTATGTCCAGGTTGTCAGACGATTCAGAGCGGACGAGGGGTGCATTTGCAGTTCAGCAATACATAATTAGGTGACCCGATTGGGGCGAAGGAGAAGAATGAGAAGACAACGACCAGTCAGCATCATCATCACAACGACACCGACACCCTAGGATGGGATCTCCGGGCAAAAGAGCCTCGACGGCACGACTTACGACCTGGACGACTTCTCCTACGATCTCGTGCCCGGTCACACAGAAGGGGGCTACGAAAGGACCCCATCCACCGCTCTGCGAAAAAAACAAGCACACGAAAAGAACAGCGCCATGATCAGCATTCGGCCTTGATTTCCTATTTTGTTCCCGAACCGAGGGGGACCGTCTCGGAAAAGCAGCGCTTTCTTGATCAAGACGTTCAACGTACGATGGTATGATGGTCCGACCCGCAAGTCCCACAACACTCGACGTGGACGGTCACATCGTCCGCCTGTTCCCTCTTGAGCTCATAGTCGGTCAATTTGAAGTTCTTGTAGTCCTTCTGGTCGTGGATGGCGTATCTGTCGAAAGGCGGATGGGAGGGATGAGCGTGTGATCCGTAGGAAGGTGCTATCAAGCGCGAGGGGGGCGGAAGGCTTACCCTCGGGAAGAGTTGATGGGCGACATTTTCGATTAGGATGTTAGGTTGCAATAGGTTTAGTCCGAGGTGTTTTTATCTAGAGCAGGTCTTGTAAGATCCAGACGTCCAGGTGGTGGAGCATCGACCTCGGTGGGCATGGCTGTATCCCCTTATATTCGATCGCTGGATCTTTGTTCCGGAAACGTACCGGCCCGGTCACTAGCTCGGGCCGATACTCGGTTCTGGGCTGGAGGTGACGTAATTCACGCTGCCCGGAAGCTAATTCACGGACGACAGAGGGACGGTTGACGACCGATCGCATTCGATTGATTGTTACTTGTACAACAAGTGTGACGAGGAGAGAGAGAGAATACATGATGACCTAGCAGCTAGCAAGTGTGCAATCTAATATCCTACATCGAAACCAAAAAGAAACCACGCTCTCCTCCTTCGACCCGGAGAGAAGAGATCTATCCATCGTATCTCATGCCCCTCCTCCCGGGCTCGCTCTCGACCTTTTCTGTCTCTATCGTTCTCCAACCTCAACTGCCTTATCAACTTCATCGGGCAACCCCGCCCTGACCCTGTCGAAAGGCCGCAAAGGGGCTCAGAGCCGTGGTGCTATCGTTGGCGGTGGATCCTCCGTGTCGTTCGTCCGTAAGACCTCCGATGCTGGATTCGTCATCCCGGCGTTGACGGTTCAGACCGACGGTATAGGGGATCATGGGGTGTTCCTGCAAGTTCGAAGCAACGTCAACTGAGTGTCCAAGATCGTTCGGCTACAGGGAGAACGGATGGGAAGATGAAGAGATCGGGGGGGGTGACTGGGCTCACCTGTCGCTCGGTCTTGGTCTCGATATGGATTCCGTCCAACTTGGCACTCGACGGTTCGCTAGGCAACGAACTCAAGATGAAGGTTCCGTGCTACGGTTCCAAGGACGATCCGCTTCAGTATGGATTTGAGGATCTCCTTAGTTCCTGGCGGACTCACCGAATGCTGCCCATGCCCATCCGTCGACCCTCCAGTACCCTGCGTACTGCCTCCTCCCTCTCGCCTCAACTTGGTCCGAGAGTTCAAGACGGCGATGAAGGGCAAGATGTACATCTTCGGGTGGAACATTTCCCAAAAGAGGATGAACAGGTCCGTGTTCCCCGAGTTGACAAAGGTCGCGAGGAAACCTATCGAGGTGATCGTCGCTGGGAGGGCCGCTTCGATGGTGATGCTAAAGTCAGGCAGCCATAAAAGATGATCAACATAAGTCAGTGAAGTTTCTTCAAGAGAATATCTTTTGTGACCGGAAGTAACCTACGTGACGAGCTTGTTGATCAATCGGGAAGTCTCGGTGTATCCGGTCTTGTTCTTCTTGAGACCGTAGATGATGAACCCGGTGATGAGCCCATCAGTGAAAAAGGTGGACGAGACCCAGACGTAGATTGGAGTGCTGGCGACCTAGGTGTTCGATTCCGAGATCCATGGAAGGGGCGTCAAGGGTTGAAAGGCGTCAATGTCCATGTGAAACAATCACACGGGACTGCGGAATGACTTACAGTCTTCCTGTCAAGAGGCGGAGTCGAATAATGCAAGACCGAAATGGAGATTGAGTCTCCGAATTGGGTCAAGATCCCCATAGTGATAATAGCGAGAACGAAGTAGTTGTTGTTGTTGAGCCGAAAGGCTCTCATGGCGTAGAAGGCCTATAAGAACGAAGGTGGAATAGTGGAAAGGGTCATTAGCGGGGGAGGGGGGATCATGCGATAAATTACTCATGCTTGCCTGGATGGGAGGAACGCTGACGCATCCGAGAATAGCCCATCCTCCGCTGCCTATGAATGAAGGATTTTGCCGTGGAAATACATGTCAACATCGCAGGTGATGAGAGAATCATGACGAGCGTTCAAGGACTGACGGGGGGCCATGACGAAAGGGGCAAATTTCCCGAAGTTTTGCATAAAGTGGAAGATCTAACGGGTAGGTTCATAAGTTTGAGGGGTCTTACGGTGATGATGCCGAATGAGACTCACCATGATATGAATGTTGAAGGCCGTACCGACTGTCCCTGCTATAACTGAATATGCCTAGATGAGAAACAAAGTCGAGCGAACCATCAACAAACTACCACTGTTGTGGACCGACCGCCTTCGGTACTTACCAAGACTGCCTTAATCGTCTTGCTCTCTTTAGGCGCATACCGCAGCCAATCGGTCAACATGACCAACATCATCCCGAACATGGCCGCGTCGATGGCGTATCCGACGATGAACCCTCCGAGGTTCTTGAACAGATCCTTCTCCATCTGAGCCTTGATGATCGGCTCGAGGATGTTCATCGGCGGAGTACCCGTACCCATAGACATATTGTATCGAGTTCAAGGTGGTAAGAGGGTGTGAGATTGGTATGAGTCGTCAGGGGTTAGGCGAGAAGGGTGTCGCGCTCTGGATTTCGCTGGAGAATGTATTGGGGTATACCGAATCGACGCAAGAGGGAATTTCTGCTCGAGGGCGCATCGACCCCCGACTCTATATACTCGACCAAGAGCCATATGGAGTGGAGCGATCGACCCCTATCCCGATGTATAGCACGAGTACGACGAGGCGGGAATAGGAGCAGGTCCCTGCTGTTTCGATCGAAAGGAGGGGGTCGAAGGAGTCCCGTCCGGATCTTCACTCGCGTTTCCATCACGACCGCCATCCTGGAGGCTGGCAGGTCGAACAGGTCAAGGACCCGCGAAAGGGAGGATTCTTCGGGTGAGATGCAGATAAGACTGGATGATCATCAGCGTTTCGATTGCAAAGATCCATGGTGGATGATCACAATGTCGATCCGGCTCGAGGAAAGGAGACCAGTTCGACCTGGTTCTCGCGTTTCTGGTTCTGATTGAGTTTCAAAGGAGATTTCGAATGATCGTCGCCTCGGCGAAAGGGGAGCGCAGGAGGCGAGGCGGCGGAGGGGAGGAGGCGCGGGAGCTACCATGACACGCGGGCGTCGTGTTTCGCGAATCATCACATGATGCTCCTTGTCCTTGAACCGACCCTTCTTTCTCAGCTGGCAGGTGGAGGTGGCGTGGGAGACTTTCTGGAAGGCACGAGAATCCTTCTAGACGTCATCACGGTGCACGGTGTGGAAGCCGATCGGGCCAGTTTCAGAATTAGGGGTCGTGACCCAGTGCGACGATATCTCTGATCTTTGTCTCGTCCGAAACACTCAGCCGCATCAGTCCCAGCTGCGAGCAGTTCGTCAGGGCGGTTCTCACGTCCGTGCGCTCTCGGACAGTGATATCGATATGCGCAAATCACGCCTGAACGTCAAGCAAGCATGAAACCTCAGATCGTATAGCAGAGCGCTTCTAGTCGACCTTACAAAACCTCTCGAAATACCTCTTCAATAACCCATTCGTCTCTTCCCCCAACGGCGCCACTGTTCCTACGTGCCCATCAGGCCTGAAGACCACCACACCACCGGTCATCGTATCGATGCCATATGCCTCGTGCGTCCTCCTCAGCGGATCAAAGTACGTCTTCCCGAACGGCGCGCAACCTTGGAGGATCTCTGCCGTGCCGATATCAGCCCCTGCGACGAGGGTGACGTATTCTACCAGCTCCTCGACCCGAGGCACAGCCTTTGTGAAGGGCGATGGTCCGTCCAAAGATGTACGGAATGTTCTTAAACCTGCCTGCGCTCGAAGTTGATGAGGCGCCCCAGTAAAGACGGCGATGTAGAATCGACCACAGAGGGGCATAGTCGAATGTAAACGGATGGATTCGCCCGTCCCGATTTTATTGAGAGGTCCATCTGGACCCCGTTCTCCCGGTAAGATCGCAGAGATGGTCCGAGAAGCCGTGGGCACGTCGAGCAAGTTTTCATGAGCTGCAAAAATCAAGTAGCGGTTCAGCATGTGCAAAGACCAAGGGAGCTACAACCCCAGCCAGGATAAGGACTCACCATATGCGACAGACAATCCCAACGTAAAGTTTTTGTTCTCCGCGTTCTCACACCATTCGGTCAACAGGTCCCTCGTGCTCTCGCCCGTTCGATTTTTATACTTTTCCGGGTAGTTTCCGCTTATCAACGTGGCGATGATCGAATCGTTATCGATGACCTTTTGAACGAGCTGTTTCCTCTCCTCGGCGTAGCTTCCGAGCATGAGTTTGGGCGAGGAGAGGCCTTTGAGGGCGAGAGCGAGTTTCCAGGCGAGGTTGATGGCGTCGTGAGAGCCCGTGTTGAGGCCTTGAGCGGACCCACTGGAGTGCGTATGACAGGCATCGCTGAGATGGGGCCACAACGCTTGAGTTAGCAAGCGGTTAGGTAGCGGGTGGTTCGAGCAAGAAGACCGACTCACCCCGCCAGAATGGTTCGACCTTTGACAAACTCTCCTGCGATACATTGCCCGATTCCCTAGAAACGGCGCTTAGAGTTCAGCTTCCGCTCATGGAGCTACCGGTTTCATTCTCGCTACTCACATAGATAGTATACCAATCGACCCGCTTGAAATCCAACCTGAAAGGCTTGACCGCCTCCTGTGCCTCTTCGATCACCGCTTCCAACTTCAACCCGCCCAACCCGCCGTTCTCCACAGCCGGACCTGTCACGGTCTCTTCCCCCAACTTCCACTTCTTCTGCAGGTGCTCTGAGAAGACGTACCCGATTCGGGTCAGGTTGTCGTCTACAGGGCAAAACAGAATAAGGCCGTGCGTGGAGGATTGGACCGAGTTGAGGCATCTGGGGTTGGGGATGTCGGTATCGATCAAGGCCTGCGGGAAGTTGCAAGACCAAGCGAGGTTTCATCAGCATCGTACTCTGCCCATAGAGTAAGGCGAGGCAGGCAAGACTCACGTCCATACGAATCCATTTGGCGCCCGATTTCGAGCCGATGAAAGGGATGCCAGCGAGTTTTCTGACGGTGGATTTACCTCCATCCGTCCCGATTAAGTATTTCCTGCAGTCATATCGTTCTCGTTAGGATCTACATTAGTCAATACCCTAGGCTCAGGTCCCTCAGACTCACGCTCGGACCGTCCGAATGGTATCGCTGGCCACCTCTCGAACCCTGACCTCGACCCCCTTGTCATCCCCCTCGCCCTGCTCGCTCACACTCAAGCTCTCATCGACCATCCCCTCGAGGGCCAACCCGCTGACCACCTTCCTCCCGAACTCCTTCAGCAACTTCCCTTCGAGGACCTTTTCGATCTTGCGTTGACGAAGGTTGAAGCAGAACTTGAAGGCTGTATCCCCGATCTGGTCCATCCTGTGGGCGAAAGAGAGAGCCCCTGGGACGGCTTGTCCGCTATAATCACCCAAAGCGAGTAGAGCCAAGACGGTATCAGCGAGGAATAACGGAGTGTAAGGCGGAACTGAGAAATACTCACTCTCGGAAATTGTACCCCGTGGAACTGATCACCCCTCCCGCAGAGAACATCTCGTCCATCAACCCTAGCTGGTCCCACAACTCTTCCGTCCTCGGCCAGATGGTACACGCTCTCCCGAAGACCGGGACATTGGTCTTGTCCTCTTTGTCTACGTATCGAGTATACGATGTTGTAGTTGAGGTTATAGTTGTATCATGGGTATGGTGGGTAAACGGAGAGAAGAGGAGGGGAGAAGGATTATAGACGAAGACGGAACAAGAAGAAGTGGTGTTAATATCGATGCCGATGGTGTCTAGCGAACGAAGATCTGGCAAGACGAGCTAGCCAGACGCTCACCGATGATGATATAGTTATGACAGCCAAACTTGGACAGCTGGTAGGCGATCAACAGGCCAACTGGACCTGCTCCCACGATCAAGACGTCCGTCGAGTCGGGAAGGTCGCTCGGGGTGGTAGACTGAGAGGTCGAAGCCGACCGAGATTTCGAGTCGGGTCCGAGGGATTCGTCCTTGATAGTCGTCATCTCGTCCAAGAGCCGATTCGTGGGTGTCTTTGAGAGAGATAGCGCTACGAAAGTTGTCCTTCCGAGATGACGACCTTACCAGTTCCCAATTTGGCGACGTCGACTCTATAACTACACCCCTGCTCTACGTCAAATGCTTGACATCCCGGCGGACCGCGATCTCGGTATCGACATCAATCCTCGATCTTTCGAATCCATCGCTCGTGAGCAGCCGGAGCAGATCGTTCTCGGCATCGTCTCGAGGTTTACCAAGACAATTTTCGAGTGTTTCGAGATCCGGCCGTTTCGGCATCTTCATCACAATAGCGGATCATGGATCATGGATCAAGGATCGGTCGTTCCAAGCGAATCCCGGCATTCGTTTCGGCAGGGAGGGACGAAGATGTCGCCAGGGTGGAAGGCGTACTGGCCGAGCAAGAAGAAGGAGAACAAGAGAAGGCGTTCCATGTTTCAGCTTTTGTCACAGTCGACCGATCACATCTCGTCGAGTATCGATCGGAGGATGACCGTGGCGTGATAGAGTTTGATTGAGGGCGAAGAGTTACGGGAACTAGCGGTCCGAGCTAGATTGAACGATCGAATACAAGCCATGTGCAATGTGACTACAGCCCGAGTTAAGATTATCGAGGGTCGATGACAATGCGTTGAATCGAAGAGAGGATGATGGGAAGCATGTCTCCAGATCTCTTTTGTCCTTCGTCTTCTTCGGAGGTGCCCGACCCGCTTCCCAGCCGAGTCAGTGCCGCACTTTTGTGTTCGCGTGTTCGAGATGAAACACTTTCTGGGCGTTTTACCTGCGTGTAACTCGGCCTGTCACCGTCATCACGAACGATCTTTTCGTCTTTGAAGGCCAAGTAAGGATCCCGATTGTTTCGTCTCTTCCCCTGAATCAGCTCCCGGAAGAGTCGCTGACCGCTTGAGGCGGCTATTCGGATCCTCAAGCATGTCCCCGACCGGAAGTTGAAAAGATATCCCAGTGTGACGGAGAATACCTGGGATGTCGAGCTCACAAGCATAAGAGCACCGGATTTTGACAGATCCCTTGATTTCGGAGCTGGTACCGAAAGCTGTACTGATGCGGGCGATTTTCATCTGCTGCTCAGTATCATTTACCGTATCGAGTTGTGACAGCTGCGATCTCGCACGGGATCCAGCGTTCCCTTCCGTACACCTAATTGCTTGTTGTTGCTTTGCTTACCTATCAAGCTACTTTAGCAGCCCTTCTGAGCTCCATCTCTGGACTAATTCCTTACGATCGTGCTTGAAGCGTGAATTCCGCTTCCTTCGCTTCTTTGCCTTTTCCACCGGTCTTCTGAGCATTTGACCTGATACGTCCTGTTATCCCCTGATCATCCACTTCTTTTACCATAGACGTGTATCTATTTCTTCCTGCATATCTGGAGATAGATCAGAGCTGCGACGGTCAACCTGCTTCGGCAGATCATGCCGCGGCCGACTTATTGAAGCCCTTGCTTTGACCGGGCGATTTGCTCGTACTCGACCTGCGCGCTTCTTCCTATAAAACGTAAAACGAGACTGTCGCAAACATCTCGATTCAACCCGCAGATACTGTCCTAGACTTGGGGGCAGAGAGTGATCTCCGTATTACTTGCAGTTATCATTGCGACCGTTTCGCTACAGAAGCTGTCTCCGAAAAGCTAAAGCAGGGAAACCCCGATCAGAGCGATGTCAATGGGAATCTAATCGGTTTTCGCATATTTTCCATCTTACCAAGACCGTTACATGGATATAGTACAATAGACTTGGTATTTAGAGGTAGTCATAAACCTCTTGGCGATTGGTTAACAGCGCCGTGCGTATGGTTGGCCAGTCCCATGGCATCGAAATCCGAATTTATCCACTCTCCAAGGAATTCATTCGAACCCTGTAGACTTCACAAGCTGTGTCGGGAAGACTGTCGCTACTATCTATGATCTAAGTGTTTTCGTTCGGGGAGTCAGCTTAGAATAGCTTTTCAAAAACGTGATTGACCTAACTCACGATTGAAGAAGTATTCGCCTTGTTTCGCAATGTTGGGCGAAATTTTTCATCATCTCCCAGGCTTCTTCCCAATCAACCGGATCTTCGGAGTAAACGGGATACGGTCTACCGTCATCGCAGAGTACGAAGCGGATGGAGACCCTCGTTCTCTCGGTAGTGTTTTGCTGGATAAACTCTATAACCCGCTTCGCCTGGAAAGGTGTTACAGTTGTTTGATCCATGATCTCCAGGGTAAGGTCCTCGAGACTGTTGGCCGAGGGGATCTGAATGTCATGAAAGACCGGTTCAGATCCGAACTCGGCCACCCATCGGATGTGGCAAGGTAGACGCAGTTTCTTGCACCGGCGGAAGTATGGCAACCACCTCAAATCCGCTCCAACCCTCATTTCAACATATTCGTGACCGGTATGTAGCGTGGGTGTCTCCTCGGTTATACCATGTTCACGCAGACTTGCTTCAATCAACGCATGTTTGCCATGGGATAGCCACTTGCACAGTGAGGCTCCCGGGGATGTTTCTCGGTATCTGATCCCGGTGTAATCGATTTCGCAACTGAACCTCTCGAGAGCGGGCAACAGTTCGAGGATGTCCGTTAGGTCCCCGACATACATCCCTTTTCCAGAAAGGAACAGACTCCGCACGGTCTGTAGTCGTGCACGAGCTCGTTCGTGTCCCTCTCGGGTTTGTTCCCATAGGCTTTGGTGTACAAAATTGCCTTGTTCACGATGCAGTTCTCCATGGATCACAATAGTATCGAGGACTGAGGTCCCACGTCCGAAATGCATTGTGGGTTCATCCCACTGTGGCCATCCATCGACATGGCTCAGTACAGTCTGAACAGTGATCGCTCGACCGTCTATTTGGTGAATTTCCGTTCTCTCTAGGCCCACGTCTGGATGGCCTGGTAAGGACGACACTGGGCAACGTCGGACCGAGATGCTCTCGAGGTTCTTCAGCAGTCTGATTCCCTCCAAGTACCACATGTGTGATGAGGATTCCCGATTGTAGAATCGAAGGAAGATATGCGCATTCTGCTGATATCCGCCGACAAGAAGCGAAGAATGCGATCCATAAGGTATGTAGCTGAGCGATCCATCTGGTACAGTGAGCGATCGCACGGATCTCAAATAGATTACCATACGTTCCTACACCCCAAGGATTGAGCACAAGTGGTCAAATGATCAGAAATCTAGCGAATGAAGCGTTATACAGAGTCGTGTGACTCACGACATTCGCTTCCTGCCGATACAAGGTGTTAACTTGATGCAGGGTGACATCCTTCCAAAGGTACTTGATTGCATCGTGGAAAGCGACTTTGGCCGACAGTGCGAGGTTCCTCAGATCCTCTTTATCGTCTAGGTACCTTCCATCGCCATCATCCTTTCCTTTGGTCTGGATGTACAAGGATTTGATGATCTTGGACCTGGTCAGGTCGCAATTGAAGACCTTTGTACCGGCTGATTCCTCCTGATCGATCATGCGTGTGATGGAACTCTGGGGCGTGGCAGAGGCGGAAGTAGGGATCGAGGTAAAAAACGATGACTTGCTGGATTGCTAGCTTGCTACGGTAATCCGTTTCTTAGTGTGACATGTGGTATATGGTGAGTAGTTTCTGCATGGAGTACTCCAGGATTTGATCAGACCGGTCGGATCGACCTTCCGCCAGCGAAGACCCATTCCCAATCCTTCGAACAAAAGCGCGCCGAGGCATTGCGGATGCAAATCGAGCAGATCTGAAACGCTCCTAGTCCTGTGTCGGGCGTAGCACAGCACATAATACATCGGATGGCAAGGATTGCCGTTATACTATAGGTACGAAGGTTGGGGTAGCAGTAAAGTCTGGAAGGCTATGAGATCTCCTCCGCGCTGATATCTGCGATGAACGAATGATGCTTCACGGCTTTCTTCATCGATCAAATCGCACGCAACCCGGAAACTCCATGATATATTACATGCGGTGACGACAGCCTCGCCATGAGCGTAAAAACATACAGTCCTGGGTGATCCTGTGATCAAGAGAGAAGTTACCAACGAGACGTGTATCGCCTTCCGCCCGTCACGTCTCGCAATTTCGGGCCAAGTCCGCCGAAGACTGCCAGACTCCCTAGATATCGATCGTCGCCGTGGTAATTCCTTGTGTACCTCTTTTTCGAGCAGCATGACGGCTCTGAGTGATCACTGCAACCTTAGTGGATGCACGTCGAAGGGGGTAATCACGGTAATCCTGGTCCTTTCAGTCGCGTTCCGTTCGATCATCGCGAAGGTCGACTTGAGCTGTGACCGCGTCTCAAATTTCAGGAGGGAGAGGTCGACATTAAGCACTTCCAGCCGGTTCACCGTCTGACGCGGGGCCTCGATGACGGATTGAGGTAAATTTGAACCAGGAGCGAGACATGTAAAGCTCAGCTTCTCGCATTGAGTGAAATAAGGTAGCCATGCCAGATCTGCCCCTGATATTATCACCGCTTTCAATGTTCCACATCGTTGCAGGAAGATGTTCAGTGAGTTGTTCCAGGCTCTAATGTGGTGGGCAGAGTCACTCCCGGGTCGGAGCCCATAGACTTCCACCTGGAGTCGTTCGAGTATAGGACAAGCTTCGAGAATCTCCGAGATCCATTCGAAGAGTACGAAGCCTTCAAGGATGGCGAGTTCGCGCAGTAGCTTCATATTGCGGCGCCCGACCTGATGACCTGTCCACCTTCCGGGCAGTAGGCTCTCTATTATCCACTGTCTACAGTCCCAATCGAGTCGGGGCGGGTGATCGATGCAGATCGCGTCTACAGCTGAGGTGTACTTGGATTGCATGGTGACCCGGACCTGATAGTCTGGTAGGACATCAAGATGGATAGCCGGATCCGTCCTTGTCAAGCGCGAGGACGATTTTGTCGTCGTTCTGACTTTTAGTGATCGATCTCCACAAGTGTAGATCTCCGTCGTCTGCACCTCCAGCGGGAAGCCGTCGATTTCTTTCCTTGAGTCGGGGGACCATACCAGGCTACTCGAACAGCACTCAATTGACATGAATGTCAATCGAGGCATGAGATGCAAGCCGCAGAACCCCCACTCTTCGGAGATGATGGCATTATCGTTCCGTCCGAGAAGCAGGAAGATGCTATTATTCTGTTCCCTGCCATTGAAGAGTGGTGGGATCCATTGGCTAGTCTGACTCCGACTCAACGATCCTTCCGGGACCGTCAAGTATAGAATCGAACTCAAGTATGTTTTGAATCGTTCCTACACATGCGAGGATAAGCCTAGGCGGAGATAGTTTCGCGATCAAGGTTACTCACTGGATCACATTTGACACGGTGGATATGATTGATCTCCTGAAGTGTCACATGCTTCCAGAGGAACCGCAAGGCGGTCTCGCAACCGCTTCTCGAAGTCAAGGCAAAGCGCTTCAGGTCGATCCTGTCGGTACAATCCAGAGCCGTCGTTCGGAAAAAGATGTTTGCGACGATTTCCGAGCGGATGAGATCGTTTTCGAAAGCTCTACGGGCTGCGGTCTCCGTATCCTGCGACCCGTCCATGGTGATCGAGGGGACAAGTGGAGATGCGTAGGACGCCGAGCGAAGGAAGCTGCCTTTCCTACGATTCAAGCAAGACGTTGAAGAGGGCTAATAAGATGGATAATAAGTCTGGTAAAGTTTGCGATCTCGATATCAGCGTCGATAACAGGCCGGAATTGCATTGCGAATATGTTGATCTAATGTGCTATGTGATTGTCTCGTGCTGTCAATCTCTGATCTCTTGGATCCCCCAGTTTGATCAAATTCCCAATCGCTCGAACAAAAGACCGCCAGCGGTCACGCGGAAGCAAATCGACGCGAACCGAGTTTCAACTCCCGTCCTCCGCATAGCATCTCGGAAATGGCGGGTCAAGTGGAGAACGAGCGCATTGGAGCCGAGTCAGGATTGAGAATTTATGCGTGGCTAGAGAAAGCAAGCTCTCTTGGGTAACTCTGGCTATGCAGGCTGGTAACAACGAATCTGATCAGGACCCCAGTGCGCTGGAAGATAAAGACATCGAGCACGAGCTTAAGGGACGGTCTCCTGAGGAGGAATATGTAGGTCAGATCCAAATCAAGCATGTCCGGATGCCCCCTTGTATCCATGAAATCGTTGCGTGACGTGTCTATGGGAGGCGTATTGGGTGGCGGCGTCCGTGTTTGGCGTGCACGAGCCTCTGGCCTTCAACGAGGTGTTCCCGTAACCAAGTGATCGACCCAAAACATAGGCTTCGGTTCACCACGAACGCACACAGCCCTTTCGCCAATCTAAACAGAGATCTGACGGTATCTTTCGACGCCTGCGACCTTTTGATGCAGGATACGGGCGACGGCAACGACAAGTTCTACCTACACCAGCCTGAAAAGGGCTACCTGGACCCGCAATACCTCGATTGCGCTAAACACGTGTTTGCCATGAGCGCTCTGATAAACCGCAATGAAATTATACGCTTCTGCATCAAGGGTACAACAAGCTCAGTCTCAAGATCCTTCTCGGCCATTTTGAACAGCGAGAGGCACTCAGTTCGGAAATGGAGGGTAAGGGGATCAGTGGACAAACGTCCGAAGCCGATACTTCACATCCTGCATGCTGTATTGCAGCGGACTTGTTTCGAACCTCCTTTCACAGAACGTAACTTTCGACTAGTCCGATTACAGGCCAATTTCTGCTTAGCGAATGAACAAATCGGCCTCCGGATGAGGTCATTGTCGTACTCGTATATCCCTGAGCGTCCAGTTTGAGATGTAAGGCGCTTGAAATTAGGCCGTGGAGAATCATGATCGTACGCTCCTTCAAACGGACCGTCCATGATTTCGCAGGGATTGACCAGCGCTCTGAGTTAGTTGCAGTGGGAACTCCGTCCCAAAGTGCAGCTCGATGATGACTCAATATGAGATGCGCTTCATATGCCGAAACTTCGTATGTATCCATCGTCTCCTCGGTTCCCGTCCTCGTCTCCGACGTCTCTTATTTTTGTCTCTCGCTTCCCCTCGTCGCCTTCCACTCTGCCTTTGTTTCTTTCCCTTGAGAATGATGTCGCTCCCGGGCTTGAAGCAGTCGACCTCTTTCTGGTTCTCGAGTCACAGTCGATCGAGCTCGTTGTCTCTTGATGGGCCTCGAGGAAGAATAACTCCGGATCAACTCGACTATTGCTCACATGTAAAGGCATCGAGGTATGTAGCCACCTTACGTTTCGGGCGTCGGGCGATAGTCTGAAGAAGCTCGTATGTACCTGGAGTTTGCATCTCGGTCTTGCTGTCCGCCCCCCGTCCGATCTTGAACGCCGGGCTGTCGGACGTACAACCCTTTTGTATGAGGATCTGGTCTTATCCTTCGCTACAAGACTTATCTCGAGAAACATGAGGTTCGAATGTGCTACCCTGACAAGGCTGCTACTTCGTTGCTCACCGGAGGAGAGCGTCCCGCCAGTGCGGTGACCAATCCGGGCTCGAAAGCTACTTTGAATAGTTCGGAGAAACGATTAGCGATGTTGACGAACCTCTGATTCGTGGTCCCCTGGAATCGTCGTTCTTTGACCTCCGCCTATTGTACCTCTTCCGCCAGTCCAGCAGCAAAATCGATACTGCGCTTGCTTTTTTCGAGAGCGGAAAGATGCAACAGTTCGCTTTCGGTCGAAGCTATCGAAGCGAGATGAAACGCGCGGAACAGGTCGAGGCGACGCGTACCTGATACTGCGAAGCCCGATGACCGAGGCAGACCCCTTGGTGACGTAACCAGTGTTTGTGGCTTGGGGGTATGACGTGGCTTGATGACCCGGGTGACCTCCACCTTCTTCGATTCCAGCGAGAGCGTTCCCCTTCGATCCTCGATCTCGCAAACAGAGGACGATGGGGGGGTTTCGTCATCGAGAGACACTCCTGCTGGCAGAACAGTATATAACAGCGGACCTCGATCGACCTACCGACATCATCATACTCTTCTCACATTCCACATCAATTACGACTTTCCTATTTCACGTAACCCCACACAAATACAAACACACTAAAACCAACAATGCAAGCCGTACTCGACCCCATCATTGGACCCGCCAAGCCTGAGCTTGGTGACTTGTCTGGCAAGGTGGGCAGAGTCGCCCCCTTGATCTTTCCTTTTTTTTTCAGCACGACTGACATCGTCTTTGCTCTTATACCTGTTCTCAGTCCGCCATTGTCACCGGAGGAGCCGAAGGAATCGGTGAAGAAGTCTCCCTCGCCCTCGCCCTCGCTCACTGCCGAGTGGTCATGATCAACCGAAAGGAATACCAAGGAGACGAGGCCATCCAGCGTATCAAGGATGCCGCCGCCAAGGCTGGCGTTCAGGACGTCCAGATCGAATGGAAAGGGTGTGATTTGGGGGACTTTAACCAGGTGAAGGAGGTCTTTGGAGGGTTGGCCAAGTCGGAGCCTAGGTTGGATTTCGTGAGTGCTGAAGATAGCGTTGGACGGGTAGATCGCGGGTTGATGCTGATGTAATTCATTCATGTTCTCGTCGTTGTTCTCGTAGCTCATCTTGTCGGCTGGTATCAACTCGAACCAGTACGGCCTCGCTGCCTGTAAGTCCCGACCTCCCAAACCACACCGTTTCTAGCCAAACCAACTCACATAACGATGCTTGTCCATTTCCCTCTCGCGCCTATCAGCCGGCATCGACAGGCACATGTCCGTCAACGCCATCGGTCACTACTACGCCATCAACCTCCTCTACCCTTTGATCAGGAAGACTTCCAAGTTGCCTGGCGCTTCGGCTCCCAAGATCATCTTCGAGTCGAGTGAGATGCACGTGAGTCTCGCTCGATTCGACTGAAGTGAGCCGTGGCCGACGTGGAGCTGATGTTGATATTGTTGTCTTATGGTATGTTTTGGTAGAGGATGGCCAGGAGCGACGTCCACTTCGGGTCGGTCGAGGAGTTGAACAACCCCGAGTTGGGACCTGTCGAGCTGTACGGAAGGACCAAGGTGAGCCGACCTTCCATCTTCTCGTGTCAATTCACCTATATAAGATTTACTGACTGTACCGCATTGACTTATAACTGTCGCTCGCAGCTTGCCATGATCCTCTACTCGCGATCGATCGCTGAGAAGGTCATCAAGCCCAACGGCGACAACGTTTACGTCCTCGCTGTCCACCCTGGTGCCGTCAACACCAAGATGCAGGAGGTCAGTCCGGCTTTTCCACACAACGTTCAATTTTTGCCTTTGGCTGATTTCTTCTACTTGACGATGACTTCCGATAGCAATGGCAAGACTCCTACCCCGGACTGGTGGGTAAGAGTATCGAGGCTGTCACCGAGTTCTTCGGAAGGTCTCCCGAACAGGGAGCTCGATCGGCCTTGTGAGCTTCTCATCTCTCGCTTCGTCTCGCAACCCACCTGGGAGCTGACCCGTTTTGGCTTCTCTCTGCGATTGCGCTCTTCAGGTGGTGCTGCACCGCCCCCGAGATCATCGAGAACAACTACCAGGCCGCTTACGTCCAGGACGTCAAGAAGGTCGGTGGGGAGACCAAGCAAGGTAAGCGTCCTGCAGACTTTTCCATAGATATGTTTGCTGACCCGAATACTCTGCGTTTGTGACGTCGCGCTTGCAGCCCAGGACAAGTACCTTGCCCAGGCGCTTTGGGAGTTGAGCGAGAGGATCATCAAGGACAAGGTCGGACAGGACGCTTTGACCTCGTGGGACCGTTAAATCGGCACCCGATCGTCGTTACGCGTCTCCGTGGTGTGGTGACCGCATCGACTCGTAGAGGGATGGTATAGCAAGCGAGTAGCGAACGGATATATACAAGTGTAGCCAAACTTATGTCTAGGATCGAATATCAATGAACGTGTTTCAATGCCATGCGGATTTGATAATGAATGGTGCTACAGCTTCCGATCTGAACATCGAGTCCGGGTCAATCCCACATCCCACGCGTGCAATCGAGGTCGAGTCAGGGTGATAGTGGCGAATGGGGAATACAATCACACGCCCAAGCGAAGAAGCGAAGAGATCTCCTGGAGTTGCTTCCCAACGTCGAAGTGACCTGATATCTGTTGCGACGTTGTCGACGTTGCGTCGGACAATGTGTAGGCCGAACGCCAGTTGTAGAAGAAATTGTAGACTGGCCGTCGATCCTGCGCTAGACGTCAGACCTGTTCGGTAATAATTTATAAATAAAGCGATCAAGCGGACCAACACATGAAAACGGAGCGCATCTAAATATGACATTGGCACATGCAGGTCAAGTCAAAGCTATACGAAGTGTACTAAAACTGCATTAGACACTATATAATACAATCAAAAAAGCAGTTCCTAAAATACAGGTGATATGATTGGGTGGTCACTTTCAACGTCCGACGCTGGGTGCGTTAAGCAGTCTGTATGATTGCAACCTGGTATTCCCGCCCAGTAAAGGTCCATACTGGGTGATGATCAACCACGCTGCATTATGGACAAGCACCTGTTCGTGCAGAGAATCTACTAGATCGCCTATGGGTTCCGAAATGTCCAGCTTTCGAATCAATTCGTTCATACCAAGTCGCAAATCGTTTGAAGGGCCTTTGCCAAGCAGCATGACGAATCCGGCCGCCCTCTCCAACTCGTTTGCGAAGGAGGTTAATTCTCTAATGAACAGGTGGTTTGCGCCCAAAATGCTGACCAACCGAGGAATTCCTTCGTGTTGCCCTTTCACATGGATCAAAGCTTTGCTCAACACTGACGATGTCGCCTGTGCCTTCGAGCTGCCAGCCCGCTTGTGGAATACGAATTGAAAGATTTTGTCCGATATTTGCACCTTGTGCGCGGTCAGGGCTATCTGTCCGATGGGAACCGGTGACAAGAGGATTACCGTACCAGAAGCTAGCGTCCCGAGAGGAACGGTCTCCTGGAGCAATGCAGGTTGTGTAGGCTCCGACGTATCGATGGTCGGGGTTCGAGTCGGATCAAAGATCGTTTCAGGCGCGAAATTCATATCAGACTGGATCGATATCCCGCGCCGCCCTTGGGCCATCCAATAATCAGTACCGCTACGCTCGAGCTCAGGTGCATAGCGTAGCGAAGACAAAGGCGGACGATATGGATGCTCCGGCGATTGAGCGCTCCCCGGGGGTGGTCGACGACGACGGGGCGTTCTTTCTGGGCCGGGCAGACTACCCGTGCCAAAAGGGAAGGCTTGTGATTGAGCTGTACTTCGGGTGGGAGTTTGAGTAGGCTCAAAGGGGGCCTGTTGACAATCAGACCCATCTCTATGAGAGGTTGGGTCGAAAACGTTCATGTTCCCCGACTGCGCGAGCCTATCAGTCAGCTCGTGATTGTTGCTTCCGCTGTACACAAATTGCCAGTTTTGAACCGCTGGGCCTTGATTTGCGTGAAACGTGGCATCTCGTTCGTAATCCTGCCAAGAAGGTGCGGCGTATGTGATTTGCGTATGTGTCATGTGAGGCAAGGTACTGTATGAGTTGTTGCTATAAGGCGTGGCAACTTGTGGTGAAGATGCCTCGGGCGTGCCGTACCAAATGGGCTGAGCGGTGGGTAGGTCGAGCGATGCTCCCTGACCCTCTGCTGCCCACTCTGCCCAGGGCAAAGGCTCTTCTTCACTTTGTTGGAAGCTATGAGACATAGTTCAGATCCATTGAAGCGTCTGGAGGGTTTGCGCTGCCGTTGTTTCTTCGGTGATGGTGATGAGGGAGGCAAAACATATCATTCGTCCCGGGTGAAGACGGTCACTTATCGCAGCATTATGTAGTAATCTACAGAGCACCCGGCCGGAGTCTGATCAGGACATACCTGTCTAAGTATCAAAGGAGTCACCACCTACATCATGTGACGTGAGCACATCATACGAAAGGGCGTGAGAAAGCGAACAGTGAGCAATCACGCCATTCGCAGTCTACATGTCGACATGTCGAGATTGAGCTGGAGCATAGAGTATCTTCGTTGATGCCAAATACACCCTACCGATAGTGAACATACAACATCAAGCTGTCATGGGCAGTTGCACCGACTTGTGTTACAAAATGGCTTTCCGCGCCCGTCCAAGCCGAAACCGAACGCGTCAGCCTTCGTACCGGTGTCGCTTTCTCACACGTCATCGCGTCTGGCGGCAGCTCTCGACCGCTGAGATGGAGAGACGGATGATGAGGACATGCTAGACTAGGGTACATAGGTGATCGGACATAGTAGGGTCGTCTAGATGTAGGCCTAGGGCGACGCGTACGACATTCCTACCCCCGTCTTCTAAATTTTTTACCGTCTCTCCGTTCTAATCTACCATATGCTATATACTCGATCGCAGCGTCCGTTTTGTTCAACGATTTTCGCTTGCCCGTTTGTCTTGTTCAGTCTCTTTTTTATGATGTTTTTCTTCTTTTTATACGGGTTGTTTGATGCGTCGCTTGGCTCTTTTCGGCCCGGTGTCGGTTCTCAGATAATTGTCGTCGTTTGTTGTTGTTGTTGTCAATCCAGATGCTTCTTTACTCCCTTTCGTCTCCCGCCTTCCTCAGCTCCACGTAGCCACGCCATGGGCGTAGCCTATCGAATCCCGCTCTCCCCGCCGGGTCCCCGTCAGGTGTGGATAACTGTGCGCTGCTGCGGCTCATGTCCACGATCCTGTACGGCCCCGACCACTTCTTCTTCAATTTTCTCACCGCCTCGTGAGTATCATCCTTCTTCGGGTCATAGACCTGGACTAGCTGTCCGATGTAGAAGGGTTTGACCGGTTTCTGGTCATGACCCATCCTTCTGTTCACGTCGGCGTCTCGAGCCTCCATAGCCTCCATCCTGAGATCTTTCGCCGATTGTCCGAAGTCGCACAACTTAGCCGGTAGCGGATTGAGATCTGTTTGCCCGAACAGCAATTCTCTGGGCGAATATCCCCCCAGGCTTTCGAGACGCCTGTTGTCGAGCGCCGCTATCGACATTTGCAAGCGCTGTGGCCAAGCTTCGAACGCGCTTTCATCCGGTAGTAACTCTTCGATCGAGTCTGTCATCCTACAGATCCTTCGTAGTCGGTCTAACACCAGATGATTGGCGTTCTCCGCAAGCGCAACATGGGCGTAAGGTGCGGCCGGCGTAAGGACAATCTTGTCGGCTGTGGCGTCTTTCATCGCTTTTGTAACGAACTGGTTGTTGACGACGATTTCTCTAGGGAGCATGTAGCGTCGACCCATGTCCGCGAGAGCTGTCAGAGCGGTTTCCGTCGAGGGTTCCTGGTTCGCGTACGCCCACCCGAAGATGAATTTCGAACAGGAGTCTACCGCTATGAGGGCTATCCTAAATCCTTCCTTTGTTTTCGGAAGGAATAGGTAATCCATCGCGACGAGGTGGAACGGTGCGTACCTCAGAGTCTCCCTGAGCAACGAATTCCGCAGTCTTGGTCCGAATTTGCGAAAGATCAAACAGTTCTCGATGGCGATACCCACGTCCTTGCGAATTGAGAGCCAGGTGACGCTGCGTTGCAGGTGGCGTATGGTAATTTCTTTTGCGAAATGACCACATTCTTCATGTGCTGCCGCCGCGGCTCCCGGGCCCTCTCGAGTAGGGAGGACCTCCATTTCGTGGCCTCCTCTGTGACGTGTATACAGCTTTCCCTCCCTTGTCCAAAAGAGCTTTGCCTTTTGCACCACTATGTCCGCATCGCTATTGATGAGCTTAGTGAGGAAGCATACGACTGCGTATAAGTCGTCTCCCTTGAAGCGCTTTCGCAAGTTCTCGTCGGCTGGGTCCTCGCCGTCCATCCAGCAAAGATGGTTTTCTTCGATCGGCTCCGGTTCGTTCCAGCTTGTGTCCGAGCAGTAACAGATGTCGTTCACGACCCCCTTGATCGAGGGATCTACTTCTATGCTCGCACCTCGTTCACCCACCGCGTTTCTCGATAGGAAATCGGCTATGACGTTGTCTTTTCCCGATTTATGACGAAATTCGAGGAGAGAACCACAGTTGAGGATGGCATCCTTCCATGCCGCTTGTTGAAATGTAGGTCGATCGTTATTCAGGAGATCACGAACCGCTTGGCAGTCTGTATGGAGAATCACCCGGTGTCCATGGATGGTGCTTCTGAATCGATCTAACGCCCACTTCACACACTTCAGTTCTAGTAAGAACGAATGTGTGTTCTGCTCTCGCTCAGATGTGCGCTTCGAAGCGAATTCGATGGTCCGGATTTCCCCATCCACGCTTTGGTATAGATGAGCACCGAACCCTTCGGCACACGCATCCACGTCGATTTGAAATGGGGTCTTGCCTCCATCGTAGATCGGTGCTCCTGTGAGGACTAGTTCGCATAGACCCCTTTTGATTGCGTCGAAGCTATCCTGTTCTCTCTTTCCCCATTGACTCTCGATATTGGTTTCTTCGAGAGCTCGCTTCAAGGCCCCTTTCGTCTTTCGCGACGCCGTTACGTGCCTCGTGAGGTCCGTCAACGGAGCTGCGATCGCGGAGAAGTTCTTGATCGTGCGACGAAAGTGCGAGGCCTTGTTCACGAACGACAGAGCTTGCATGGCTGTAGAAGGGACGGCTAGATGGACGATAGCGTCGACCTTTTCTGGGTCTGGACGCACTCCTTCTATACTGACGAGTTGTCCTCCTATTTTCGCCTCGGACATGAACAACTTCGTTTTCGCCGGAGACCAACGAAGCCCGGCTTGGATCGCTCTGTCCGCGAGGTCGCCTAAGTTCTTGATATGATCCTCGAACGTGCTGGAGCTGGTGAAGAGGTCGTCCATCCAAATTTCCGCGATGTTTCCCAGGAGCCCTTTGTAAGCATTGGCTGCCCCGGTCTGCATCGTGGCTGGGGATCCCGCTAACCCTTGAGCCATTCTCGTATGGCAAAAGTATCCCCTTCCCGGCACGAAGAAAGCAGTGTACGCCTGGGATTCCGCTGCCAACGGGAATGAATAGAACGCTCCTAGCTGATCCATTACGGAGATATACCTGCGGCCCGAAGCTCTCGCGACTAAGTCCTGCATGTTGCCCGGCATGAACGGACTACAGCGAGCCGCCTTGTTCAGTGGCTTGAAGTTGAACACCATCCGATAAAGAGTAGTCGGGTCGACGTCCTTCCTCTCGCCTCCTTCTTCTTGCTCTATCGGAGTCTGTGATATCGCGTTGTCGACCCTCCTCTTCACTTCGGCTTCGTCTGCCCCGACCTGCTTTTTCGGCACCATGATGATATTCGAAACGCACTTGACTTCCCAGGGATCGATGGGTCGCACCAGCCTAGCCTGTAGCAAGGAGTCTATGTAGATTCCCGCCGCTGCGGCTTCGGTCGTCGACATACGTTGTGTGGGTTCCAATGGCAAGGGAACGTCCGGATTGACGTGGATCGTTGTCGGAGCTACGTTCGCTTCCTGTAGCTCACTCAGCGACAGTGCCCACGCTTCATGCTTCGCTTTGATCAGCTCTACTACCTTTGCCCGTTGTTGCGAGCTCAAGTCGTCGCCAATGATAATTTTCTGGAGGATTTGATCCTCTCGGGCTAAGGAAGTGTCTTTTGTGGGACCGAAGTCAGGGATGCGGCCCTCGTCATTGTCATCCAGCTCCAGGGCTAGTAGATCGTCGATGTTCGCTCGATTGTCCTCCGTATCATATGCCTTGAACGTCTTGACGCCTCCGTCGGCCCCGCCTTTGATTCGCAGCTCCCTCTCGCCGAAGTCTATGACGGCTCTCGTCTGGACCATCATTGGCAATCCGAATAGGACATCCCATGCACCTGCGGATTCGACTACCTCCATGCTGACTGGAGTTACGATTCTACCTCCGTCGTAGGTGAGGACAAATTCGACTCGCACTAGGCCCTCGCTTTTTCTCTTCGACCCGTCTGCCATGCGTAAGATCTTGTTTGAAGGTTCGATTGGACCTAGCCCGTTCCTGTGCTTTCCGTAGAACGACTGGTCCATCGCGGAAACCAGGGCCATGCTATCCATGAAGCCCCGACGTCCAGCCGAGAAGTTGTAACCTCCCTTGCGTAATGTATGTGGTACGCAAAAGGGAGGCGGGCGTTCTTCGTTTTCGGCATAGAAGTCTACAACCTCTTGTCCCCGATCTTCTGCCCTTTGTCTTTCACCTTCGCTAATTCGTTTGTCACCAACCTCTGGTAATCCGGGAGGCTTCACGCCCGTTGGCGGCTCTCTACCGGGAGCTCCGGTCCGACCAGGAAACACAAGGCCTTCCAGCCGGCTTACACTGGCCCCCTCGGCACGGTCAGGAAACGCAGCGCCTTCCGGCGGGCTTCGACCGACCCCAATTGGCTGGTTGGTGACTTGATTGTTTCGAACTGCTTGGTCTCGACGTAGCGGGCTATTGGATCGGGACGCAAAGTTTACTTCAGGCCGTGGAACAGTCCCTACATCGTAGATCGTCCTTCGACTCACAGAGGGTCCAGCGGGAGCAGATGCGCTCCCACTCGTCGCAGGGACTGGTAATTCTAGCCCAGTCCACGGGGGTGTCCCGATTTCGTGTGGTGTGAATGCAAAGATCGGGAAGTACTCTTCCTCTCTCTGATGAATGCTTGTGTATGGTGATGCTGCTTTCTCTCTTTCTCCGCTCACTTCCTCCTCCACTCCTCCCCATCCTAATCCCCAAGGGTCCTCCTTCTTTACCGTCGGGACTAGGCTACCCCTCAGAAGCCCAGTCCCTCCTCGTTTCCCTGTCCCTGCAGGGCCATCCACGAGAGGCCTTCCTGATCGTCGTCATCATATTCGAAGCCGAGGGCACCAACTGTGGCGATGCCTTGGGGTACCGGAACTGCGTTCGCACCGCTGGCGTAGTAGCCGTTCGACCTGTAGTTCTGATTGTTCTGGTAGCTGTTGCCTCGATCCCCCATCGACCTCTTCTTTTCCGATACTCGGTACCTGTAGCTCTGTTCTTTCGGATTGACCCAGGGATTCGGGCATTCTCGAGCGATGTGATTCAACGGTCTCTTGGTACCGCACTTGTAGCACTCGCGTGTGCCCGCTTGCTCCGTTCCCGGCGTCAATGGGTAGTTCATATCAGCCGAGGGTTCGACGTCTCCGAATCGAGCTTCCCACTCGTCTATCCTCGCTTGATGAGCCGCCGTGATCGGCAGGAATCGATCTTGGTTGGTCCCTTGATTGTACCTCGCCTCCTGCTGTCCCCTCCTTGCGGGTCTTTCCTGAGGCAAACTGACGTCGGTCAACGCTGGCGAAAGGGGCAGGGCTGATTGGCGGATCGGAGGCGGAGACCTAGCTGTGCTAGCATTGGCCAGCTGTTCCACCATTGCGTAGTGCTGAATATCCTTTATCTGCCAATCAGAGAGGTCCCTGATCCCGTCTAGAACTCCGTCGAAGGTATCCTTTCTCTCTTCCCTAAGCGTTTTGGCTAGACCTCCCCCCACGTTGCTCAGAATGGCGGCTACCTTTGTCGAATCGTGAGTATTGACAGGTACCTTTGAGCCAAGCCGCGCCATCTCTTCGCAATATCTGATATGGTAGGGAGTTGGGTCGTTGCTAGCACTTCGTCCCACGTCGGCGTCCTTCAAGCGAGTCTTCATCATCTGTTGTAGCGCGTTCATCCTCGACACGTCCGTGACTGAGACGTCGATAAAGGTAGATTTGAAGGCCGCTTCGAGCAGGCTGTACGAAGCTTTGGTAGCCTCGTCGAGTCTGTCGAGCCAGCGTTCGGCCCGGGAATCGGGAACGAGACACCTAACAAAATACTTCGCTTTTTTGTCATCCCTCTCCACGTCCCGGTCCAACATCGCGATGTCGAAATCGTTGATGAAGGCCTTGGCCTTGCCTTCTCCACCGTCGAACTTCGGTAGGGCGAGACTCATCGTCAGAAAGGATTTGGATCGGATTGGTTGCGGTGAGGGTGGTGGCAAACTCAGTGGCGAGGACGTTTGCGAATCTGGGAGGTTTGGGAGTTCCTCGAGGTCTCGTAGTCGCTCTTCTTGGGCTCTTTCTTCGGCTCTAGTGACGACCATGAACTAGTCAGGTCTGTGGGGGTCGGGTATAGGTGTTTGGGGTCGGGAACTGGATCTATAGGAGCGGTACTAGCACTAGGCACCCACCGATCAGAAAATTTTCACTTTTTGATCAAATGGTGATATCTCGATGGAAAATGGTGGTATCGGTTTGCGGACTTCGAATTTGATGATCCCCTATCTCGCCGGTTCGACAGCTTGCGTCGCCATGAGATGGAGAGACGGATGATGAGGACATGCTAGACTAGGGTACATAGGTGATCGGACATAGTAGGGTCGTCTAGATGTAGGCCTAGGGCGACGCGTACGACACCGCATCAGCATCAACTATGCGTGATGACGATTTAGTAGCTCCGCGGAACTCTTGTGCTGCACAAGCTGCATTTTCAGTCTCAATTCTTCAACTGTTCAAGAGCAGCTACGGAGTCTTACTGTATAGACACGGAAAACTTGAAATCGGCGGGTCTCCCGCACTGGTAAACAGCTTCCAGATTCTTCTGACATCTCGAGAATAGACAGGCGGATGTAGTCCTTCAATTGCTACCCCTGGAGCGTCGGCGTGGCCAGCGATATCTCATCGATTAGGACTCCGCATATGGATCGACAACAGCTTCGCTGAGCTGCCGACGTTCTTGATATCGGGACCATCGGATAACCTAAACGGCCAATTACCGAAACGGTTCGTATGAGATACTATCGCATACTGTCTCCTAGCTCCTTCTAAGTATTTATTGCGACTACAGCAATGGTGGATTGTCACGTTCATGAGGTTAATATGGATGGTCATTTTTTTGAATGACTTTTACGCTGTTTAAAAAAAGGACATTTGTTTACTTTGTAGTGCCCAGGAGCTTCGTGGGCGGCGGAAATTGGGTATGCGTTCTGACCGATTCGATCCATCAGCGTGACGTTTCAGACGATAGAAGGTGATGGAAATCCGGTTCGCAGCCGATCAAAAAAAGTTGATCGATCAAAGAAACTTCTCGTCTCAGAGTGGACATCGGGCATTGTGAGTTCTAGTTGACTCGTATGGATCGCTTGCCAGAAGACCTACACCCCAAGATATGTTCTGACAATTCGGTTGACCTCGTGAGACGATTCCTTTGCGCCGGCTTGTACGCGGGCCAATGAGAATTGCCGCTTCGAGCATAACGAGTATTGGATCCGACACCTTTTCCTCTTCCCCCGCTGAGAGGGATACGTGGCCGACAAAGGGGTAACTTGAGGGATTTTACTCAAGTCTTGTACATTATTGCATGCTATATCGAACACGTAACTATAGCCATACTCCTGCGAGATAGGACGAGACGTTTTGTGTTACGTTTTGACCGACCCCGACAAGCTCGCCGTCGTAGACCCGGCTGGCGGACATCATCCACCTCCGCCAATCGATTCTAGAACCGCTTTCGAAGTAGTGAAGTTAATCGAGCTAGCGTCTTTGAACACCTCGAAGCAACCCACTTCAAGGGTCAAGAATCAGCTGAGAATACGACACATCTGCATCGACTAGTCGAGGGGTCAACGAAAAATCATCGCGATGAAGACAATGCTCCGAAATATTATTTGGGCCGATCTGAAGGAGCCGGACGACCTTGACTCAACGGTGCAATTATATATGGGGAATGAAGACTCTTCAGAGATCTGGAGTCGATCAGAAGATTCGCAATCTCCCCATGCTATTCCTCGCGCTCGCGCTGCAAGACCTGTCACCGAGAAGGAAAACTTGAACCCCTTTTCCTGCGATGAAGAAAAATCACGAAGACCTCCCAAAATCCCTCAAGCACCCGAGTTCGAATCGCAAATATCCAGCGTATCATCTTATGCTCTAAGACCGCCTATTCACAGCGAAAAGCGATCCTCTTGGTCCACCTGGTATCGCGATGCACGATCTCACAAGAATCCGCGTATAAAACGCCCCGCGGGAACAACAGGATCAGGCTGGCAATCATCGGACCGGCTGGATCATCAACTGCTGAAGTCGACACCGCACATGACCTCTCGAGCGACCGATATGGCAGGCGGTTTCTGGTAAACGCGTGGATGACGCTTCAGATCTCGTCGTAGCGCTACTTAGCCGCTACGAGGAGCGCCTCGCCAATATCGGATCGGGAGAGAGGAGTGGGCCGGATGTATGATCATCGGAATGATAGAGATCGATCGGATTTTGAGATAGATTTAACGGCACCGGCGAGTATAAGGATACGTTGGAAGGGGACGGACATTCCTGGGCAAATCGGAAATAGGGGAACAACGGTCGGAATCTGAAAGTTAAGCCGAATCCTTCATCTCTACGGGACTCTTGCGATATGGTGTCTATGGATATACAAGGTCGTCGACCGACGATTCGGAAAATGGGAGGAGCCCGGGTAACCATTGATGTGATATGATTTGATGCCTCCCCTAACCCCCCCGGGCCCTCGGAACGAAGAACGAAGAACGAAGAACGAAGAATCCCCTATTCGGATAAATCATGAAATTGTGGTCATCAGTTCGCCAACAAGTGGTGGTAAGGTACGAAAGCGGGACGACTTACATGAATACGACTCCCGAGTCGAGGTGCCCTCTCCACCGATGCAACACGTGACCTGCGTGAATCCGACCGCAATGCCTGTACGGACGAACGAAGCGGGTCAGCAACCTCGAATGCGCGCCGTGATCCTTGCCCGAGCGCTAGGTACTTACTGGAGGAGACCTTCGGCGGGTCGATGAAAAGAGCGGAGCTCGAATTCCGTGGTACAGGGGAGGCGACCGGCAGGTTCTACAAACTGGAGATGAAAAGGAAAAGGCGATGTCAGTCCCGGACTTGCATTTCGGTCGGACAATATGTGGAAGAGACAAGATCGACTCACGTTCTTCAAGTGCACCCAAGACGAGTCCTTTCCCGTCGACGTCGACATCGGACTGCGACCCGCAAACGAAACATCAGCCTCGGACTCGAGGTTTGACCTACGTGTTTGAGTCGTGCTAGACGAGTTCTCATCCTGTGCTATGCGGCGTCGACCTGCAACTCGCAATCAAAAGTCAACTCTGATTCGACGATCAAGACGGTCGGTGAAGAGGAGATAGAAGACCCGGGAAGGAGGAAGAGTGAAAGAGAAGAACACCAAGTCGCGCTCTACTTATCTACGCCCTCGACAGCGCCGGCCTGATATTCGTCCCACGATCGCTACGGCGAGTTTCCTGGCGGGCCACGCCCGCGCAAAGGGGACGCCGTGAATCCGACTCAGGGCTTGTCCGTAATCTGGTCGTGGGTCACCGCTCATGGCCGCAACGACGGACTGCGAGGTCCCGCCGATCGCTCATGAGGACTCGATCATGGCCCGACATCACCGGAATCAAGCATCGCTATACGAGGATGAACCGGGAAGAGGCACACGGTCGGTTGGTCCGAGGTCATGACGGCACCTTCTACTAGAGAGGATGCCGACCGACGAGGAGGAGCATGGTCCCCGTCGCTTGGCCGGGCTCTTGTCTTATGGTGGAGACACAGTCCTGAGGATCTGGAGCACCCGGCACTGAAAGATGAGCTCCTTTCCCGGTCGATCGTCAACAGCGAGTCTACTGATCCTGGATAGGTCACTTCCGCTAAGGTGGATTGAGAACTCGGATGGCGATGATCGACCGGAAGCCGAAGAGATGATGATGGGACTGGAGCTCCTTTCCTGGTCGATCGTCGATAGCGAGTTCTACTGATCCTGGATAGGTCACTTCCGCTAAAGTGGATTGAGAACTCGGACGGCGATAATCGACTTGGAAACCAGGATCTGACGGGCCGGTCTACTGATCCTGAATAGGTCACTTCCGCTAAGGTGGATTGAGTACCGGCCGTCGATCATCCAGATCTGAAGAAGGGGGAAAGGGACGTGGTCGATGTGACGGATGATGATGTCCTGGTGAGGGATGGGTGCTGACGACGGTGCACGAGAACCTGGGGAAAAACGAAGACTGGCGAAACGGCATAGAGTGAGCTTTCTTGTGTATAGCTGACGTCGAGGCGAGACACGAGGCTGATTCGCGTTGTACTCTTGACCACGCCCTCGTCAGCGCCGGTTTTGCTAGATTCCACGAATGCCACGAGCTTCACTGCAGAGGTGTACACGCCCACGCTGCGGAGACGCCGTGATTCCTCTGGAGGAACCTCCTCGCCGATCTAGTCGTGGATCACCGCTCATGGCCGCAACGACGAACCGCGAGGTTCCGCCGATCGCTCATGAGGACTCGTCCCATGAACCGGTCCGAGATCAAGCACGCTATTAGAGGAATGATCTCAGAGAGGCTCTATGGTCGGTTGCTCGCCGAGGTCATGACGACTGCCCTAACACTAGGTAGGATCTCGCCCGACGAGGAGGAATGATCTCCTCGTCCCTTTAGCCGGACTCTACCCACGCGGAGATGAGAGCGCCCGGCCTTGAAAAGATGAGCTCCTTTTCCAGTTCCTCTCTGCTAGCCGGGCTCTTTCCCGGCGGGGATCCTACTATGGCGGGCAGGAGAGCACCCAGCCGGCATCGATTCACCGAAAGTAGGCGGGGACGGATCGAATTGGCGATTGGCCTGGGGGGTGATTATGGCGAAGACGTGGAAGGAGGGTGGCTGGTGCTGGTGGCTCAGTGGATGAGAGACGGTGATGGAAAGGAGATTGCTAGAGAGTGTGGATGACATGAGGGAGGTGAGTGCGAGTTTGGACACGGGTTCGAGGGGGGTTATATACGGGCCACGCGTCGTTCCGTCGACAGTCGACAAGCAGTTGGGGCCATGGGGCCGTCCGTCTCTTGTGCTTTCCCACGCGTTCGCACCGAGAGGGGGGAAAGAGGAGAAACCCGCGGTGCACAGTCACAACAGACCGCCCGCAGCACACACCCCGACAGCACTCACCTAGGGACTGCGGGAAGGATGACGGGGGAGCAAGCAGAAGCGCAACAGGGAGGAGGGCAGAGGGAGAGGGCAGAGAGAAAGAGAGGGAGAGGGCAGAGGGAGAGGGCTCTCGCAAGCGCAACTCGCAGCTCACTCGGGGGGGGTCAAAGACGACGAAAACATTCCAGCAAACGACTCTCCACAACGAAATCCAGGCTGAGGTCGAACTACAGCCTACAGCGACTCGCGACTCGACAACGAATCCCGATAAACGATACCCGATAATCGATACCTCCTTTTTCGTCGCTCGTCGCTCGCCATGACAAACAACAACCATCACCGTGACCCTAGGCCTGCTCCCTCGTCTACGGGCGCGATATGCAGCACACCCTGCGCTCGACCTAATCAGATCCACCCTGTCGACCTGCAGGAGAACAACGTGCTCTTTGTGAGGTGCGAGGCCTTGCGAAACCTCGCTCGCCGCGACGGCAGTCTCGAGCTGCCCCAAGCTTCGATCGACGTCGTTGCCGGTGTCATGTCTCTGCTACGGGAATTTAGCGCCGTTGACGATATCTCGTGTCGAGGAGTTCGCTGGCCGATGGCTGAAGGAGACAGTAGGCCGTGGCTCGTCATCGAAGGTCAGTGTTTGCCAGAATCACACCATTGAAGCGCAATGCTGATATCGATCTGATTTGAGCAGGATCGGTGGGGAGTCTGCGCCGCCTCCATGCCTTGAATTGGTGGTTGGGAAACCGGCACATCAACAAGTTGACCGTGATTCAGGAGCAGGAGCACGGGTTGCAGGGCCATATCGTCGCGCTCTTGCTCGCGTCGCCGTCCGGCGACGCCCATACCGTGTACGACCTCGTCGTCGACACCCGACCTCACGAGATCGAGGTTCACAAAAACGGTGTCGTCAAGGCGATATCATACCTGTATCCAAGCGGAACCTCTCCGAAGGAATTACAGCGCTTAGGCAAGGCTCTCTCCGAGAAACTCGCGGCAAAGGTCGAACTCGATATGATGAAGGTGGAAATCCGGGATGCTAGGCCTTTTTTTCAGCCCAATCTTGGGCCTCTCCATATGTACGACGAACCCGACAGGAGGACCCCCGCGGCGCCTATCAAATCCGGCAACCTCATCAGGACCCGGGCATATTTCTCGAACCATCCCGTCTCGAACCATCCCGCTCAATCGTCGACCTCGCCGTCTCCTTTGCTTGCCGCCAGCTCTACCGACTCTCCTTTGCTTGCCGCCAGCTCTACCGACCCCTCCCTCAGTCGAAAGCGCCGTCTTGACGATGTTGATGAAGCGGAGAGCGCCCCACTGCCCAAGCGGCTCAAATTGACCGGGGACATGCTTCGAGATCGAGCCGCCAAGTGCGCCAAGGCTGCGGAGATCTTCAGAGAGGCGGCTGAGAAGAAGGAAAAGGTGGAGTTGTTGCAAAAGCAGATGGAGGAGCTCGAAGAGGAAGCTGAGCAGCTCGCCAAGGAAGCTGATGAGCTTTACGAGGAGGGGGTGGAGCAGCTTGTTGAGGCCGCGAAGCGATCTGCTTGTTGAGGCCGCGAAGCGATCTGCTTGTTGAGGCCGCGAAGCGATCTGGCGATGTCACCCTGTGACAGTCGAAGAGTGAGACGGTATTGATGCTTTTGTTTTGCTCTCATTTATCCATGTACTTTTGAAGTCTTGTAAAGCGTCACAGATGTGTAGTTATTTCGCGTACGTGAGGTGGCTACGATCGCTGCGAATCGCGCCAGCTCTCGGAAAGACATCACATTCGCATAAGTTATAATACGATATCAGTTCTAACAGGAAGCTCACGCTCTATGCAGAGTCAAAACGACACCTTCTGATCTAGCCCTTAAATGGATTATCGACGCCTCTCCTCTGAACGTCCTCCTGCACCTAGCCACGATGATCACGAACAGGGCGATGATCGCTTTGGCCGAGAGACTACCCCATTGTCGTCGACCATCTCCCGTCCGTCCAGCTCGATCGCTCTCGATGGTCTGCCCGTAAGGCACACGAGGAGGGATGATTGGAGTTTCTGGTTGCTGGGTGCGGTCATCTTGTTGTCATGGAACGGTCAGTCCTCCTCTTTTCAGAGTTACGACCATGGCATAGGATCGCTGATAGATTCTTTGCTGCTAACCGGTTGAAATTGCACTTCCTGCATTCCTGCATCTTGCAGTACTCATTTGCACCTTGCCGTTATTCCAAGCGCTATTACCGCCAACTTCGGGACTCCGGCACACCCTTCCGAGTTATATCACGACGGTCTACACGTTGGGCAACTTTGTCTTTCTCGGCCTCGCACAACGAGGTGTCGGCAAGGTCGGTCCATACATCCAAGCCGCTTTACACTGTACTGATATCACATTCTATGCTTCTGGCTGATTTCTCCCCCGCTGCAGGTCTCGCAATCGAATCGCCTCAAGAAATCGCTCTACGCCCTGCTCTTCCTGACGGTCCTTACTCCGCTCTTTCTATCCACTCTCTTCCCAACGCTCTCTCCAGTACCCTTTTTCGTCCTCCTTATCCTCCTTACCCTATCCTTCTCCCTCTTGACGTCTTTCCTACAATCGTCAAGTATCGCCATCGCCGCTCTGCATGGGAGCAAGGAGATGCTCTGCGTCATGTCCGGTCAAGGAGGAGTCGCCGTGCTGATCGCGAGCGTGCAGCTATATTTGGGGATAGTTTCGGTCTGGGGAGGAGACGAGGGGAACCCAACACCGCCGGACGAACATCTACATACCAGCGTCGTTGCCGTGGGAGAAGGATCTGGGGTCTCGAACGCTCAACTCAGCTCCGGGGTCGGATTGTGGGCTATCTCTACAGTCCCGATCCTGATGTGCATCATGGTCGGCAAACGGTTATTGCACCTGGATTCAACCTCAGCAACTTCAGGATCACAGTCGAGGTACTCGTCGCAGGTTGGCAAAGCACGGGCGGAGATCCACAACGAGGTGGACGAGACGCTGGATTTCGAACATCCGGGCAGAGACACCATACGTACTTCGACACATCCGAGCCGGAACGAAGGACAACCAACTAGATCTGGGCCGAATGCGTATAACGATGAAACTCCGCTTACCGAGAACGACGAAGAGGACAGCGAAAGGCAACTTCGATTCGTGGCCGAGGAAGACGAGGAAGAACATCTACGTCATACCGCCGCCGCGAAAGGGTGGAGAGGAATGAAGGGAATGATGTGGAAGAACAGGGTCGTATACTTCAGCGTGGCCTGGGTCTTTGTCGTTACGCTTGTGAGTCTCGATATCGTCTACGTCTTGAACATCTGAAACGGGAATCGATCGAAACAGGAAATCCTTCGTTTCTGATCTGAGGTCAAAAGCTGATCACACGTCTTGATCCAATTGTTCGCTATGATACTAGGCGGTATTCCCTCCGATCACAACAACCATTCTTTCGGTACATGACCCTGTGCCCAGATTCCTTGTCCCTTCGATCTTTCTGCCGCTGCATTTCCTGGTTTTCAACCGTGAGCTCTGGTCTCTCCTTCTGCTTCAGTGTTCTTCTGTAAGCGTCGCTAACTCATCGTTTATCATTCGGATTGTGCAGTCTCGGATTACATTGGCCGGACATACCTTCCCGCTCGCCCTGGATTCCTTATCACGTCGCATCGCAAACTGCTGCTCGCCTCGCTCGGCCGAACGCTCTTCATTCCCCTCTTCCTACTCTGCAATACCGGATTTCGTCGAGTACCTCTGATCAACTCAGATCTCGTCTACCTGTTCATCCTGTTCTGTTTCGGGGCAAGCAACGGTTACATCTCTTCCTTGGGAATGATACTCGCCTCTTCTCCGTCGCTAAATCCCATGATCAAGGAGTCGGAAAAGGACATCTCGGGATCGCTAGCTGGATTTTGCTTGACGGCTGGGTTGGCAGTCGGAAGTATGGCGAGTTTTTTGGTGAGGTGGATTGTGCGAGGCGGCAACCCTTTCATTGATTAGTAGGCTCAAGTTGTATTCAGACGGAGAATGGGATACAATGCACAGCATAACTCGCTAGATGTCAGATGCTTAATCAACAATCACTTGTATCTGCTACGTGGTTTTACAGGAGAGCTAGAACATGGGAAGGTCGTGTCGTTATGAAAGGTCGTCTTGTTATGTTCTTCGCGATCGGTCGCGTCAAGGTCCTCAGTCCGAGCTTTGCTCGCCGGATTCGTCGCCGTGCTTGCCGCCAATCACCGCGTTATTTGTCGACCTACTGAAGAGACTGAGGACCTTGGAAAAGTCCGCGCTGACCCATAAAAGCCCCAAGGTCAGGTCAATCTGCTCTTCCCCGGGAGTGAAGGAGAAGTTTTGGTGAGTGATCAGCAGGTTGGCGGGAGTCGGACGGACCGCCATGTGATTGAAGAGGATGGTGAGAAAGTTGCCAACCACCCAATTCGCATCGATGCAATTTTGTTTGTCACTCCCTCCGTCCTTGTATTGACTGAGGACCTTGGAAAAGTCCACGCTGACCCATATAAGCCCCAAGGTCAGGTCAATCGGCTCTTCCCAGGGAGTGAGGGAGAAGTTTTGGCGAGTGATCAGCAGGTTGGCGGGAGTCGGACGGAATGCCATGTGAGGGGGGACGTCCCGTGCTTGCCCTCGACCACCGCGTTATCCGTCAATCTGCTGAAGAGGCAGGCTGAAGCCCACCCACAGTCCCTCCAATGACCATAACGACATGAATTTTCCATATTCTATCGAGGTATCACTGTAGTACAGGTATGTCAATGAGGTGAAGTAGCAAGTCCAAGACAAGGTTGTACACAGTCATAAGATAGTTGGAAGAAGGACTAGGCCAGATGAAACGGTATATTCCGGGTTGCGGTCACCTCAACTCCAGAAATCGAGTGTTGATCGTGTTGAACATGAGATCATATACGGTAGCAGAGTCGCTGAGAGGACTAGCAAAGAAACCTCCCGACAACGACGTCCGGCTTGATGTTCAGAAGACACAATACGGGGCATTGCATTCGTATTCACCCTGTTGATAGACTCTTTAATTACATGATCTAGAAGCTAGATGTCAAGGTTGAATGTCGCTGCGAAGAAGCTGCAAAACGATTACGCGTCGAAATTCGAATGTGCTCGGGCTTTGTGGTCTGAATGACTAAGTCGAATGCTCGAATTCGCCTCTTCCCACTTGCTATTCGAGCACATACCATCTTATCAAGCATATATCGCTGCTCGTATACATATAACAATATACCGACTAGCAGAAGGTGTCCTTCGTCCAGCATCTTCGTTGCTTCGCGATTCTCGGTCCCCTGTCATCCTTCCCCGAAATTCCATCCTCTACGGTAGATACACTCAGCGGCACCTTGCATCATCATGGCGACAACCCGAATCGAGACCGCTAGCCCGAGTGGATCTAGGAGGACGTCGGATGAGATGCTTTTCATCGGTCAGAGGTGTTCTCACGATGCATGCAATCTGGTAGACTTCTTACCGCTCAAGGTGAGCTTCTCCGCTTTCGCCGCTGTCTCCCTTTTGACCCGTACTATCGACCTCGTATCGCTAATACCAATCGTTGATCGTGTCATCAGTGTCAATACTGCCATCAACCGTTTTGCGGCTCCCACTTCTCCCTTTCAACGCATACATGTCCCAATCGACCACCCGAATACACTCTCAACCGGGTCGCCCCGCTCTGCCCACTATGCTCAACCCCGATCTCGGCTCTTCCAGGGGAAGACCCCAACATCCCAATGGAACGGCATATCGGGTCCGAGTGCCGAGGAAAGGAAGAGAGAAAGGACGAGCTGAGGAGGAAGAGAGAGAAGGGTGAGGTGTGTTGGAAGAAAGGATGTGGGAAGGTCTTGTTCGCCAAGATTCGGTGTGAGGTGAGTTTCGGGTTTCGCAGTCCGCAGTCAGTGAAATGGCGACTAGGGTGAAAGATATTACTCTGACAGATAGCTAAATAGACCTTCTTTGTGGTGTTCTCCCAGGCCTGCAAGCATGATTTCTGCGCACCGCATCGATACCCCAATCAACACGTCTGTCCCTCCCTCTCATCCTCCTCGAGCTCAACGACCCCGCCACCTACAGCCAAACAGAGTCAGCTCGACTCGAAGCTGGCCGGAGTCAACAGCTCGAACCCCCTCTTAGCTAAGCTCCGAGCTAAACAGGCCGGTGGGAACGCCGCCGCCTCGTCATCGTCTATCAAACCTGGTACCACGAATACCAAATCTCCAGCGATATCCACCGCCACCTCGTCGAATACCAAAGCTGGAGTGAGCAGCAATTCCTTGACGCACCTTCCCTTTGGAGCTAGACGGGATGCGGCATTGGCGGCTATGAAGCGATTGGGACAGTCATCGAACACGACATCGACGAACGACTCCTCGTCTTCAACCTCGGCAGCTGGTGTGGGGAAGCCGATAGGAAGCGGGGAGGATAAGATGGATATGGCGAGCATGAAACGAAAGTTCCAGTTGGGTCCATCCACGACGGATAAGTAAGTCTCGTTCTGAGCGTTTTCATCCCTTCCCCTCGAACACCTTCGCTGACAGTGTTCTTTCCGTTCGACTGACAGGCAAGCGGCCGCAGAACTAGCATCTATATTTAAATCTCTAGAGAATCGACATAAGAAGGGACTTCTCAACGAGACTGAGAAGGTGCGGTATGCGGAGATGTGTGCCGAGAAGGAAAAGGCTCGACGGATGGGTGGGAGCAAGGAGGGGGATTGTGTAATTTGTTGACACTGTTACTGAGAGGGCGGAGAGGAGGTCAGATAGAGAGTGCAGTTTGAGGAAAGCATTAGATCATATAGATTATACCCAGCATCGTTCTATTAGCATGTCCAAGGTTCATTAGCAAATTATTGATACGATACCCTAATCCAATTAGTAGTATTAGCATACGCCTCAGAGGCTTTCTGATATTACGTGTCCGGCCTCGGCAAGGAACCCTTTCAACAACCTGCATACCGCAGCAACAGCTCGGGTCCGGCTGTACAATCGATACCTGCCCAATTCAATCGTCATAGCGCATCGCAGGTTCTCTGAACGACTTGAGGTGGACCAGGTCAAGTCAATTCGATAGTACCACGGTCACTGTCGCCCTCTCAGTACGTTCAACCAGTCGATAACAGCTGCGGGATAGGAGATTACAAGAGATGCTCGGGCGACTCAAGTTTGTGAGGCTGCTCGGAGCCGCCATATCTCTTCCTCTAAGTCAGGCGTTCTACCTTCCCGGTGTAAGTGGAAATAGCTGAGACCCGTGCATGGGATGCGGCTGATTGAGGTGCATTCCGATCCGGCTGCGCAGACCGCTCCACAAGACTATCAAGCTGGTGATAAGATCGAAGTTCAGGTCAATTCGCTGTCGCCTATGCTAAAGTCGAATATAGTAAGCCTCTTTACTCTTCAGAACTATGAAAAACGATCCCTGATCGATATCTGTGCTATAGAAATCACTCATCAGCCGTAAGTCCCGGAGCTTTGTACATTCCGACAACAGCTGAATCCGATTTTTGTTATCAGACGACTATTATGACCGTGAGCATCAGTTGACGCACCCCTGATCTGTGCGAATATGCGACTGACGAGGCCTGGGTACACTCACAGCTCGACTGCACTTCTGCCAGCCCGAAGGCGGACCTCAGAAACAACCAGAATCGCTCGGCTCCATCTTATGGGGAGACCGGATCTTCAACAGCCCGTTCGAGATCAACATGCTTGAGAAGTGAGTACAACGTGGCGTCAAGAGGTCTGTGATCTTCGGCTTACGACATGCGAGATCTCTTATCACAGTGTCACATGTAAATCTCTGTGCAAGGCTATCGTCCCGGCAGATGACGCTCGCTTCATCAACCAGGTGAGTCCGTCTGATCAGGTCATTCCGCTACCCTTGCGAGCTGCTGTCTGAACCATGCCCGATTCTAATTTACAGCTGATCAAAGACGACTACGGGAACAACTGGATGATAGACGGTCTACCAGCTGCGGAGATGAAGCGGGATTTGCAGACGGGCGAGGTGTTTTACGATATCGGCGGGTTTGCGTTGTGAGTCGAAACTGCGCATTCCCTGTTAGTCCTTGTGGTATGCTGAAAGTTTTCTTAATATCTAGGGGTACTCCGGTTGATTCATCTGACCAGCCGTCTTTCAACAATCATTACGGTTTGCCATTCCAGACTCTCTTTACAAGGCATTACCATGCAAGCTCATGCTTGGTTCGCACTCCTAGACATCTACATTCACAAGCACCAATCCTCCCGAGGATCATACCGTATCGTAGGAGTCCTCGTATACCCGCGCTCTGTGCAACATTCGCCCGGATCGGACAAACCGGATTGCTTCAGCGAGACGCCGGTACACCTCTCAGAAGCTGTTGATAGTCAGCTGTGGTTCAGCTACAGTGTCAGCTGGGTGGACTCCGACGTTCCTTGGGCATTGAGATGGGATATGTATCTGTGCGTACATGGGTCTCCTGCTTCGTAATCGGCACATCATGCTAAAACATATCCTGTTTGTTCCTTGTGCAGCCACGTCTTCGACCCCAAGATCCACTGGTTCTGGCTGATAAACGGACTCGTCGTTGTCGTTTTCCTGATCCTCAGTAAGCATCGCTCAGTTGATACCGGAGTGCTAAGGAGAAGCGTGCTGATGAATATGGGATGAACTTGCTCGATCGCCTGCGTAGTGGTCGGAAGCGTCTTGGCCAGGAACGTTTCGAAAGATATCGCTAGGTACAATGCTGTCGATCTCTCGGAAGATGTGAGCCTTCGATTTGGCTTCTGGTATACGCAAGGTTTCAAGCTGACCGCTTACGACTCTTTCGGATAGGTTCAAGAGGATGTCGGTTGGAAGGCAAGTTCGATCTGACAAGTGGTAACCTTATTAGCCCAACTGATTTCTGGTGGCCATGTGTGATGCAGCTGGTGCACGGAGAGGTCTTCCGTTCCCCTCAAAGGGTCATGCTGCTGTCAGCCTTCGCGGGTAGCGGAGTTCAACTCGTCTGT
Source organism: Filobasidium floriforme (assembly GCF_021052385.1). Lineage (NCBI taxonomy): Eukaryota > Fungi > Basidiomycota > Tremellomycetes > Filobasidiales > Filobasidiaceae > Filobasidium > Filobasidium floriforme. The sequence goes on from NW_025763648.1 coordinate 309,197, forward strand.
ATCGCTGCTGTCACTCTAGGTAAGCGTCTTCCGTTCCCATTTTAGATCACAACAACACGCTCAACATCACCTCCCAACCCTTTGCAGTCTTTGCGTTATTTGGATTCCTTTCGCCTGCCAACCGAGGAGGACTCGCGACTATGCTCCTGATCGGCTGGACCTTGTTCAGCGCGGTCTCCGGCTACGTTTCAGCTCGAGTTTTTGGTAGCATGCGAGGAGAAGACTGGAAGTCCAACTTGACGTTAACGGCCACGGGATTCCCAGTGTAAGATCTCCGGGTTTTCTCCAGCTTCACTGGTCTTCGAGCTCATCTTTCTTGCGATACGCTTCCAGCTTTGTCTTCTCAATCACTTTCCTGCTCAACTTCTGGCTGATTGGGTCTGGCGCTTCCGGAGCGGTCCCCTTCGGCACAATGCTGGCCATCCTGGCCCTGTACTTCTTGATCTCTGGACCCCTTTGCGTGGCTGGTTACTTCTACGGGATGCGACAAGGGGTACGTTTGGATAGCATTTTATCAAAACGGAAATGAGGGAAACTGACGGACAGATTTCTTTTGGGCTTGCAGCCTATTGAACCCCCAGTCAGGACCAACTCCATCCCTCGTCAAGTGCCACCAGCGCCAGTTGTGAGTTGTTCGCTTGATGCATATCGTGTAGTTGCCTGACCGTCTGGCCAACCTGTTCAAAAGTATCTTCGAAAATGGGTGAGTACTTGCGGTCTGCTCGTATACGCTGAGACTTGAAATTTGACGTTCTTTCCCTTCTCCAGCCTTCCATTGCACTTGGCGGCGCCCTACCATTTGGAGCGGCCTTTGTTGAGCTATACTTTATGCTCACCTCGCTCTTCGGACATCGTGCATAGTAAGTGGAGTCTACACAGCCGAATTTCCGCTCTTTCGCTGACCGCCTTGCATGTCTCAGCTACGCGTTTGGCTTCTTGTTCTTGACATTCGCCGTGGTCAACGTCACGGCCGCTGCCATAACGGTTCTGCTCGTCTGTCAGTGCTTTCTGCCTTTGATAAGCAAGTCGACCGAGATGACTGACTTCAAACGGGATGGTCCGCTATCTATAGATTTCGTCCTCTGTGCCGAAGAATACCGGTACGCAACGAGGTTGCCGTTGAGTCGAGCTTGTGAAATGCTGACTTAGCTTTGCGGTTATCTAGATGGCATTGGCGGGCTTTCATGATCGGCGGAGCTTCCAGCTTGTGGCTGTCCGCATACGGTACTTGGTGAGTCATATCGCTCTGACCGGTCATACGCACGGGTTCCGTATTGACACGATTTCCTATCCCTTGATCATGCAATAGGTACTGGATCTCCAGACTTTCTTTCGACGGCTTCAGCAGCGTCGTCCTCTACTTCGGATATTTGTAAGCCAGAGAGGCCCTCTCCGCTCGTCTCGCTACGGCAAGAACCTCGACGCTAATCCGACTTTTCGTCCGCGTTGCAGGTTCCTCTTTGCAACAATGAATTTCCTCATGCTCGGGAGCGTGGGCTTCTTGGCTTCTTACTTCGTAGTGCACAGGCTGTACAGTTCGATCAGAGTGGAATGAACGAAGATTTCATGTGGTAGCTGCCTTGTTAGCGGAGGAGCCTATTTTGCTTCCGAGGTTGCCCACGTCATCAAGAGGGTCGAGGTTCACACTTGCGGGGGGGATGCTCATATTCAACTGCATACCTGCTGGACCGCAGACCTTTTCTGGCATCGCCCATGTACTGCTGAACACTTGAAAATACCGGGACACTACCACGATGCCTTTTTCTGCCGCCAGAATCCCCATTCAACCCTTCACGATCTCCCACTCGGAGCAAGAGATCGATGACCTCAAAACCCTCCTACGTCTCTCCCCACTCGCGATCGACACTTACGAAAACAGGTCCGAACACGCTCACAAATTCGGCCCCTCCAAAGAATGGATGCAAGATATGAAGTCTTCCTGGATGGAGTTCGATTGGACGGAAGCGCAAGCCAAATTGAACGAGTACCCTCACTTCATCGCGGATGTTCATGATGTCGATCCCAAGACGGGTGCGGAGGACACGTTCAAGGTTCATTTCGTAGGGATCGAGCATGAGGATCCGAATGCAGTTCCCGTGGTTATCCTACATGGCTGGCCGGGAAACTTCTATGAGATCTTGCCCATGGTCCGTCACCTGCAAGCTGCCGGCAACCCGCCGATGCATATTATCATCCCCAGGTCAGTAAACATGGCCCGCATATTATCATTCTCCTGACCTTCGCTGTTGCTGATTTCGGTCTCTATGTATTCTGGTCATATCGCCTCAGCTTGATCGGATATTCCTACTCCTCCCAAGCTCCCCTGGACCGGGAACTCGGAACAGAAGGCTGTGCACGGATCATGAACAGTCTGATGAAAGGTCTAGGATACGACAAGTATGTCGTTCAGGGTGGGGACTTGGGAGCGTTTTTGGGAAGGTTTATGGCTATCCGATTTGATGAGTGCCAAGGTGAGTGCCTTCAATGAGCGGGATTGGAGTTGAGCTTGGGTGTGCGATGTGTTGACACTGACACGCGATATACCATATCTGCTTGGCAGCCGTGCACTGTGAGTGCTTTCAAGCCAACATTCTTCATATTTCATATTTGCTGATTTCCACCACGACTATTCAAATTCCAGTCAACATGGTACCCACCGGACCTCCCACCATCTTGGACGCCGTCGCCGCTCCTATAATCCTCAGCGACTCTGACAAGAAGGGCATCGAGCGGGGCAAGAAGTTTGGGCAGGAAGGTTCGGCCTATTCCGCTGAGCATCGAACTCGACCTGCTACGATCGGATATGCGGTCGCCAGTAGCCCTATCGCTCTTTTAGCTTGGTAAGCATTTCGGACGGTGTTACCGGAGTTGAAGATATTCTTGCCGTAGAAATTACCCCGGCTCACCCTGACCAATGATCGTATTGACTCATCCAGGGTCGGCGAGAAGTTCATTCAGTGGACCGACAACACTCCTTCTACGGAACACATTCTCACCTGGCTCTCCATCTACTGGTTGACGAAATCCTACCCCTCGTCGATCTTTTACTACAGAGATCCCTCGATGAGAATGTCAATCTACAATCGACCCGGAGCGAATGCCAAGGATCTGACAAAGGAACTGCAAGGGCTCTACGTGGATAAGCCGATGGGGTATACCAAGTTCCCTTGTGAGCTCATGCCCGTACCAGAGAGCTGGGCCAAGGGGACGGGCAACTTGGTACACTTTAACGAACACCAAGTCGGTGAGTCAACTTGCCTATCTTTGCGGTCATCCCGAAATCGACACTCGATACTGACTTCCGGATGACTATATCATCTTTCTCGTGTACAGGTGGCCACTTTGCAGCGACCGAGCAGCCGGAAGCTTTGTCCAAAGATTTTGTCGACTTCCTGAACATCGTCTGGCCTACCCAGGGTAAGACCGGGATGGCTTCGGCTTTGTAGAGGAGACCCTGGCGAACCGTTTGTATTGAAAGCCTACCTATATACTGTGTCATCGCGCCATGTATGATATGCCTTCGAGTTGCAAGGTCATGAACCCTTGAAGAGTCCATGCAACAATTGCACCATTCTCCAGGAGCCACTGAATCGGATATGTTCATCGGATGTAAAACCTTCGGAAGTAAACGGTTACAACCTCCGAACCGGTCATGCCCGCCGAGTCCAGGTTCATCTGCGAGTGAGATTACTACCGTACTTGCGACAATTCTATACGTCTCTCTAAATTGCTACTTGCTACTTGACACTACCATCTTCATATCGAATACCTCTGCCAGACGTACTGGCCGGAAACTCTGCCGGTATAATAGGATCGTTGTCATCGGGATCTCGAGCTTCGAATGAACCCGCAAGATGAGCACTTCGCGACCTACGATTGAACAAACGAAACAACCAGAGGAGGATCAGTCGGATTCTGGATCTGCACCTCGGAAACGAAAGAGGGCTCACTATAGGTAAGTATGTGTCTGGGAGGTGCATCTCACAACATCTCGTTGGTACTAGATTGAAATTTCCCTCTGGGTAGCTGTGTTGAGTGTTCGAAGCGGAAAGCCAAGGTCGGTCGAAAGCTCCTTGCTCACCGTGCAGGACTCGAGTACTTATGTCTACTTGTTGTAGTGTGACAGGGCGTTACCATGTGCGGGATGTGTTTCGAGACGGATACCAGGGTTATGCAAGTATCTAGTAGCCGGGTGAGTGCAAACTCTTCTTTTTGTAACCAGGACCTGCAACTTGCGGCTCACTGATCGGTTTGAATACCATAGCTATGAAGATCCGTTGAAACAGACGGATGAGATCAAGTCCAAGTTGGATCAAAATCTAGAAGTCTCCACCGATATTCAAGCTCGACTGGCCAGGCTTGAACACCTTCTTGCGACTTCCCAATCTCGAGCTCGTTCTCCACCTCGCAAACAAGCACAACAGCTAGACACCTCTCCTCGGCTGCACAACCCATATCAAAGATACGAGTTTCACTTCGAGACGGAAACAGAACCAGGACCGGGTTTGAAAGGACGGATCACTCAAGGGAGTTATTTTGGAACGTCGGCTATGGCTACAGTGGAACAGCCTGGTCCTCTTGATCCCGGTGACCACGTACGTACCCGTCGTCCAGCTATGATGCTTTGACAGGAGCATTGCGCTGACAGCCCGCTGCTTATCGGGGTATAAGTAGAGCTCAGCGGAGAATTCGATCCATGGCCACGAGGTGATCAAGCAGATTGTGGAAAGGCTGCCACGATACGAGGAGATGGAAGGGCTTATCGGGCATTACTTCGAGGCCATCAAGTGAGTTTTGTTCGAGTCATGGATTCTCTTGACACCGATACGACACAAGCTTATCAAGCATTTATATGATATCCCCTCATTCTACGTCTACCTATCAATCCGAACGCAGCCTTACGAGATGTCCCATTCGAGAGATCCCGTTCAGGGAACACTTCGACAATCTCATCTCAAACCTTCCCAATCCGAATCCTACCGATACCGCCTTCCTTCCCTTACTTCTCATCGTCCTCGCCATCTCTCGGCTTAATCACTCGGACCGAAGAAGTCTAGACAACAGCCATCATAATCTCCGCCCGGAATCGCTATACTCTGCTTCGAGGCACGCACAGACATTTCTCGATACGATGGCTAAACCACCGGTATCACTATACATGGTCATGGCCGAGTTCTTGACGGCGAGATACTTGATCCTGGTCCATCGAGCGTCTGATGCCTATATCGTACTCGGGTCGGCCATCTCGAGGGCGCAATCGCAAGGGTTGCATCGAGACGGTCGGGCTATGGATCATGTTGTGGATATGGTCCAGGAAGAGGATAGAAGGCGGGTCTGGCAATGTGAGCATGTCGTTTGCCAGAGCTTCGGCCCATTTCGAGCTGAAATCCGCTTGGCTATAGATATATATCATCTGGACAGGTATCTGGGACTGCTTGTAGGGAGACCTAGCCGGATCCAAGATGAAGATTGCGACGTCCAGCCTCCTTCTACCGACGTCATGCAAGCACACGTTTCGTGGGGATTCACCTGCACGATAGACGACGTCGAATCCACACTCCGCTTCATCCTCCTTCGAACATCGATGGCTCGGATCATGGCTCGGCTGTCCAAAGAAGCTTTCGGGATGAAACCAGCCTCATTTGCGAAGACGTTGGAACTCGATCGGCTGCTGGTCTCCTGGGCTGCTGAGCTACCTGAAGACTTTCGGATATTATCGCGAGAGGACCGTTCAGCAAGACAACATTTCGATCAACACGTCGATATGCACTCGACGCACCGGTTCTTGCTCTCGGCAGAATACCATTACAGCAGGATTACGCTACATCGACCGTTTCTGCTGTCCAGCTTCAAGCAACCTGGTGAAGTCGGAATCACATATAGGGAGAGCTTGGAAGCGTGTTATCGTAGCGCGATGGACGATCTTTGGGCGAGGGCGATGCATGCGCAGAGAGGGATGGCCAAGCTTTCTGGAGGGACATACAGAATTACCACGTGTGCCGTCATACTAGGGTGAGCATCGCTGTTACGGACTGTCTATCGGCTCAATTACTAACATGCCACTGCACTTCCCAGAGTGATCATGCTAATCGACCCATCAAGGGAAAGACTGAGCTCGATTCGGGACTGCTTGGCAACCTTTGTTGCGGCACGCCGGGAAGATGAGGTATTGGACGAAACGGGGATCCAGGGGTTCGCATTGCTAGAGGTAATCCAGGCCAAGGCTGAGACAGGATCCCTCGGTAGTCAATTCGCTACTCCGTCATCGGAAAGTAGAGCAATGGCTGGCCCAAGCACTTCGACAAATCCTGGCATGATGCCAGCACCAGCGCTGGGTGACGCGCCTTTCCGTAAGTGGGCTCATAAACAAGATCGATGCGCGCCAGTACTTAGAGTCCTTTTCCGACATCGGTAGAATCATGGAACGGTCCCTCAGCTGTTGAGTCTCAACCGAATCAGTGGACCGAGAGCTTTTCTGCTTCCGACTTCCAGCTTTTCGAAGCGCTGATGGCACATTTCAATGGAAACGGTTCATGAACGGAAATTATCCCTAAACCAGAATTGATGGAGAGTGTCGACTTCGAACGACGCTTCTATTGGAAGGGGTCGACTCTTCGATGCAAGATGAAATAACTGGCCGCGGGGGTCTTAAAGCCTATTTTGTGCGTCTGTAATGGTATATGCCGTATGACCTCCGGCTGGTTCGCGTAGCGATGCGCTAGAAGAGCTCAATCTATCCATTCATCTTTCAAGAACATGTCACGTCAGCCAAGATACGACTCGATCTTCTTATGTGGGCAATAGGGTTACCTGTCATCCACGATGTCAACTGAGGTAGGGACCTCAAATCTGGCGATGCGGCGATACAGTCTAGGCTGGGGTTGTTCACCTATACAGACATCCAAATTCGCAAAGCCGGTCGTGACAATACAGACGCATCGCCGCAGTTTGAATTAGTTGTTAAGACAGGCAAGGTGGACCAATATCCCCAGACACCCGCAGTACTTCTCTCTCGGATCGATATCACACACAGAAGAAGATAAATTTTCCGTCGCTTCATAGGGCCGATCAAACATAGCGCTTTCTGTATGTTCATCTGGAATCTCCTCCGTCCATTCTTGCTGCACATCACTTTCTGTCAAGGGACCTTTGGTCTGTTCGGTAAAGGTGCCATTGGTCATTTCACTCCGGTTGAAACAGCGAGTTACTTGACCTGGTCAGTCGAGACGCGCTTTAAGCTGCAACATTTACCTGGAAAAGGGCTGCGCTCACCTTTGATGACATGCAATAGACTCTTGTCGCACACCAAACGGGTGTTCTGAAATTGAAGCTTGGCGAGCAGGAATCGGAGAATTTCAGTATTATCACGCGACGGTGGCGGACATTCCTTTCAGCGTCAATGACGACGACAGTAGTGGAGTGTGAATAAATAAATAATACCGTATGAGACGATACTCGAAAGCACGGAGAACAATCTCCGCCTACAGCTATATAGGGCGTGGCCAAAACGACTTCAGATGGGGGGAAACAACAAGGTGAGATTTGCGCCAGAGTGAGAGATCCCATCATCTTCGCTACACTGCGCATCAGTCCTCATATAATCGACTGCTCGATGCCTCCAGTCAGAAAACGCTCAGTATCTAACGTGCTCAAGGGAAATGGCAGTGACGATTTCCCGCAAAAGTCCTTGAAGACAGGAGGTAGTACTCTCACCTTGCATCAGCTCCTGAATGATGATGAACCAATAGCCCCGAGCTCGATCAATACGGTATCGACGAAGGCCGAAAAAAGTCATCCGCCCTTCACCGTGTCTTTCGCCAGTCCCCTACCGTGAGTTCTCCTGAGCCATACAGCTGTATCCTCCCACCTTTGTTCAACCACTTATGAGGTAGGCTATCATTGGTAGCTCATTATCAGGCGATCATTCGGCCAACTCCTTCATCTCTTCGCAAAAGCCGACACAGCTAGGCTTGATAGAGGGACATGGCCCACAATATAGTGAAACTTTCGGGTCCTGGGTTGACAAGCGCTCAGAGGGAAGTCTAAGTCTGGACAGCCAACATCGTACATCTCTCTTCAGACCTTCCATCACCTTGCCCAGTCTGAAAGGTCACTCCTTACAACCAGCAACATCGTCGGCGAATCTTCCATTTTTCGAGGTCAAAGGCGAAGAAGACTCATGGTCGTGCCACAGCGAAACTCTTGGTAGGATCAAGGTTAACTTCAGCCCTCGTAGAGCGAAGAAACCACATGCTACGCTCGAAGCCCTCAGTAGCATGCTTCTGAAATTTCTACCGAAGGACCACGAGCAGGACTGTGCTTTCTCGGTCCAGAAGGAACTGAAATATTTGGAGCAGGGATGGGCTCTGCTCCAATCGTTGACATGGTTGAAGAAGTCGTTGGATGACGACAATGGTAACGCCTTTGTATTCTACATACATCACCAAATCCCACCTCTGAAAGCGACCTTGAAGGAGCTTCACCAGTGGTTGACGTACGACGCGGTTGCCCGAGAGAAGCATGAGAGACCGTATCCTATGACTCCTTTCATCCGAGACGAAGATGCCAAGCACCGTGAGATAGGGTGGATCAATTGGCTACTACAGTCACTTGCAGCTCTGCAAGCGGGCTTGCCAGTTTATCAGAGCCAGCAGCTACAAAACAAAATGCTGTCGTTCCACAAGTGGGAGAGAACGCGATCGTCGCACGGATGACTGCAGTCCTGCTGTACCGCGGGGAACCTAGGCCAATCGTGGTGAAGCGCAAAATCTGTTTTGCAACTTGAATTGTAGATGTTCCGAATCATCCGTATCGACACTTATGGAAAATTTCATACCAGTGTGACTATCTGGAGTGATAAGATCGTAGAATTGACAATGGGCAATCAAGAAAACTCCAGTCCGTGCCTACGGCTCTACCATCCTGAAGTAAGCGACACTAATCGGATCGCATATGAAGTAGGTATACGGAGGGTGACGAAAAGCCTCTTCGAGGGTTTACTGATACAGTGGTTGGTCTGTGGTATGTGATTGAAAGAACTGGTTGGTCGTCAAAGTCATAAGTGTCGTCTGGCTAAAGCCGTAAAAGGTGAAGGAAGTGGCGCGTGATGACTAGAATGGCTGCATCTGCATAACGCAGACTGTCTGAGAGTGCGCATGAGCGGTCAACGCAGAGGTGTCGAAGGTAGGATGGATCAAGAATTGTCGCGGCCGAGGCAGAGTTCTGTTCAAGATGACCGAGGTGTAATCAGAAATCGAGACAAGCTGCCAGAATGTGGGACTCGACCAGTACTCACAACGACGGCTATTCGGCGACATTTGGTGATCCGTGGTCATCTACGATGGACTCTAAGACGTCTTCTCTAGCGGTATCCCAGACTGGAAGGGTTCGAGGCATATAATCAGCTAACTTGTTACCAATGCCCTGCTCCAAACTCACAGCCGGTTTCTTTGCCATTGCCACAGTTGCAATCCGATTCGAAATAGACGTTCGAATACCGGTCCTTAGGGATGACCGGCTTGATTGCTCCTGGCAGACAATAAGCGTGTCCGTCCGGGCGGTCATGGCGTACATAAGGCTTGATGATTATGTCTGTGAGTCCAGTGATCGGCGCATCCTGGTGGAGATACGTCAGGATGCCGTCAAAGAAGTCCTCTGGTCCGTCGGTAGAATCAGCCTCGCCGTCTTGCCACCAACCGATAGTCAATGTCACACTTCTTGGGGTGAGCTTCGAGGCCGCCAGCGCCACAGGTGAATCTTGTTGATAGCGGAAGTCGAAAGTCATGTCACAGTGCAGTATTATATCACCGTCCACCTCCAAAGCCGCGGGATTGGCGTATCGATCATATGGTTCGGTAAGCGATTGGCGACTCCAACCGATGTGAAATCCGTTTACCACAAGCTGGTCAACCGAGAAGCTGTGGTTCAGTCGTGAGTCAATACCCGCGCCCTGTTCAAGCCTCTACCTCAGGCTCACATTTTCACGAGGCTCGGCAATAAACAATTGAAGAGGTCCCCGTCTACCTCCAAACACTTCAAACGAGGCCTACGTGATCTCTTCCAGTCCTCAAGATAATGTTCTATCCCACCCTTTCCTTGAACATATTTGCCGGACATGCCAGACATCAGGTCTGGGTACGGCGTGAGGAATCCACGAGGTGTGCTCAGATGGCTTTGGACTATTCGCTGTTCCGCATGTACTGGGAGTATCATGTCATACCAATAGGATACATGGCCCGAATCCAAGCACTCGGCAGAAACCTTGGCAACATGCATCGTTCTGATGAGTTGGAAAGATTCGAATCGAGCACCATCCAGAAATCGCTCAATGCTGAACTGCGAGTTGAGCCTGACGTGCCGGTAGAGTTTGGGGATGATGATGTGCGCGAATAGCCTGCAGCTCTGGATCAAGGGTAGAATAATCTCCTCCTCTCCGGACCGATACCAGCGTTCTGGGTCGAAATCAAGGTCGTTCTGTCGTCTCTGCCGCAATGCCAAACACTCGTCGACGATCTGTTCAATCAGCTCGATTGGCAGAATGAGATTCGCTTGTGTCACGTCAAGCTCTGCAGGCTGAGGCATGATGGGACAGGCACTGGGTAACTATCTCAAAGATGCGGGTTGAAGGAGCGTGTGTCCGATATACCCAAGTGTTGACTGCGTACAGTGTGCTTGCTATTTGCTGTTAGCTGTTAGAGTACTCGTACAGTAGCATGATTGATCGTCCTCAATCTCCTGCACCGCATTCAGTTGCGATGATCAAAAGCGAGGAGTCTCAGCTTGGGAACACAAGAGGTGTCGCATGCGATATACACAACAATTACTGAACCGTCGACATCGTAGGCCAAGCAGAAGGAGCCTCAATAGCAATGGATTAGTGTAGGTTGTTGTTGCTTGCATCTGTGAGTCTCATGTCATGGCATGAGGAAGAACGCCGCTGCACACAGCTGACTTGTTACGGATAACGGGTTGCAGTGAAAGTAGGTCAAGTGATTCATTGTGCTTCAACGCCTGATCCCATCGGCGCAGAACAAACAGCTCTCGATTTAGCCGTAGTGTGTAGTGTGTATCTGATAGCCAGACTATGAATAACAGACGCGGGGACTCTTGTTATCCTGGCCAGATTATGACAACAATACAACCCCACCCAGCTCTCTCATCGTTCTGACCAGACTCCTCTCGCTAGTGGCATCGTATCGCTCCCAGATCTCCTTGATCAAGACCGTCATCTTCGGATGAAACCGCTTTGCGAGGACGACCAGCGCACGGACTCGAGATTGCGTATCTGAAAGGATCGAGGAGGCTAACACAAGAGGCTACAGGGACCAAGAAGTGAATGGTCAGGATACGACATTCACACCCAGCTTCGACCCGGATACACTTACCCAACCCAGAAATATATCTTCCGAGTCGGACTGCTCGCAATGAGCCAGAACTTGAATCGCCGCCTCTTGTATCTCTGGTTTTGCTGTATCTTCCAAGTAAACCTCGGAGAGATAGTATAACCAGCACGTGTTCCAGAGAGCCAAAGACTTGTTCCTAGCCTCGGAAGTCAACAATTGCAAATTTCGCTCGTCTCGCTTCCAATCGACCATCCGCTGATGAGTCGCTTTGAACTGAAACCCTAGTGCACGTCGCTGTTGACGTTGTGGCGAGTTCCCGAAGAGAGTCCTTTCCCCGTTGTCATCCATGAGCGACATGATTTCGTATTGTGTAAGGTCAACTGGACCATATTCGTCATCCAGGCGGATTTTTTCGGCGATGAGACCGGCGGATTCGGTAAGGATCTCGATGAGACTGTTGTCGATACGAGATGGCGGTAGATAGTGGCGCTGTCCATGGTCGTACGAAGATATAGCCTCAACGACTATCGGCAAGATCCCTTGAGCCGTACTGACCGTTGATCCCGTACTGTAAAGGTTGTTGATGACGGGTTTACATCCTACGATGATGCTAGCTGCGTTAGAAAACGGTCAAGTTTAGTCAGACGAATCCGGTACCGCGTACTCGCAAGCCTACTGACCAAAGCAGTCGAGGATGACCAGTATCTCCATCCAGTACGCCGAACGAGCGGTCTGATGTAGAGAATCTGGATTTTGTTTATGGCGGGCCCGAACCGCTTTAACCAGGATTTGCCATGGCTCCCTCCATCCAGGATGCATGCCAACCGACTGCAGGCGGAAAAACTACTGTTAGCGTGGAGGTCTGTCGCTAAGTCCAGCTAGATGATCAAACTCACATCGGCGGCCATCAACGAGATTCCCGTAACCAGCATCATGTCCCACGCATGACCAGGCTCTTCTCCTTCCTCCTCGTCATCCTTAAGCTTGTCCACTGCTACCTTTCTCAGCCCGGACGACGCGGACCGTCGATAATTCGCACTCATTCTCTCCAAACGGTTACGTTCTTCCTTTTGCGTCCCCTGGTCGCTAAACGAGTCAAGAGGTGCAAGATCTCTCCGTGAGCTCGAGTCTATTCGCAAGCTCGAGTGAACGAAGACGAGCCGGACCGACTCACATGGCTTTTCGTATTGTCCCTAAAGCCGCCAGCGCGTCCTTCAGCAGATTCCCATGCATCCCGCTCAAGGGATTTCCCCGGGTGGTCAGGTCTATTGGATTGTATGCTTCCTCTTCGTCTGAACGACAAAGATACCGCACGCCGAATAGCTGCGTCCCTTGATTAGTCTCATAAAGAAGGAACACATCAGTGCACTGCTCAGGGCTCACCATATGATTCCGCTCCTCATTTGATCTCCTTGGGCCACTTCCTGATGCGATAGTCTCATCTTGTAAGATCAATACGCGGTCGACGAAAACCTCGTCCGGTAGCAATGTCGCACGATGATCTTGCTGCTTGCTCGATGTGCTTGAGCCCTCAGATTTCGGGGCCTTCTTCCCGTTGACCCGTTTTACGACTTGATCGAGAGTCACTCGAGGTGCATACTTGCACTATGAAATAGACTGGTATAAGCCTTGTTTCGATGTTTCGGCATTGTGGATTGTAGGTACTTCGGCTCCGTACCGTTCACACCGATCACAAGAAGGCCGGCCTAATCACGTCTCCTCATAGATCAGCTTTCTAACGCTTCAACATGGTAAGGAAGCACGATCGGATGGACTCGCCCTCGTCACACTTGACTCTTCTTGTCCTGCATGTCAGACAACCTGTCCTCGTCCGGCCTGGTCTGCGGTTAGTTGCAGGCTCACCGGCCCGGGAGGTGGTCTTGATAGGCGGCATTAAATAGGACGTGAGAGGTGCAAGCGAGGCCGTATCGTTCTCAAGACCTAACCACTTGTGAGCTGAGCGACAGGTAAATTTAGGCAAATGCAGCTTTTCCCGTTGCAACTTCTTCACAGGATCAGCAAGATCAGCAAGTATAGCTAGTATAGGTCGACCCTCCCCGGTCATCGTCCAGTGAACGGATCGCGAGGAGGCTCTGGCCAATTCTAGGTTCAGGCGTTCCGTGCGATACCACCTCATATCGCTAGACATGTCCTTGACAATTGAACTTGAGATCGATCCGGCCTGCCACTGGCTCACAGTCATGGACTAATTAGATCGCCCTGTATCGTGTAGAGGGCTATTACATACGCCAGTCGGAACGAAATACAAAATCGCCACATATCACAAGCCTCGATCAATAGTAGTGCCGCTTCCTGTACCGATACCCCGGGTGCTGTGGCACATAAACAGGCTGAACCAATGGTTGCCTTCGGTAATAAGCCTCATGTCTGTGCGGGTACCTGCGATATATCATCAAGATCAGCTTGAGGTCGAGAAAAGCAAAGGCTCAAACGAGGTAAAACTCGCCTTCGATCGTAACGATCATCGTAACTCGGATCTTCGAAGCACAATCCCATACCGTTCCCGTGATGTGCACGAGGTCGAGAGTGGTGTCGCCTTCGGGAGGAGTAATGCCTGGATCGAGAGTTCGTGTTGCCCATGGTGTTGTAAGTACGTGATGTCCCATTCGTCGCGAATCGTTGCATGCATTTGCCACCGCTCAACATCAACGCTGGGTAGGTATATCTACACTACTGAGCAATCGCCGTTATCCAAAGAACCTACACTCATGACGCGGTACAAAGGAGGGCTCTCGGTTCGTCGTCTTGTTTTATTTTCTGATCAGCGTGACGTAGGATAAAGGAATGCGATCGACGTCGCGCTCGAACAACATGCCAACGTCTTTGTGCAAACGACAAAGACGGATTGGAATAGCCGATAATCTCGATCGTAGACCGACTTGGAGAACAGCCATTCAACAATGGTTTCATCAAGCCTCCCGATCATCCAACTTCCTTCTCGCAGCGTACCGTCGACATCGACAAACGCAAGGGAAATGTCGAAGCCATGGAGAGGAGAGAGGTTATCAGACGGGATATCTGAAGACTGAAACCTCCCGCACTGATTTTGCTCTGCTGGATGCGATGTTATGTGCTCTCCCTCCTCCGTGTGTGGGAACGAGCTCCTCGACTTGCTTTCGGCTTCGAATCAACCGGGAAGACAACTCTTCTTCGGACAGATTGTAGGATTTACGCTCTATCCTATGTGATGTCCTGCCTCCTCACATTACACATGAGATCTAACGTCACCACAGGAAGGCTCCTGCCCAGGTCTACATCGATAAAGGCATGATTTCGGAGCGTTTACATCCAGGATTTTTAGATGTTCCCGATCGTGAACGAGACCATAACCAATGTCATAAAGATGTGGCGGAAGACTATATAGTATTTTTTACCTTCTTCTAGAATCTTCGGCTACATCCAGCCATCACTCAGTCGATCTCGCTAGGGACCTCGAATTAGCCATTGGACGGCTGCACGCATGCGTCTCGTCGGTGACCCGCAGGTTGTTTTAGTATTGCGATCTTTCTGTTTCGTCCCATCGAAAACTGCCGTACATACACCTCTGCACTATTCCGGTAAGCTTCATGTGTCGATACTCATCATAACAAGACCTAACCGGGGCGAGCTCCTTTCAACCATCTGAATTGTCAAGACACGGAGATAAAAGCAAACCGAACGATCTTGCGATCTCGCCACCAACGTGTCACAGCGCCCTCCGACAGCTTGCTAACCTTTTTGTTCCCGCAAGAGGAATCAATCCGGCAATTATTGCGCGACGGTGTGATGCAAAAGCCAACCTCGTTTTTCTCGCCGCCGAGCGATCGAAGCACAACGATTGACGAACCGCTGACCCATGTACCCATTCGCTTCATGATTCGCGGCGAGTTTAGCGAGGTCGCACGCGATGGAAAGCTGGCGAAAAGCGAGTTTAGCGATGATGACCGAGGTGGAAGTTTGCTAACGCTCCGCCGTGTAATCAAAATAATTGCATCGACAATATCGAGATTTGCTAAGCTAGGTCGTTCGGCTCGCCTGAGTCTTCTGGAACTTTGAGGTGCTCAGAGAGAGATTGAGGCGATGTGGGTATATAAGTAGGGGCTGAGGGGATGTATAACGGTCCGGCCTTCTCGAAGATACAATCTGCAGAAACAAAACCTGATACACGCTCGCACCGTACTCCACCGAAACACCTAACTTTCACTCATCCCACCTAAACACACCCGCTGGATTCTCATCATGGCCCCTACCGCCAACTTCAGCTCGACCATCTCCATCACCCACATCGGCACTGCCACCTCGATCATCAACATCGACGGCGTCCGATTCCTCACCGATCCCGTCTTCGGCCCAGCTGGGACTTACGAATCCATCCCCGGTATTCCTCTCACCTCCACCATCTCTCCCGCACTCACCCTCGATCAGTTGCCCGTCATCGACTGCGTGCTCCTTTCGCATGAAGACCACGATGATAACCTGGATACCGAGGGGAGGAAGGTGTTGGATGGAAGGCACGTATTGACGACCATGGATGGCGAGAAAAAGTTGCAGCCGAGGCCGGGTGTGAAGGGTTTGAAGCCTTGGGAGACGGTGGAGATGGTCTTGCAAGGGAAAAAATTCCGGATCACGGGTACGCCTTGCCAGCATTTCGAGATCGGGGAATGTACCGGGTTCGTCATCGAGACGGATTCCTTTGGCCACACCACGACTTCAGACGGAGTCTCCCGGCCTAACGCTGTTTACGTCTCCGGGGATACGATCTACATCGACGAGCTCAAGCGGATTCGGGAGAAGTGGCACGTCGCGGTATCCATCTTGAACTTTGCTGGCGTCCTCGTCCCGTTCCCGTCCAAGAACGGAGAACTTGGCCAGATCACCTTCGATGGAGCTTCCGGAGCCCAGTTGCATAAAGATCTCGGGGCCGACAAGCTCGTCCCGATGCATTTCGAGGAATGGAAACATTTCGTCGAGCTCAAAGATGACTTGAAGGTAGCTCTGGAGAAGGCTGGGGTGGCGGATCAGGTCGTCTGGTTGAAGCGAGCCGAGGAGGTCAGGGTGATGTGAGGTGAAGAGTCGATACCGCCGGGCATTTCGAGGTCAGTGAGCGGGTTTCGGGCAGATATGATACGGTGCGATATGAGCAACCAGGCTGATTGCGGGACTGTCCGCTTGCAGGAATCTCGTCTTCATGTCCTCTTGACAGCGGGTATACTCGTAGCAATATGGGCCTAGTAGCTAGTAGTATCTACGGTCAAGATATGCGGTTGTACTCCCAGAATCCTTACTTCATGCCCGCTTGCACGATCAATCGATCGCGAACAATCTACGAGACACGAGAGGTGGTTCGGTTCGTCTGACGGTATGACGATGATGTCGCCCTCGGCAATCGGCGTTGTCCTTTCGATCCACCCGAGGGTTTCATCGGATGTAAATATACTTCCTCCTGCTGTTTCCCTTCCGATACTGCCTCGGAGACGC
This sequence comes from Filobasidium floriforme, assembly GCF_021052385.1. Lineage (NCBI taxonomy): Eukaryota > Fungi > Basidiomycota > Tremellomycetes > Filobasidiales > Filobasidiaceae > Filobasidium > Filobasidium floriforme. The sequence continues at coordinate 326,017 of NW_025763648.1, forward strand.
CACCACCGTCATTTCCCCCTTGCCTCGCTTCGGCGTTTCTCTCGCGGATCCGATCTCGATCTCGATCCAATTTTCTCGATGTGACCGATGTCCCGCGATGTCCAGGGAGATTCCAGCGAAATTTGGAATTCCGACACAAAGGGGGAGGGAGGTTGGGGGGAAGTTGGACGGGGATGGAAGGTGGCGACGACGACGAAGTATATAACAGCTACCTGCTTGCTGCTTGCTTGAACGGCCTGGCCTCGCATCAGACACCCACTCTTCGCAATTAGATCATCTACGCAAAAAGAAACGAACCTCTGCCAAATCATATCGCTCGCAACCCCAACCCCAGCTCCCCCTGCAAAACACCCACACCCACACCCACATCCTCATCCCGTCCTCGCCCATCATGAAGGTCGCCATCGCCCAAATGACCTCGAAAGCCTCTCCCGAGCACAACTTTTTCGTATGCGAAAAGATGGCCAAGCAAGCCGCCAAGAACGGGGCGGAGATGGTCTTTTGGCCAGAGAGCACGGATATCATCTTTGACGAGGATTACCCCAAGGAGGAGGAGAGGGCGGATTACGAGGGATCGAGGTTGAAGAAGTTTGTTGATCAGATGAGTGGGTTGGCGAAAGAGGTACGTTGTGTCGTGTCTAGTCTGGTGGTCGCCCCCTGATCGCGAGCTCGCCAGCTGACAAACAATCTGTCGCTACTACTCGTCGCAGACCAAACTCTACCTCTCCTTCGGCGCTCACCTTCCCTCCGAGGAAGAACCCAAGAAGTGGTACATGTCCTACCTGACCATGAACCCCGAAGGCACCCTCATCCACTCTTACAACAAGATCCACCCTTGCGTGATCAAACGCCCAGACCTGGACGTCACCGAGACGGACGCCTGCACCTCGGGGTCTCCTGGTAACGACAATATCAAGCTCATCGACGTCACTTCCACCAACAAGAAGACCGGAGAGAAAGAGACCTTCAAGTTGGGTTTCGCGATCTGTTACGACCTCCGTTACCCGAAATTCTGGTTGGAACTCCGGGATCGTCAGGCCGATGCGGTGATCGTCCCCGCCTGCTGGTTTTTCCCCACCCGGGCGCATTGGGAGACCCTCCTCACGGCCCGAGCGATCGATAACCAGTATTTCGTCGTGTGTCCCGCTCAGATCGGGGTACATAACGAGGAAAGACCCCCCAGTTTCGGGTTCAGCATGGTCCTCGACCCCGTCGGTGAAAAGCAAGTCGCCCTAGGAAAAGTGGTCGAGGGGAAGGGAAAGATGGACTTGTCCGCTCAGAAGGAGTTCAAGGACCATATCGACGAGTTCCCAGAGATTGGGGAGGGGACGGCTTTGGGATATGCGGAGATCGAGTTGAAGAGGGTCGGGGAGGTCAGGAAGGAGTTGCCCATCCGGGATTACGAGAACGAGGCTTATGGCGATAAGCACGAGGAGAGGAAGTAAGGGAAGGGGGAAGCTCGTACGGGGAGAGAAGATTTGGGTCGCTATCGTTCGGAACACATTCCCGTGGACATGTGTTCCGTGGACATGGACTCTACGTCGCATCGTTCTCACTTTCTGGTATCACTTATCGTACCGCGCATACGTGCGCATCATCTGTATCCCATCACTCGACTGGCACACAATGTAATAACAACGAAGTATAATATAACGATCATCGCCAGCCAATTAGTTCAGTCAGAGTTCGTACGATCCGTCCTCCAAACGTCTCATGATCCCCAGCTGCCCGGATGTTCTGCCAAACGCGCTGCATCTCCAGCTTCCTCTGCCAAGGTCTGATGATACGGAACATGACGTATGTTGCCAGGCTATCCTGCCCAGGTAGTTTTTGGCCCCGGTAGATAGCGATCCCGATAGCTACGGTGACTACCGCAAACGTCAAGGCGGTCCTGCTGATTCTGATCGATTGTTGTCGCTTCCTCTTCCTCTTCATAGGTTCGGGCTTGCTCTCATCTTCCTCTTGAACCTCATCCTCGGCGTCCGAGTATGGAGGAGCAGGCTCGACGACGACCTGATCCTCGTCTACCCCGTTCTTCGCCCATTCGGCAGCGGCCTTTCCGTCCATAACGTTCGGCCCTGGACTATGAGTCACATCCGGGTAGGTAAAGACCACGCTCTTGGAGCCCAGAATCTCGTCCGCCCGAATCTCCGGATGACTGAGGGGAAACCTCTCCCAGAGGCTGTCCGTCAACCGGAAGAGCTCGGAGAGGATGACGGGCGGTAGAGGATTGGGTTCGCTAGGGTCCAGGTAGGAATCCCGCCTTTTCGGTGCGATATGCGGTTCGAAGCCGACACCATCGTCTGGCGAAGAGTCGGGGTCGTCGGCGATCAACGGAGGGAGGAGCGAGAGATTGGTGTGCAATACCCCTGGGTCCTCGTCAAGCGTGTCCTCGAGCGCCACCAAGCGGTCCTTTTTCAGTACGATCAGCTGAGACCACAATTATGGGTCAAGTCAGCTTTACTTTCTCGGTCAATCAGACTGAGAGATCCCGTTGTACTCACGGCGACTCCCAAATATATGACGATAGCCGGATTTCGGCAGAGGAGGTAATCGAAAATGCGTTGGACCGGGACGAACGTGTCGCAGTCGTGCGAGAACAGGGTGAGCATCCAAGAGAGGGCGAAGTACGGGGTTGGGGAGACGCTATCAGGTTACAGGCAAATGAACGGTTTTAATGGAAACAATGAGAAAGGTGACCAGCAAGCTCAGCTTACCGGTTGACTAGATGAGCGACTTTCGGATCGACAGCTTTCATCAGACGTTTCATCAACCTATTACCAGAGTACATGTCTGTGGTTGATCAGCTTATCACCGTTTGACAGTGGAACGGTAGAAATGACTCGCCTCAAATAGCCAACGACGGGTCCAAGACTCTTTCCCATCCCATCCCTGATCCTCAACAAGCTCAACGCCTCGCAGCAATCCACGAGCTGCTTCCACTCTGGTTTATCCTGGTTCCTGGTCTTTCGCTCAACTGTAGCCGACTTTTCTACAGGACGATCGGGGTCCGGCTTGACCTTGGCATCGCTATCAACGTCCTCCAAGACCAAATGCGGCTCTTTCCCAGGAGACAGAGGTTTCATCCGTGTTTCTCCGTTGACCGTCATAAGCCCATCCAGCTTAATCTGGCTAAAGGACCCGTTCCTACTGATCGGCTTGGACCCTCCGCCGTTATTGCTCTGAGAGTCCGCACGCATACGGTTGCGTGATTGTGAACGAGATTGAGAGCGGGAGGTGGATGGAGAACCTCGGGCTGAGGATGAGGAGCGAGGTTGACGACATGGTGGGACATATGGAAAAAAGGATAGATAGAGGACGGAGATGATATCGTGGTAGCCCTGTTGCAAATCGCCGTTCCAACCGACAAGTCAGTCAAATCTATCAAGAATATCTGAGACAATGGACCCCAATTACTGACTTGAAAGTAAGACAGACCAGTGTGCCGGCGGAGTACGGTCATGATCAGCTCGTTAAGCTCTGCTTGAAGCCTCTTCTTCTCCGAGGGTGTCAATTTTTCCGGATAGTGGACAAAGGAACGGTTGGTGTCGAGTCCTACTTGACGTTCTTCTTTATGAGGCTCATTACTAGCGGATATATCGTCGTGACTATCTTTAACGTTTGGTTTTTCTGGATCTTGGATATGCTTGTTGTTGTCGTCGTCGATTTTGTGATCGTGTTTGTTGTCCGAGTCGATGCTCGATTTTTGGGTGCTTGCGCTGAGGTTGACGTGTAGGAGATACGGCCTGCCACAGATAACGAAATACAGAGTATCAGTAGAGACTCGATAGTCATTTCTGATTGTGTGTTTGTCCTCTTACCAGACCTTTTGTCGAAGCTCGTTCGTCCCGAAGCCGCCGGGCTCGACCGACCATTTTCTCAAGCTAACGAGGTCGTTCTGCTCGATCGCCAAGTTCAAGGCCGACTCTCTGCTGATTCGCCAGTCCAGATCATGGTCCATCGGATCGGTCATACTAAAGACCTGTCTCCCTTGAGATAGCAGACGCTACAAGTACTGATGTTCGATGCATTGAATTGACGCAACTCTTGACGATCAGAGCGAAGGACGACCAACTTGAATGATCAAGGATGACGATATCGGAGGTCGCCGTGATAGAGAGGTGGACATGCAATAACTGTTTCCCATGTCCGCGTCGCTTTTTCACCCGGTTTCACTTCGCGCTGCATTCGTGTTTCAGTGAGTGCGGCGCCGCCGGTTCGCTCGGCTTCTTATGGTCTTGGAGGAATTGATCCTCGGGCGCAGATCCCTACTGGAGCCCGCAGTACGGTCTTCGTCAATGCACATCGCTCATCAAATGCATGTATGTGAAAAGCGCGATCGACGCCGTCGTCTGGCACAGGACTCCTTTCATGAATCGCGACGAGAGCGCAAGGGTCCAATCATATTCATAGTCCGCCACATATAATGACGAAAAGCCGAAAATCATATATACTATCTTCTCTGACTGTTATATGAAGACTGTCATGAGGCAAGGTTGTGTACGCAGACAGTCGCACACGTTACCGAACCCTATTGCCACGCGATCGAAATCGATGACACCGCCGCCAAGCAAGCGCCTCAGGCGACTTGCGTCAAGTGGCCGTGACCAAGGAAGCAGTCGCGTTGCGGTCTCGGCCTCTGACTCTTCGACTCTCTCAAATCCTTACGGTTTGGAGCTGGATTCAAAGGAAGAGGACGGATTGGTAGGATCCTCGTTCTACAATCATCCTACTATTTACGAGTTTGATCGGATACTTTCGGCAGCGCCCATAACACCGGCTACTTTTACGGTGAATTCCTTGCCATACCTGATCGAGACCGGCAATACTCTAGGATCCGGTTCTGAAGGCAGGTCTAAAGCACCAAGTGATTCAGTTCCGGACGTCTTCGAGACCGCGGCTTCAGCTGCTATCTGTCTGCCGGTTCTACCAAGCCAACCGCTGGAGATAGCCGATCATCCTGAAGAACAGAACAGAGCGATGTCACAGTCTAAATCCTTTGTCTCTTCAGCCAGAATTTCTTCCGCGAATGTCACGTCGCTGAGACCTCTCGCAAGTTCGCCTCCTTCCTCTACAGGTGGGAGCACTGTCACAGGCGATACGCTTAGCTCTCGGCCCACACTCGTTTCCGCTTCTGGCAGAACTTCCGGAAGTGGTTCTCGATCGGACTCGGTTCCCATACCGCAAGGAGGGTTACGAGTGCCAGATCTGGTTGTTGATCTTGCAAATCCGCCCCCCGTGCCTCGGGAGTGGCAAAACAAGTGCATCAGGATCATTCGCAAGGGGGTTGAGCCTGTAGATGTGAGGTATGAATCGAGATCCCAGTTCAAAACCACTGATGCGTTCACCAACTTGGGGGGCATTCTGGAAGACCCTACTTGGCAGTCTATACAAAAGCTCTTGCCCGGAAATGACCCATTTTACGGGAAGTTTAAAGAGTTCTCTGCTCGTTTCGAAAACGGCCAATACGTACGATTCCTCAGCTCTGGCTATGCCAGTCACCTTTACAGAGAGTTCCGCATCTTGTTGAACTCATACGAGAAGTACAACGATGAGAAACCCAAAGGCTCAAAGGCGAAACCTTGGGCACGCCGACACCCAGAGATTAACACCATGCGGGGCTTGATGAAGCATTTTCTCACCATCAGTCAAGCTTTCGAGCTGAAAACATTCTGGGGCCTAGACCTTGCGACTTTGTCTGTTAATCCATGGCCGAGACTTCCTAAATCAAAGCAAAACTGAAGGCGATCACAGACTCAGCATGTAATGTCGTTAGATTTCAACATATAGATTTCACTTGACATTGAAGTGAGCGCCGAACATGAAGGAATGTACAGTCGACCAAGCTTCCGTACTTCTTTACTTATCGCTCGTCTTCGCAACCCTCGCAAGGAAAGTTCCCCCAGCAAGTATAAAGTCTGATGACCAGATACGACACCCGTTGCCCAAAACCATTCGATCTGACACCCCCTTTATGTATGTCGCAATTCCACGTAAGCCGATGGTGTCATCCGCTGACGCATTGTGCTCCTTTGAGGAGAATTGACGCGATCGGTTCCCCTTAGCTCTCTCACACTACTAACCGCCAAGGCGGGCAAAAGTATATAACAGACTCTCCCGTATTTTCCCATCAGACTAATCCAGCAGTTCAGCTCTCTGTTCATCACGCGAAGTCCAAATCCCTTGCCATCTCCAAACAGTTTCCATGTCTTCCCAACCCTCTCAACAATCTCTTTCAGGTAAGGGAAACGATCGAACGTCTTATGCTAGTATGGCCATGTGCTGATTCCGGTATCACAGTGAACTCCACCCAGGAGGGTAGTACGCGATCGGCCCAGCCATCTGCGCTGGACATGCTGGCGGATCCTGCGACGAGCATCGAAAGGGTAACCTCGTCGGTCAACACGCTTGGGTCCCAAATCAATCTGAATGCCGCCTCGGCGTCGGATTCTTCTGCACCAGAAGGCTCCTCTGCCCAGACAGGCCCGAACGACGATGAAAGCCCCCCCCCGTAATCATGGTATCCAAGGAACTGCCACTGACCTACGCTGTCGACCTGGATCGAGCCAGCTCCTCCAATCGTCCGTTTACCTGGAACAGTTGCCGCAATTGGAAACTCATCATCAGAAGCAATCAGAATCGAGATATGCCGCCTGTTGAAGCTTGGTTGACTATGGGAACAACCCATGCTTCTGCTGAAGATTTCGGTAAGACAAAAGAGACTCTTCGGGCCCTCGTCCACATCGACAAGACATACTTGACCGCAATGCTTCCTCGGGACGATCCTTTCCCTGCGCGAATCGACAAGATCTCCGAACTCTTTGAAGTCGGGGAGCTTATTGCATTCCTCAGCCCTAGGCTGGTCGAAGGGGTTCATAGAAAGTCAGAAATGTTGCTGGAGGCTTGCGAACTACTTGAACCAGGTCAAAATGGGGGCCAGCCGGCGAACAAGCGCCTCTATGTGGAGCATACAAGCTGGTTGAATTCCTTCTACCCCATCGCCAAACAGGCGTTTGATCTGAAGCAGAAGTGGAATCTGGAGAAGGCGCAACTGCAGGCTATGGGCTCGATCAATTTGCCACCGAATTGGGTCAAGTGATCGGTTCACCGTAGGGTCTATATCGACAAGCTTTCCCGCAGCCGTCGTCCATTATTTCACCCTTCGATACTACCACCTCAGTTCTCCTTACATATGTCTCCTTCCCCCCACACTGTCGTTTGAACAAGCAGACCGTTCTGATAGCAGAGTCGATGCTAAACTTGTACTATCCCTTCTCCGGTCATTTTGCCCTGACAACGCATACAGTATAGTAGTGTTCGCTATCACCACCAGCGTCAGTTTCACGCCCTGTTCGTTGTGGTAACCGGATTGCATGGCCTCTTTGAAGAAGCTGCGGATCACACGAGCTAGCGGTGTAACGGGCCAACATCTGCTGATACGACGTGGCATCCCTTTGATAAGGCATGACGTATGCGCCGAACAAACGCGCGTGGTGACTCCAGCCTGTAGTGCAGCTCGCCAGAGAGCGATCTATTTAGTACAGAGGTCTGATATCGCACTTTCGCTATCGAAAACTGATTGCAAGCTTGTGCATATTCCCTGATGGGATACCTCAATCAGGTATGCGCTCACTCGCTCACCTACCTATGTTGCCATAATCCGCCCATGGTCTGTGCCTGTTCCCATTCCATTATTGGGCCTCTGACTAGATTGTTGTCGCTCGTCATCCCTGATCTTGAAGCTGATCGTATGTGTTGCGTTGCAAAAAGACCAGAGCGGTACAGTAGCTCTGACCTGTTCATCATTTGATCACTAGAGTCTGACCTTGTTACGTGAGGCTCAATCGACCAGGTCGTGACGGAATGGCGCCATCAAATATGACCAGTAGTGATCACCTGATAAGACTTGAAGCTCCTTTCATAAATCGTGGAGTTGAAGCGGCGATGGTTGCTGATACGTGGCCTGCATAATCTAAACTGATGGAAACCTTTTCTATATATGCGCCTCTTTCACGGGCAACCACAACCTGATTGTTGAAATTCTCCGTCGATGATCTCAAGCTTTCCGCTCCGGCGCTCATTAAGACATGTCTTCCAACACTCTTTCACAGTACCCTTCCCAAAACCGCAGGAAAAGACGTGGGTCGAACTCGCTGGAGAACTCCAATTATCGACTGGCTGCCTCTAATCAAACATCAATCACTATCGATCATGCTTCGCTTCCACTATGGCACGGTACCGTGACCAATGGGGCTCACGTCGAAAGCAGCCATGAAGATACCTTGAGTCCTTCTGCTGCAAGCTATGCGACAAACCTGCATCTGCCGGAGACTTCGTTCTACGACTTTGGACCGCCTGCAGACTCTTACGCAGACCGCATTCCAGTAGATACCTCCGGCTTCGGCTGGAACACGATGCCACCCGTAAATCCATACCCGTTCCCGTGTCAGGCCTTCTTAGACGACCCTTCTACGCGCGCTTTGCCACAGGTACCTACGGTCCCAAGCCAACGTCTAGAAGATATCCGCGAACTAGCCCCTACCGCTAGAGATCTGTATCGAGGCGACCAGCAGGGGCAGACTTTGCCCTCTGCCTTGCCGTTACATCTTGCATCTCAGTATACTGCTTCCGAGGCATTTGTTGCGCCTTCTGTGTTCTCTGATAATCCACTCGTTCGCGGAATTAGCTTCACTACTGCTGCGGAGGACAACTCGGGGAATCAACGGTTCAGCTACTCCTCGCGTCAATACCCTGCAGACACGGTCTCTACGGGACCAGTTTCGATCTCTGCAGCATTTACTGCAAGCGGAGCCGCTTCATGACTGATCCGCAAAACGTCGAGAATCCTCTGGACCAGCCGGATATCGACTATACACTGGAAAATGGGTCACGAATGCCTAACATAATCGTGAACATCGATGATCCGAGAGATCCACCTAGAAATCCTCTCGGCCGGTGGATCAGTGTCATAAGCCAGAGCCAGAGCCATGGTCCGGTTAACATACGATTTGGTCGGTTCTCCGAGGCCAATGTATCGAAGAGATATGGCGCGCTCAAGGAACGCTTGAAATCTCTAGAAATTCTGAACAAAGTGCTGCCTGGGGACTATACCTTTCTCGGAAGAGTCGCAGGATTCCTCGACCGCCTAGAGGATGAGGCCTTCCGCCGGTTCCTTGGCGCAGGATATGTCTCGCTTCTCATAGAAAGGGTTGGCAGTATCAAGAAATCTTACGACAAGAGCTTGATAGCCAAACCAAACGCCAAAGCCTGGTTGGAACGATCTGGGGTACATGGGAAATTTCAGGTACTAGAGAAGGACTTTCTCACCATCAATCAAGCCTACAGATTGAAAGAAGCTTGGAAGCTTGACAACTTGATTCTCTATCATGATTTCTAGTGATAGCACTCCATAAAGCTGTATATTTGACCGTGCTTTTGATTGAAGAGAAACTTCTTACCTTTCCAAACCATTGCGATTGTTCTTTCCTTATCGTCCAAAAGGTGTCAGCAAGCTTCTTGGATGCCGGTAACACCTCCGCGATGGCGAAAGGTTAGTGGCGGTGAGTTCCATTATTACCATGTGATCTCGCCCAGTAGCGTGGGTAGCTGAAGACTTGTATGCTCCTAAGTGAACGTGACGATATAAGGCGTCAGCTGACATGGTGATCCTTTGACAAGATATCACGTGAGCACTCGTTAGCTTTTCTGCTCGAGATCACCACCACCATATACAAGGTAGCTTTCTGATTTCTGATCAGAAATGCTGTTGGCAGCTTAGCTGAGGGGTATCGGGCTAGACCTACTAACTTTTCCCTCCCGTTTTGGCAGCAGCGATGTATTCGCTTCACTCCCAGCAGTCCCCGCAAACCAGCAGGAATCAACCTGCAACGCTGTGTCTATCAGAATCGAGTGGTGCACCACATCGCCTTCCTGGGAACGATGAAGTTCAAGCAGACTTCATGACCGATTACGGTTCTACATTGCAGTATCCCTTTGTAGAAGGGTACGTCAATCCTCACGGGGACGATCATCAAGGGGCATCCTTTGAGACCGATGTGGCAGCTTCGTATACTTCGGGGTGCTTCGCAGGCGACTCATACCTGGTTGTACCGCAAAATGGTGCCTACTTGACTGATCACGAAGCCTTCCGATGTCTAGACCCTTCACAAGGTTCAGTTCCATTTCTACCGCTGCCAGAGACGCCTTTGTGGGTGGATTTTCCGCCAGCCGCCAGTGTAGGTATATCACCTGATTCTTTGCAGGACGAGACAAACCCAATTTTCAGTCCTCTGCACCCCTTGCCTCAACCCGAACATATCCCCCAACCAGACCCCATACTCGCTGTCGGAGGGCCACAGCAGCTATCGAGCGCTTGGGGATTCGACGCAATGTCGTTCGTGTCGACCGGAATACAATACCCGCTTGAGAGCATTTATGAGGTCAATTTTCGGTCCGACTTCCCATTTAATGTCGAAGTCGGTTGTCGATCTTCAAACATCGAATCATTCCACCAGCCAGCAAGGGACATAATCGCCTCGACAGCCATCTCGCTGAACCCGCCTCATCCCAGCTCTGCCGATGGCATGGACTTCGTCGATTCTGTGACGCATCACTCAGTTTGCCCCACGAACACCGCTAGCGGCCCCATCTATGTCTTGGAGCGGTCTTCAGATGACCCTGGGTCGAAGTGGCCAGACTTGAAAGTAGACTTGAGACAAGCTGCCGTGGCCAATCGTCCTGAACAATACACGAACCGGTGCCTCGTACTTACTAGCGGCACGGTATCTGTCAACATATACTTTGGGTCAATCAATTTGAAGACGAAACGTAACGTAGTCGACGAGTTCAAGGCTACTCTCGCCTCACTTCACGGAGACAAAGAAAAGTGGTCCAAAGTCATACCCGCAGGCGCGCCAGGCCGAGACTTCCCCCAGAGAATCAAGAAGTTCCTGGAACTCTACAACATTGACGAAATTGAGCGACTTATCAGCCCAGGTTTCCTGACTGACCTCTCTTCAAAGGCAAAGCTGCTGCTCAAGACATTCAATGCACGCGAGGCAAGGCATCTTGTGCCAACCTATAGGGGAAAGCCATGGGCCGAGGTATACAAGAACAAACAAGCTATGAACTTTATGAGAGAGCGCTTCATGGTTGTCGAGCTAGCGTACGCGTTGAAGAAAAAGTGGAACCTTCCCTATGTCATGCTCCTCCCCCAGTCTCAGCTCGTGACATGGCAGAAATCGTAGTAAACTGTTACACGTCCCTTCACTGAGACTTGTACTCGAATATATGTATATCACCGTGGTTATCGCTCCGTCTCAGACATTTCATTGTCATCTTCGCCTGTCACCCGTAGGGTGGACGTCATGTTACGTTGTAAAGGGATTTCCCCTGAACTCATTGGCTGCCAAATCAGTTTTGCCACCTGAGGCATTGACGCACGTGGAAGTGATGTGTAAGAGAAAGAGGCGCATAAATATGGTGGAGACAACGTAGTTTTGGACCGTCTACACAGCCTTGATACAAGCATAAATCCTAATATGCATAAGGCAGGCACAATGATCTTCGTATCAAACCTCTTTGTCTCCCGAGGCAAGCAACTGCAAGCATTTCCTGTTTGACATCTTGTGAACCTCTGTAAGACAGGATCGTCAGTATCGCTGCGCGAGATGGCTTCAAAGTCGGACTGACTGGTATAGTGTAATCCTAGATTGTCCCGTCTTGCGAAGCTTTTCCCGCAACCATTATGCAAGCAATGATAAGGCTATGTGACGCAACATTTAGCTCAGTATTCGTGACGATCTGGATTCGAATCCAGCAGCGAAGACTTACCTTTTCCAAGGTATGAATCCCTCTGACGTGCCTCTTGACGTGTTCTCTTCGTTTGAAGCAGGCACCACACCCAGGAATTGGGCACACATGCACTATACTTGACCTAAACGATACGGTAAATCAGTATGAGATAAGAGTGCATTCACCGGATTGAGACTCACTGGACTAGCGAAGGGTGATGAGCGGCTGTCCTTCCCCTCGCAACCTTGTGTACAGTCTGATCGGGAGCGGGATCGGGCAGGGTGACGGTCCTTCGGGCTCTCCTCTTGATCTTCCTCGTTCCCATCGAACGCTGTGAGTCGTCCGATCTCTCGTCTTCCACGTCGACATGAAGGGTTTGATTCCATGTGTTCTTCGCCATGTCCGAAGCAGAATCGCTGGTGCGGTCTGGACTGGCTATAGCCTGAATACGGGCAGTAGCTTTCCTAGCCGCGTGTCGAGTAGGACGACGCGAACTATCTTTTTCGTCTCCAGCGCGGCTCGCCATATAGAATGTCGTGATAGCTTCACCGTTGATAGCGTTGTCTTCTTCCAGGTCGGTCAAATCAGACTGAAACGCGGAAGTAATCGTATCAACACCATGCGGTAAAGCTAACACGGGGAATCGCGATCGCTTACCATATCACCGAAACAAGCCTCGAAGCTGGCCACTCGATCGTCGCCTTTCCCTTGGAGCGGGGCCATGTGAACGACGCCTTCATCAGGATCAAGCGCTTTCAATCCGGCTGGTCGACCGGAAGCGTTCGGTCGTTTTCGCTTGACCTGGCAAACTGTCGGTCTTCGTAGTCCTGGATCGATAGATGATAGATCCGATAATGCCTTCATATCATCCTTGTTTAACGCGCTCGCTTTCGTGGATCGAGGAGTAACATAACGTGTGTTTGGTATATCCCGGTAGGACACGGGTAAACCGACCAGAGAAGTAGGAGGAGAAACCGTTTCCAATTCCGACTCTGGTTCTGACCCTGCCTGCTTCCAAGACATACTCCCGCCAACACCGTCCGAGATCTCGTATCTGACCGGCTCGGGACCCCTGCTTTCGCCAGTCAAGGTAGGGCGATGGAGATTTCGAGTATGATGGTGTTGTTGTTGCTGATGTTGATCTCGAACCTGAGAGCGCGAATGGGAATGCCGATAAACCGCCAGCGGAATCCCCTTTGGAGCCAGGGCCGCTTCTTCCTCGTTCCCGCTAGTACCCTCGCTATCATCCATCTGTTCGCTTTCGCTGCTGCTTTCCACTTCTTCTGAACCGACATCCACGTCCATATCCATATTCTGCCAACCGCTCGGCCCAGGTTGAAGCGGGATCTCTGGGAACCCAGCGGTGTACGGAGACGGGATGGGTTGATGGCGAGACCCAACGGATCTAGGTCGAGGGCTCCAATCTCGTTTCAAACTTCGTCTAGCTTCAGCGTCTCTGCCAACAACCTCCGAACCTTCCGCGAACGTGCTTCTACTCGTCGGATTCCCACTTTCTTCCCCTGCTGGACCGGAACTCAACAGAATATCGCAGCCGGATGCGCTCACAGACCTGCCCATCAACCAGCTTTGAGGGACCAGGTCGATCTTTCTGGGAATCCGAGGCTGGGATTGGGAGGAGGAGAGCGATATCGAGACCGATTCTGTTTCTGTTTCCGGTTCGAGCACAGAGCTTGGTATGTGTGGAGATAGAGGGAGTGCTAGTGATCGCGAGATGGGTTGTGCTTGTGATTTTGGTTGTGACGCAGCATAGGGTTGTTGGAGATGTTGCCGCTGCCTATGATGTCCCTGTAACTGCTGAGCTTGACCGTGACGGTCCCGCACCGGAGAATTCGACCGCTCCCTTCCCCTTCCCCTTCCCCTTCCCCTTTCCCTTTCCCTTTCCCTCGACCTCGATCTCGACCTATCTCCCATCCTCGTTCCCGTAACATTTCCTCCGACCCGTCCGTCCATTCTGGTACATCCCTCGTTTACATAACCATACGCCGGTCCTAAGCTAGTCAGCTCCGTATAACCCGGCGGAGGCGTAGGCGTATCGGTAGCCGTCTGCCGCGTACTAGAAGTCGGATGAAACATCCTCGATCGAGTAGCCATACTACCACTGGCGAGATTGTACGTAGGTGTAGATGTTGTCGGGAGGAGGTGAAGCGGAGCGGCGGGGTGGTAATAATGATGATTGTAATTATAAGAATAAGGATGATAAGGAAGAGGAACCGCGGTGAATTGAGTTTGAGAAGGAGGGACGCTCCAGCCGGTCGAAGATGTGGTGGGTGGGCCAGAGTAGGTTCCTGGAGAATATGTCCATGATGCTGGACCTGTGGTCGAGAGAGGAACCGGGTGGGGGTGGTAGCCCGGGTAAAAAGGCAAGCTATAAGCGCAAAGAGGAACGGGAGTGTGAACGTCATCAGCCTTGTATCCTGCATCGATCAAGATACTGTGGTAGTCATCAGCTGGCTTACATGTGTGTAAATTGACTCGGAGGGAGCATTTTCAACCGAGGTTGAGCATCAGGTTGGGATTGAGCCTGAGGTTGCGATCCGGGTTGAACGCGAGGTGGTTCAGGATCATACCCCTGTATCGTCGCAGGGGGGTTCGAAGTTGATCTCGATCGAGACATGATTGCCCGAGCCGAGGAGGAGCAAGAAGAGGATGTAGAGGAGGTATCGCTTCGTAAAAGACTAGAGGTTTCCAACATAAGTCTGATCAGTCTTTGAGATCATTATCTCTTCCATAGAAGCTGGCTCTCGACATGCGTTTGAGAGGTATCCGAGCGGAACGCGATCTGGTTCAAGAAGCGGCCCGATCCTGTATGCTGTGCCCGTGGCCGGTCAAGAAGCTAGAATGTGAGGTGTGTCTGAGCGGAGCGAAAACAATCTGTAAGCTCAAGATTTGAACTGGTTATACCGAATCGACAACCTTTCATTTAACGAGCTCGACGTACCGCAAAAATCCCGATGGATCAGCCCAGATTCTGGATTCGGAATCCCTTCGCAATCCCCTGCGATGTCGTACCAGTCCTTCGTAACCTTCTGTGAATCCAGGCTATATCCAGACGATCCAGACTACCCTAGAATCTTAACCTATTTCGAATCAGTGCCGGCCACTCAGTCGGGGGCGAATGGGGGATATCGATATCGAAAGGAGAGATAGGGGTACGACGCTAGTGCATCCCTCCCTCCTTACTCGCTTGGTGTTTGTTTGTTGTTTGTTGTTTCCGTCATCAATTTTTTGCCTTTTTGATGAGCGAAATGATATGATCATCGAGAAAAAAGGAGAAAAGGAAAGATCGTCGCTGGTCACCCCCCTTTCTGTTTCTCACGCTCACACAGCCAGCTTGTATGACCCATAACGCTAGCGGACCAGGTGTAAAGTCGGCATCGGCATGAAGAACCCTCTCTGGATAGTCGATCACATATATTACGCATCACACATGATCAGATCCGGTCATCTTGTCATTGTTCGTCCGTTGATGAGGCTGAAACGCGGAATCTCCCTCTCCCTCCCGCCGCTCGGCTCGCGCGAAATCTCAGGTCAGACTCCGGATCGTTCTCATTGACGGTCCCGAGACCATCGCAACCGTCGCACATATGTGTAGCTCACATCTCGTATCCCTTTCGCTCGTACTGCAGGATCAACGACGTTCTATATTTCTATATTCTGATTGACTACAATATCGAGCCTTTTCTGTTTTCTTTTCTGCTTCTACCGTTCAGTTTGCTATCCTTGTGTGCCCCGCTGACTACAGCCGCCTATCTAAACCTCACTCGACGACGCACAACTTGCTCCTCACGGGTACGTTCTCCTTTTGCCCAGGCTGCGGGAAGCCGCTGACCTTGACCCCCTTACGGAAGAGGACGCAGTGGGTCGACCCGCCAAAGTGGAACATGCTGCGGTATCGACGGGGTCGCATTGCGTATTCGACCATGATGAGGATGTAGATGACGAGGGAGATGTCGTTAGCGAAGGCACGGGCAGAGACGCGGATGAAAAGGAGGTCGATGTGGACTCACCCGAGCTGATCACCCTTCTTGACGTGTTGACCCTCCTTGACCGTAGTCTCACACGTCGAGACCTCCGTCATCCCGATCCCCATGAAACACATCAACCCGATCTTCGGGTTGTCCGCCTCGATGAAAACCACCGCCCTGGTCGCTACCACGCTGATGTATTCCTGCGAAGTCACTTCCCCGTTACTGTCCGCCGGATGGTCGTCGGTGAAGTCTTCGTAGAGAGGTTCGGAAAAGTATGAACCGGGGATGACGTAGGATTTGACGATCTTGCCTGATACGGGCGTGTGCCAACGGTGGTAAGAGAGGGCGGAGAGGAAGGCTTGGTAGATCGTCCCGCCGACGAATTGAGAGGAGAGGGGGTCGTTGGCTAGCATGTCGACGACGGAGTAAGGTTGGCCCTGTCGTATCGAGTGTCGATTGATCGGAATGTCAGTAAAACATTCCATTACGACCGACCGCCATAGGAAGACGCCCCGAGACTGACCTTGATCCAGAACTTGTCCCTCGCATGAACATCATGCGCGATCTTGTAAGTCTTGCTCTCACAACAGTTGACGAGGACATTATCGTCCTCGGGGTCCGCTACCGGTCGAACCCCATCCTCGAATCGGAAAGTCCTGGTGAAGAAATCGTCCCACGACTTGTACCCGTGATGCTCGGCTTTAGGGTCACAATGAAAGAGCTCCTGGAAAGGTTGTTCCTGAAGACCGCTCTTGCCCACATTGGCGACCTGGACGAGACTCTTCTTCCCGCTCTCCCCGAACCATCCTTCTTTCCCCTCGCCCAAGACCCCCGCGCTCTCTTCGGAGGACAAGAACTCGTTCCAAGCGTCGAGAACCTTTTTGAGCATCTTGTTGACCTGCGGGTCTTGGAAGACCACGTACCCAGCCCGGGTGGCCATGGGCCAGTCGAGGAGGGCGTTGATGGGCACTCCGACGAGGCCGACGGAGTGACCGGCGTCCGTCCATGAGGGGGCGGTACGGAGGATGTGGTCCAGCATGGCGAGCAGGTGAGAGAAGTCACGGACTTGAGGGGTGTCACCGGACGGGTCCTTGAGGTAGGGCTTGGAATGGGGGATCTACAGGCAAGCGAAAAGACAGCAACGTAATGCGAAATGACGTTTAGCCATCTCATCGAACCCGCCAACTTCAACTCAAACCGAATAAAAACGCACCTGCTCAAACATCTGATTGAACAACATCCACAATCTAGAATCTCCTTCTACCATCTCCCTAAACTCTTCCAGGACCGGATGAAGCTCGCCCTTTTTCTTGGGGTTCGCGTCGACCTTTTCGATGGTCTTGCGGAGAAAGTCGTGGTGGTGACGTTTGTCTTGGGGGAGCCATTGGCCGGTCTATAGGACGATGGAGGTTAAAGAAGAGACGAGAGAGGCGAAGGTGTTAGTCAAGAAGGTATCGCAAGTGACGGGACTTTGGTGGGCTCACTCGGGGAACATGGTGTTCGTCCGGGACGGTGTGATCTTTGGCGTCAGACATGGTTTCCGCGTATTTCTTGATACTGTTTGTGTAGTTCGAGGTCTTCGATCGTGCTCTTCGTCTCTATCTCTAGGGTGGTTCGAGCTGTGATATATACTTGGATCCTAATGCTGTTATTTGCATGGGCTGTGTTTTCGTATTCCACCCGTCTCTCTCTGCGGGTTGAACGACGAACGTCATCCGTCGATCCGTCATCATCATCCCCGGACATGCCCGAAATAGCAGAGGGAAGGCCGGCATCCAAGAACAATGCGGACATTGAGTGAAGGCAAATGTCCGCATATGGCAGGAGCGAGAGCTGACTAAGCAGAGAGAGCTCCCCCGATCACGGAGATTCGCCTCATCGCCGCATGCAGGGGGAGAGAGTACAAGGGATGCATCGACCTATCAACCAATCGTCTTTGTATTCGTTGCCACTCCCATCGTCCGCAAGACATCACCACCAATACCACGACAAGCCCTACTTCTTGCCGCTCGAGAGTTCATTAGTTGCAGTACAGTGCTTCTGATCGAGTCCGATATAGCGATAGTTGTCAGCTCCACTCGGCACCGACGTCAACCTGCCAACCTTCGTCATCCATATAGGATCGCCTTTGTCATCGCTCACCTCGCTACCTCGATTCGTCTGATCGATCTGACAATCACAAGCCAGGTGATTCATCCTCGAATCGTATCTTGGTAAGCTATATCTTTTTGTCTTGTTGCAAGCTGCATCACTCGGAAACTGACCTTTGTCACACCTTACCTTACCTCCACTCCACTCCACTTCACACCTATACCTGCTCTCCTTTGTAGACCCTCCCCAAGGTTACCTAGGCTCGGAGGTCGAAGTCGATACCTACAGATTTTCTCGCTTTCAGGTTGTGCAAACTTTTGCGTCGGGCGACTTTACAATGTCTCCCCACCGACCTTGGACGCCAGATCTCTTACAATCGCAGTCCCCGGCTGTCGGTGGTTCTTCTTCAGATAGGAACGAGGTTGATGGGGAAGCTAGGATACAGGGTTCTCCACTAGGACCAGACTCGGCATCAGCATCAGGATCGGGATCGGGATTGGAAGCGGGATCGAGTTCAAGTTCGGGTCCAGGTTCTAGCTCTCGTGCGACCGCCGCCTCTTCAGCCCCAAGCTCGACCCCGACTGAATACTCTGGATCGACTTCTACCTCATCGCCCTTCGATGTTGAACCTGAACCAGGTCCAAATATGAATACGAACACGAACACGGGCCCGGACATGAACATGGACATGAGCATGGGCGCAGACATGGGGATGGACATGGACAGACCTATCGATATCGCCGGGATCTTGTCGAACTTGTCGGCGGACGGGCCTGAACCTACGTCGACACCGCGAAGACGTCCTTTTGCTGCACGCAGAGAGCGGGCAATACGTGCTACTGCACCTACATTATCGACACCGACAACATCAACGGCTAGACTCGAGCAACACGATGGGGGTCCAACGTCGATCCAGGACGACATCCAGAGCCTAGGCGAAAACAGTCTTGCCCAAGCCGAAGATCAAACCCAAACCCAAAACCAAATTCAAAATCAAACGGAAGATCGACCTGTTCCTCCCGCTCCTTCCCTCGCTCATGCGCATCTACCTGTCCAACCGCAACCTACACATCAGCCTATGCCGCTCCCTCCAGGGTTACAGTCGTTGTTGATGGGGATGATGGCTGCTATGAACGCTTCGAATGCAGGCGGTGGTGCTGGAGGTGGGGGAGGTGTCGATGCCGCTGCCGCCGCTGGAGGTCCTGCAGCTGGTGGTACGGGTATGGGTCGGAACGAGACTGGCAATGGCAGCGAGAATGAGAGCGGTCAGAACAACAATAGTGGCAGCGGATCTAGATCAGGCTCAGCATCGCCCGACCCCAACGCTCAAGCTCAACAACCCACACCTGACCAACCCCCTACCGACCCCCGAGCGACCTTTCAACGCCAATTCGCTCATTTCGCCAATAACCTCCACCTCCACGCTTTCCCCTTCTTGCAATCCCACGCTTCGCCGCGTTCGGACCCGGAGCGAGCCGAGGAACTCTTAAAGGGATTGAAGGATCCTGGCAAGGGAGTGTTGAGGCGGTTGGTAAGGCTTTGCGAGGTCGAGAGTAGGGATGCTAGAGTCAAGGCGGGAGAGGGGGAGGGGGAAGAGGTCGTAGGGATGCAATGTGGGATCTGCTTGGATACGGTCGTGGAGATCTTCGAGAGGGAGCAAGAGCAAGAACAAGAGCAGGAGAAGGAAAAGGCTGCGAAGCGAGATCGGGAAGAAAGGGCACTCCAGGTGGACGAGACGAAACGTGGCGACGACGGATCTTGTCAAGGAGGTATGATTGAAACCGAGGGAGTGGAGGTGGATCCCGAATCGACGGGCTCGACGATGACTCCCGATCCGGAAGAGAGCACGGACTCGGCATCGAGGTCGTCGGATCCTGATACGCCTGAGATGCAGGACGTCGAGATGCTGTTGGACGGACAAAAGCCGGTTTGCAAGTCGGAGGACACGACGTTTAGGGCGTTTCCTTGTCATCACATGTTTTGCCAAGAGTGAGTTTCGCTAGTCTGTTCGACCGAGACGAAACGAAGGAAGGCTCAAGCCGTTGGCGTGTTTTACAGGTGTCTTTTGCCTTGGTTGGCGACGCATACGACTTGGTAAGTCGTCATACACTCTTTATTCTGCATCTTTTTGCTCCCCAGCTGATCAAACGAGTCTCTTCACCTCGGACACCACGCAGCCCGACATGCCGACTCGACATCGACCCGCATTCGGTCACGCTTCGCCGACCCGTATCTCGTCAATCGCGGGATAACTCTTTGCGACCTGGAGCGACGCGGGCAGCGATGAGACAAGCAATGCGACGGGAAGCGTTGGATCGCACTGGAGCACAGAGAAGCAGGCCTTGGAGGATGATGCGCGAGTCACCTTCTGCGCCCCTGGTCCCTGTGCCGACCGCAAACGGCGACTTTAATCAAGGTCAGAACGCTGCGGCAAACGCGTCTTCCGGTGCTCCTTCCGGTGCTCCAGGAGAGGAGGTCCCAACTGCGAATCCGGCCGCAGCGAGCGACGCTATGGCCGTAGATCCAGGGCCCATTGGCGACAACGCACCCGCATCGGCCTCACCTCGAGCAGAGACCGAAGGTCCCCAGGATACAATGGGTACTCAAGCCAACGCTGGTCCTCCCGGTCATCCTGGGAACAATCCCATGGGCAACCTCACGATCGTGTTCTTGGCCGGGGACGGCCGAGGTCAGGAAAACCCTCACAACGACGCTTCAGCTGCTGAAAATGGGCAGAACAACACTCCATTCGGGACCACGGGCGGACAACCACCCTCGTCCCCGGCGGGCGGGCTCGTCATGACGTTCGGAACCGGTCATCCACCTCCAAATTTTGGTCGCATGCCGCATCCACCTCCGAATCTTGTCCACATGCCGGGTGATCCAAATTCACCCCTTGTCCGCCTCCATGGTGATAACGCCACAACACCAAGTGATAGTGACGCAGAGCAACGATCGAATGCTGGAACGACACCCAACCGCGACCCGGTCCTCCCCAGAATGCCTCCCGTGCTTTTTGCCTTTGGGCAGAACATGAATCCCTTTGCGCCCCAGGATGTCGTGCATGTCAGGAGCGATGCTGTTTGGAACCCACCGGCGCCCAAAAGTTCGCTTCGACAATGGCTGCACAAGCGCGAACGGGACTTGGGGATCGTATGCGATGATCCTCACTGCAAGCGTGTTGACGTGCAATCGGATCTTGACGGAGACTCCGACAGCGGCAAAGAACTGATGCGGCTGAACGGATTCTCGACCTTTGATGCTCTTTGTGAGCATCGATTTCACGAGGCATGTCTGGTTCAAGCGAATACTTTCAACGAGGAACTGCACCCGCTCGACAGCGAGCGTGCGGCATTGCGATGTCCACAGTGTAGGAAGCAAGGCTGGGCTGCGATCAGCCCGGCTTGATGGCGAGTTCTGACCACGTCCTTTCGCGGGATGGAATCTGCGAACCACGGCTGCGGAAATGTTTGAGGGCCGGAACGCCCGATAGACGGAAGGAGATGCTGAGTGCTTCGACGGCTACGATAACGACAAGACCGAGCTTGCAACGCGGTCGGACCTGATTTTCATGACTTTTCACGATGACCGAGTTGTAGGACTGTAATGACAACCATCTAGGCATATACACATCACATGATCATATCCTGATGCGTCATGATCTGTCATGATCCATCGAATGCAGCTCCGGCTCGTTCGCATATTCGAAAACTGCCCGAGCCAAGAAGAATTCGACAAAAACATGGCGAGCACGCGCTAATGACGGGTTTTTCTCATCCGTGTCTAGTCCCGAAAAGCCTCTTCGCCACCTACCGGACTCGCCAAGGTCGTCAGAATATGCCAAGGGCGATCGTTGCGAGTCACACGTCGGTCGAGGTGAAAAGCGATCGCTAATTGGGCGCGGCAATGGAGTTCCACAGCCGCAACAGTGGAGAGATCGGGGAAACCACGATGGAGGCACGCCCGGGGCCTCGTCATCCAACCGAGAAGGGGAAGTTTGCAGGTGGAGGGTCCCGCCTTTTCACAATGAGAAATCCGGTTCAATGACGACGGTGCTCCACCCTAATCAATCGACGCCAAGTCGATTTCCAGACCGACGTCGGGAAGCATGTGACTGACATCCAGGGCAGCTAATTTCCGGGAGCGACGAAGCGCGAGGGTGGCATTTCCGGAAAGCTATATAGAGATCTAGAGAGAAAGCATAGGTAGGCAAAAACATCGTGCAACCCCCTCAAGAATTGCTCTCAAATCGTATCGATTCTGCTTATCCATTGAGACATTCGTGAGGATGGCAGACAAAGTAGAAATACACAAGGCTCGTGATGTCTTCCACGGGGAGCACAAGCTGGCCGACGATGATTATCCAGTTATTCAAAACGCCGTCGCCGAGACCGGAGTCGTCAATCCCTTGACCGTGAGCCTCGTGATGGCTGATCGATGGATGATGCAACGCTTGCGTACTAACAAGATCGGGTTGTGACGCCTTGCAGCTCATCTCGTCCGATCAAATGCTCAGAGATGTTGATCAGTTCGTCGACGAGTACGGCCTGTCCGAGCACAGGGACCTCTTCAAGCGGGGCGCTCTCGTCGCGAGGGATCCCATGTCGCGCGAAACACTGATGGCTCTGCCTGACGACGAAAAGGAGGCTCTTGTCTACGAGACCAACCACAAGTAAGATTCGCTGCCTAGAGTACGAGTATGATTGTCGACTGAACAGGGGCATTCCGTATCACAGATGGGCAGGCTCTTGGGGATTATGGTACACCGTTTTCATCTGTGCTACCGGAGCTGCTACCCAAGGTTGGGATCAAACTGGATCCAATGTGAGCTTTTTCCGATGGCCTTCGGAAAATCAAAAAACTGATGACCTATGATCTCGGTCCATTAGGGGGCGAACTTGAGTTTCCCTCAAGAATTCGGTTTGGCTGTAAGAACTGTTGCCGCAAAGGGTCTCGCCACGGGCGCATTCGTACTGACTACCGATGTATCCGCATTGACAGGACGACTCGGAGCGAAGTTTCTGGATCGTCGGGTTGATCAACTCGATTCCTTATCTTGCTGCCGGTCTTGTGTGAGTCCTAGCGGAACTTTACTCACGGTAGCTTGGCGCTGAACAAACCATATCTTTTCTCTCTTAGGGGCTGTTGGCTATCTGATCCCTTGAACCACTATTTCGGGTAAGCCCCCTTCATCACGCTCGAGCTTGTTCGTTCCATCCGCTGATCGATGTTCCGTTCTCCCTTCGAACCTTTTCTTATTCCCAATCACATAGGCGACGTGGAGAGATTTTCATCACCGGTGTCTTCCTTATCGCGACTCCAATCGGATCGGGTTTTGCGTGAGTGCCCATCATCCACATCGTGCAAAGTCAGAATACTGGCTCATTTCGACATCGCAGTCAAAATTGGTACCAGCTCTTTATCATCCGTTTCCTCATGGGCGTGGCGTTCGGCGCAAAGAACTCTACCGTCCCAATCTTCTCTGCTGGTGAGCTATACCATGACGAGCTCGCGGCGAAATCTGACTGATCATCGTGCTTTCTATGTTCAGAAATCGCTCCGGCGCGAGTCCGAGGTGGTTTGGTCATGGGATGGCAGCTGTGTGAGTTCTGTGGGGACTCACAGAAATATGGCTCGTGGACTAAACCGATTGGTTGCCTCGATATCGTCAGGGGTCTGCTTCGGTATCTTCTTGTAAGTTGCCTTCATGGGATCAAGCACTCGAGCAGCAAAGATTCTGACAACATCTGCGGTCTTCTAGGGGTTTCGCGGCGAACGTGGTAGTCAAAGATGTTCCAAATATCGCATGGCGTCTCCAGGTCAGTCGCGCGGTGTAGTTCTGCAAATGCCAAAGCTGATCACCGAGCTCCGCTCTGTTAGCTCGGATCCGCTTTCATTCCAGCCGTAAGTACAGCTGCGGTTATAATTGTCCTGACATCTCTAACCAAACTCGATCTGCAGGTCCCTCTTGTTGCCGGAATTTGGTTCTGTCCCGAGAGCCCCAAGTGGCTCATGAAAAAGGGTAGATACGCCGCGGCCTTCAACTCTTACATCAGGCTACGAAAGCACCCCCTGCAGGCGGCACGTGACATGTACTACAGTCACGTTCTCTTTATCGAAGAAAAGGCTATGGCTGCCGGCACAACATATTGGAGCCGTAACGTCGATTGCTGGAAGATTCCACGACTCAGGCGAGCCTCCTTGGCCGCTTGTACCGTCATGATTGCACAGCAGATGTGCGGTATCAACAGTATGTCTACCGAGTTGATCACTTTGACCCATTGAGGGATAGCGAACGCTAAGTGATATTGCTCTCGTATACAATAGTCATCAGTTTCTACAGTTCCACCGTATTTGTTGAGGGTGGGGCATCTCAAGACAATGCACTGTTCGCTAGTTTAGGATTCGGAGGTGAGTCATCTCATATCGTTTCTCGCCTGGAGGAAAGTCGAACCTCAACTGAACGCGCACGTCGTTGTGTTCGACCTATCAGCCGTCAACTTTGTCTTTGCCATCCCTGCCGTTTGGTTAATCGACAGCTTCGGCCGACGATCGCTATTGCTATCGACTTTCCCCTTCATGACTATATTCCTCCTGTGCACTGGATTGTCCTTCTTGGCTCCGGTCGAAGGAGACGTCAGGCTGGCCTTGACGGCCACGTTCATCTACCTCTTCACGGCTTTCTACAGTGTCGGAGAAGGTCCCGTCGGTAAGCAAATCGATAACAGCACGACGCCCTCCTGTTGTGGCGCTAAAGCGGTACTTGTCCGCAGCTTTTGCCTACTCGGCTGAGGTTTCTGACAACATCCATCGTGAAAGTGCCATGTAAGTCTTCATGCAACTGGTCTCTGAGATTGTTAGTTACCGCATTCCGACTTGAAGCATTGCATCTCATTGCGCACTAGGTGTCAAGCCGTCTCGGTCAACAACACCTTTGCCGGTATCTTGGGTTTGACCTTCCCCAAACTACTAGATGCATTCAGTCCCATTGGTGCCTGTAAGTCGCAGGGCTTCGTTCGTACTGGGCAGGTTGGATCTTTCTGGCTGACATCCACTCCAATACGCAACAGTCGGTTTCTATGCCGGTATCAATACCCTGGCGTTGGTGTGGATCTTCCTTTATGTTCGAGAGACAAGGAAACTTACCCTTGAAGAGTTGGACCGTACGTCGTTTTGATTCTGCATCCTAGATAGTGTCGTGTGAGACTGACGTCCGATTTGGTCTACAGAGGTCTTTGCGGTCCCCGTCAAGGACTTTGTCGGGTACCAGACCGGTCACTGGACACCAAGGATGTTCCGTCGCTACATTATGCGGGACCGGGCTATCACCGTCACTCCGTTCCTGGCTCACATGCACGAAAAGGGTCTCGCTCCCGTCGCTTGACCTGTTTAAGGCAAATCTATAGCCAGACGCTTCCTCTGTAATATAAAGGCAGGCTACTTATCGCAAATTAATGATCTTACACTGAAACCCCTCAAACGGATGGCGTTGAGGCCTTAAACCCTCGAGCTATACTTACCACATTCGAGCTGTCGCGAAATCTTGAATGCAGAACCCTCGCTTCGTGTCGTGCTGGCATACAGCAGTCGTCTGACCCGAGCAGTGCTCGCGCAGCAATATACGTGACATGTACCTCTTTTCCATCTTGTTCATACGTGGATCAGCTATCCATTCACGTGAACTTCGCTATGTACAACTCTTCGCACCTCGGCCTGGCAACGAAACCTGCCGAGCGAATCTTACCGTTTGCGCTTCGTTTCATCTCGACCGTTCGTGCACAGCTTGGCCCTAGCTGACCTCGCTCAGCTCAAGGCTTGAAGATCAAGGAAACAGGACAAGCCATGTTTCATCAGACGGGAGATGTTTCAGCTTCAAAGGGCAGTCAAACATATGTACAGGGTGAAAGGGACAAGCAGGTAGAATGGCAACAGGAAACGGGTGAAAGGGATTCAAGACGATCGGAGCGCGATCGACGCCGATTGGGAAGAGTTGATAAGCAGAGGGAAGCGAGATCGCGAATCAGTCGACGCGGTGAGACGGGATGTTTCACCTCGAAATACGACTTGCGCTCTCTTTGCATCTTCAGAAACTGGCCCATACCATACCCCGAGATCGCGTCCACCATACCCTCACGTATACCTAATCGGACCCGAAGCTATATTCCTATTGCCGGCTTCCCTCTCTCTCCCTCCCATCCGCGCCATACAACTCGATAGGACCTCCTTTGATCTTTACGACAAGAAGTTGGAACCCAGCCAACAGCTGTAGCAGACCAGAAAGCAGCATCACTCCGACCCAATACATTTAAGAGCGATCCGATCGGAATCATAAAGCCTTGCATAACTCTGCTCTACCTATCACCCACACAGCTGGATATATTGCCACCACACCTTAAAATCGATACAATATGGGGTTCTTCAGCAAGAAACCACAGGGACCTGTGCGCCCTCCCGTCCCGCACCAAGCGTTCTCTACTATGCCGCACTCGGGGATGGCCTCGCCTTATCCTATGGGACACGCCCCGCCACACGTAAGGCAACATGCTAGTATGATGATGAAGGGAGTGACGAGGGATCTCACTTCGTTGAAGAGGGCGGGAGTAGTCGCACCTCAGCATATGATGATAGAGCGTTGGGTGGAGGTTTTAGGCAGGTGAGTGGTGGCGCCGCGCGGGGACCGTCTCGAAGAGGAAGCTGATTTTGCGTCGTGCTTGATTACTTTAGGGCTCTGGAACCGATGACCATACTAGGCGGACCGATGAAGGGGATGCAAGACTGGATGATGGAAGTACAGTTCTGTAGGTCTTCCACCTTGAGCTCTGCAAGCCTGAACATGCTCACGCTAAGTCTTCCTGATGTGACCTGGCTTCGTAGTTACGAGCAAGATCAAAGAACGAGTCTACGCCAGAAACATCCCCCTCAACCCATCTGAACGTCGAGCGATCATGGCCCACACTCAACACTGGCTCGTTTCGAGAGGAGGCGGGTGTGATACCAGTCAACCTCATGTTCAGATCGTCATCCTAGCTTTGTCCGAGATGGCAAGGTCGTAGTCGTAGTCCACGCGACACGACATCCCGAGGCGCAAAACGAGGCCTACCCAAAATCCCCCTTTCCAGACACTGGCGAGCCCTATCACAGCATCATTTCCGTCGCATAGCATAACATAGATGTGTATCTAGCATAACAGCATATAGAGATCGTTTACATCAACCAGAATAGTGAAATACATATCGAGCACGTCACCGTCATCCACCCCCGTCTTCCTTTCATTCCCATAATCATGCTCGACGCGGACCTGACAGCGATTTCAAAGCGAGATCAGGTGAGGTGAGGCGTCAGGGAGGCATTATAGAATTATAGGGCGGTCATGAGCTCACCCTGTCTGCCCCTCGTCGACATCGATAGTGATGACCGCCACCCAACCGTCCACAGCCGGGATCCCGGGGGTGGTAACCTTGGCTTCGTGGTTGATCTTGTCTGCGCGCACAAACAAGCAGATTTGACACATTAGTCAACAGGTATAGTGGTCTCAATACGAAGTTGAGACCCGTTGAGACCATATGCGAGGGATTTGGCTTACCGCTGGTATTCCTAGCCAAACCCGCATGGTACCTCACCGACGTCTTGTAAGTGATCCCTTCGAACACCTTGGTCCCCTGATATTCAATCGACGGGTCTATCACCGTGACCCTATCCAGACTACCTGTACTACTATTCAATCCTGATGCTTTGGTCTCGATTCGCTGTTGCGTAAGGTTCCCAACGAGGTAATCCCGACCGAGGTTATACCCATCAAACACGATATCGTGGTTCTTCGTCAAGTCGTGTTCCTCAGAGACCGCCAAAAAGATCGCCCCGCCTGTAGCAGACTCCCGCGTGACCTGGCTATGGCTAGTGTTCTGAACGAAATACCGGAAATGCAAACCCCCATCGAAAGTCTGGATACACGTCCCGAGGTAATCGTCCTCATACGTCCATCGTTTCAACCCTACTTCCGGCTGCATCCCCCTTCCGTCATGCAAGTCGGCCAACATCTTGTTCGGTCCGCTCTGGCCTAGACATTCGTCAGAAAGGTAGTGTGCGAGGAAATAATGGTTGAATGAAGGTTTGGACCAGGAGGAGAGGGAGGTGAGGAGGGAGGGGTGGGATTTGTTGGAGATGATCGCGTTGAGGGGTTCTCCGTATCCGTGGTCCCACCACTAAGCAGGGGAAGCATACAGTATGACAAGGTGAGTGAGTCCTTCAGCGCCCAAAAGAAATTACGCCGTCAAGGCAGTTGGATTCAGGTTGTACTCACACCTAAAGCGTCAGTGGTATTGTCAGAAGCATTGATCAAACCCAGGTCTATCTCTTCCGACGCTTCATTTTGAGCTGCGACGAGGATCGCGCTTGTGACGAGGTGTACCAACGGATGATAACGCATATCTATCGATAATGGGCGGGCTTTCTTCGATCTGACCTGCAAGTCCTCTGCTGATCCCGCAAGCAGTACATGATTATTCTTGATCATCGTGACGTGACACAGGCCGATGTGTACGCCACCGTGAGGGTTGAAACGCGTACTCAAAGGGAATACTTCACACCCCCTTGAAACCCCGGATGTTTAATTTCGGATCCGATCGGAAGTAATATCTAGGATACATCCGCTTTTCTTTTGTTTCACCAAAGGGGCAAGGGGAGTGAGTGACGTGTGTGCAAGTTCAAAGAGCGAGCGAGCGACATTGTCAACAACAACTACGAACCTTGCAAAGGGAATGTCGTCACTCATTCAGACATTGTTGAAGATGGGAATCCTCTCGACATCACTGCCCGTCTCTCGGTACGACGTCATCCCTACTCCCCATGACTATCATCATCGACGACCCGCTCATACTCGACGATACTCGACCCGCCGCATCCTCTTCCGCCTCAAAGTACTCCTCGGCCTCGTCCTCTACTCTCTGACCGTATTCTACCTGGAAGAAATCTCCAACCTCGTACTCCCTACCTTCACTCTCCCTCATCACAAGACATGGTTCTTCCCGCGTTACACTCCTCGGGCCGTCATCCCCGCTACCGCCTCACAGCTGGAAGAAGGGATGCCAAGGGTGTTGATCGTGCAGTATGAACCCCCTACCTTGGGTCCTTGGAGCAGGCTCTACAGAGCTTCTGTGAGGAACCATGAAGACTACGCCAAAGCTTGGGGGTACGGGTATAAGGTGGATTCCTTCCCTTATGTACGGGAACAGGGGTGGGGTAGGGCTAGGATATGGGGGAAGGTCGAGTCAAAGGGGTACATGAACAAGGTGTACGCGCTGGAAAGAGCTCTTCTTGAAGAACTCGCCAAGGAAAAGGACGAGCGGGCAGAGTGGATATGGGTGGTCGATGTGGATACGTTCATCGTGGACCCTTCGATCCCGTTGACCGACTATCTACCTCCTCCGTCCCTCTACTCGTCTGGCAACTACGATAGCGAGAACCACGACGGGAAACCTACCCCGCTACCTCTACCTCCTTTGATTCTAGGGAATCAGGACCACAACGGGCTAAACTACGGGGTCATGATCTACCACGTCGAACGCCTCGCCCTAGACTTCGTCCATACGATCTTGCAACTGGAACAAGAACATATCCTGACAGAAAAGAAAGCGCCTACGGATCAACACCTCGTTTGCGACATCTTGAAATCGGAATCAGATCCTAGGTTCGGAGAAAGGTTCTGGGAAATACCTCAAAGATGGTTGAACGGGTATACGTTGCCAGAGGTCGGGTCCGGCGGTCGGAAAGACGGGCGGGGGTACGATCATAATGATCCGGACGAGGTGGACGACCTCGACTCCCACGAAGGCGAGGACATACTCGATAGCCAGGGTCCAGGTCCGGCTATGCACGTCCATCTCGTCAACGCCGTCAAAGAGAAGCTCCCTTACACCGACCTCTTACGAGCCTGTGACGAGGTTTACCTCGAAGCCGAGCTCAAGGCCAACTCGACCGGGGTCGAGGGGAACGGGTTGAGGTTGTTGAGCGGAGAAAGACGCCGGGCGAAGAAGGCGGCGAGGAGGTGGTGGAGTACGCATGGACCCGGGGTGGAAGGGATGAAGTTCAACGAGTATTGAAAAAGGGTTATTTAAGGATTGCAGGTTTGGATGCAAGGTTACGTTCGGAATACGATCGCGGTAGCATTGTTGTTGTAATAGCATTCCCAAAGGGTGTTCACAGACTCAGCTATATCCTATAGATATTTTACGTCTCATAAGGGTCCCTTCTGATAAAGCAGTGTGTAGGCTCGAAGTACGTCGTCCGACTTTGCAGATCCTGCGCGTATAACCAGCATCCTGTGAAATGACGATATGTACCCATGTGCAAGTTCAGATGACCATCGGCTTATTGATTTTCGTTTGGCGGTGGGTTGTTGCTCGGATATGCTGCCCGGCTCCGAAGCAAGCATCCCAAGTTTGCGGGCCGTACGGGTCACGCCAGTATTCGGCCTGCTCCACCTCCTTGGTGTAATATTGTCTCTCTCGCCCTCTCGACAATGTGATTGGCTTATTCAAACAGCCCGAGCAGCTTTCTTGCACTTGCCACATCCCGATCCGACCTAATCGACGACGACCACCTCGACCCCGTCGAACCCGTGGAACGGATGCCTCCATCCACACCTCCATCTATCCGAATTCAACCTCTTGCCCTCGGTCGTCGTCGCCATCCCACCGATATGATCGAGCACGAGTCGGCTGGTGATGATCATCCCCGTCTCCTCTCCATCCTCATCATCATCGGCGTCAGATTCAGAGTCGACATGGGGGTGTAGGTTGTTGTGGTTGGAGTACCGAGCTCGGCGTTCGCACATCGACCCAGGAGCCCCGATCAGGCAAGATTGGACGATCTGGTCCGGTGCGAACCGATGAACGTGGGATGGGAAGGGGGTATCCAGAGCGGAATGATCGCGTAGGATCCGGATGAGGAGGGGGAGGTATGTGTGGTGTATGATTAGACCGCTAGAACAAGACGCGGGAATAATATGAACGGCGAGTTAGCGCCAACTCTAACCAGCTCTCTTGTCGTTCAATTCTTCTGTCGACGTTACGTCCCAGACTCACCTGCCTCCGGTCCCCACAAACCCAGACCTTACCACCCCCCTCCTTCGACTCCTCTCCAGCTTGTTCACCACCGTCTCGATCGCTCCCCACCCACCTGGACAGACGGGGAAATCGTCTTCTACCAGCATGATCCATTCCGGGCCCATCTTCCCCCCGTGGTACGATTCGCTGCGCTGGGAGATCCAACGAAAGGCTTCGGAAAGGTGCAGGTAATGCCCCTGATCGTCGTCCGGATGATCGTCCTCGTCCACGTAGAATGTCAGGTCCATATCATCCGAGGCGTTGCTATGGCTGCTGTTGCTCCTCCCGGAATTCTCAGGACCGTAGTGGTTCTTAGTCAAATACGCCTCCCTGACCCGCTCCATCGCCGCATGGTCCCTCGAATGCGTAAACACCGAGATCCCCACCCAACCCTTCTTTGTATGCGGGACGAACGTATCCAACGTCGTCGTCAAGAGCCTTTCCGAAACCTCTGTGGAGGGAGGGCGGGGGTAAGAGAGGATGAGGATTTCCAGTAGTGGTCGGGTTGGTCCTTTTGTTGTCGAAGATGGATGCGATGGAGGTGGTGGGAGCGGGAGGTACTGAGAATGAGGAGGATAATGGGTGACGAGAAGGTGGTGGTAGATGACGGCGTTGAGAAATGAGGTTCCGAGTAGGATGAGGTATCTCTTCCAGGGTGACCACCTTGTCGATGTTGATGTCGATGTTGATCCGGATGTAGACGACGATTTCGCTCCTGTTCTTACGTCGGTCGAGGTGGGTGCCTTGTCCTCAGAGTCCAGATCCATCTCGACGTCCGTATTCGTACCTCGCTGGATGAAAGCCAACCCCTCCTCTTCCTCCCCCACCATCCGTCCCTCGACACTCCCCGTCCTCCTCTCCCTCGCCTCAGCTCTAGCCCTAGCCGTACCGCCCAGACCGGACCCTACAGTCAACCACCATACCCCTACTCCGATTCGTAATGTCCATCCACATACGATGACGACCAGAGCCGAGAGGTATGTCCATGGACGGTCTTCTAGCCAGAAGAAGAGGGTGCCGAGTACGATGGTGGCTGTTGTTGTTATTATTGGTGTTCCAGGGGTAGAGGTGCGGGTTTGTGAGCGATAGGATGATGAGGTTGAGGGTAGTGATGTTGTTGTCGATGAAGATGATATCGTGCCCGTCCTTTCTTTGTCGGATCCGCTATCCCTGTCCCCGATATTATTGCTATTACCACCGAATCCGACCCCACCCCCACCCCCGACCGCAACCACTGCCAGGTACACCACCAACCCGGCTCCGAAGCCCGAACTCTCTTCGTACAGCGCCCAATGGTAAAACCACTCCGGGTACATCCATCCTACCGACCGGGTGAGAATGAACCCTACCAGCGTCCGGATGAGGAGAGTGACGGTGTTGAGGAGGTAGGTGGTCGTTATGATCCTTAACAATGTCGAAGTCGAAGTGGTGGAAGAAGAGCTGCTGTTGCTGGTGATGAAGGTCGGGAGCAGTACGAGGACGACACACTGCCCGAACCTGGAGATGGCGATTGGTACCGATTCCGCGACGCTCCAGGGCGAGAACAAGATCGGTAACAATCTCCCGAGACCATCGTTGTTGTAGAGGAGAGCTCGTGGGGTGAATGCCAGGTTAGGGAACGTGAGATGGAGACTTGACCTCGAGGTCAAGTGAGAGATGATGGTGAGGATTAAAGGTGAGATGGCGAGAAGGAATCGGAAGAGGGTCTCTTGACGACGCATCTCGGAGGGAAGGGGGAAGGCGGCGCGGGATCGGCGAATTCTTCTAGGTTGATGGCTAGGTGGCTAGGTCGT
Source organism: Filobasidium floriforme (assembly GCF_021052385.1). Classification (NCBI taxonomy): domain Eukaryota; kingdom Fungi; phylum Basidiomycota; class Tremellomycetes; order Filobasidiales; family Filobasidiaceae; genus Filobasidium; species Filobasidium floriforme. The sequence continues at coordinate 358,786 of NW_025763648.1, forward strand.
TCGTGTTACGACATGGTGTAGTTCAGACACGCAAGTCGTTCTCGAGTCGGATCTTGATCTTTCGGATTGAGTAGATCATCGAAGAGGTCCAAAGGATATGCTCTTCCCTCGCCCTCCCTTTTGATCAATCACCTCCTCTCCCGGATCCGAGATTGATCGGTTAAAACTCGCCAAGACACCGATCAATCATCACTTCGGCAAGGGCAGGCATCACATGGGTCACTGTTTAATTAACAGCGACGTAAGTAGCTACTGTACCCGCCCGGTTACCGTATCGCAGCGACCGTAAGAGCCTATTTCGAGCTCCTCACATATCAGGTGCGGTTCCCATGCAGGGTTTCCCTTGTGCGCCAGATCGATATGTGAACCGGAATAGACACGGTACAGGTTGATACTACTGTACGTGGGGATTGATGATGGCGTACGCAGGAGCGGCTTTTGAACTGCACCAAGGAACTCCGGAAGCAGCACTTTGTTAAGTACGGGTAGTGGGTCACAGTCGGTCCCGGAGGTGGTAGAAGTGTAGCGGCACGCTGGATCGACCTTATCCGTAATACTAAAGGACGTGTTCTGCATCGAGTTGAAACTGCATGTCTTTTCTGGATGAGGGGGAATCAGATGTATCAGAACGGTACTTCCACCCTCGCTGGATCTGCCATTCAACCTCTTCCACCCTCGCGGTCGAGCGCTCGCTGGATCTGCCACTCAACCTCTTCCGCGGCCTCAATATCGAGGTCCATGGCGTCTTCTCGAAAGTCGATGGTGTCTTCCCCTAGGTTAATGGCATCTTCTTCTTCCCAATTGTCGATGTCATTTGGTCCAAAATCGGAAGGTCGACGTAATCAGAGGCCGCAGAGGTCATATCGGCCAATCCCATGTCAAGACTAGGAGCGGGACCCGCCTTTCGCTTGAGAACATCGTCGGCCAGATTTTTAGAAGGTTGTTTACGGCTAGAGAATTGGTTATGCCCGCGTTGATGATCCGGGAAATCGAAAAATCCTCCGTGAAGACGTTCAGGGACCTTGTCCTTGTGTGCTTCTTCAATATGAAAGATAATCTGATTCGAGTTTTGTTTCTTGTGAGGATCACATCACGGGCAGATGTAAGAAGCATCCTCGAAGATCGGTTTGGAGAACAAGTTCCTTGACGCTTTTCTGGCCGCTTTGGTCACGCCCAACTGGAATGCCTTGGGAAAGTCTAGTGTGGTGTTGTTCGATAACCAACACTGAAGATTATATCTGTCGGAATGATATAAACTTTCGCTGACGTGATGGTGGATGTCATGGTTGGAGTATTTGTAGGTCTTGTCAACGTCAAGCACGTCTGCGGAGATGGTCTGGGATGGTCTGCCAAGCATTCACCCTGATCATGTTATAGCATCCGTGGTACGTGTATTGCACAACCGCGTCGGGTAGTTTTACAGGGACCTGCGATGGGAGTTCCGTACGGAGTATATCTAGAACACCCCTATGTGTTTACTGTAATGTAGTACTAGTTGTACTACATCCGTTAACATCCATTACCTTACCCTTACCTTCTAGTCCCGTGTGACACTATTCCAGGCTTGCTATTATAGGCGTCACGTGACGCGCGACCTACGGTGCGCGTCGCCTCGGGGTCTCGTTCGGAGACCCTCTCGGAGACCCTCTCGGAGACCTTTTAGGAGATGTTCTCGTAGACATCTAACTAGTACCTTGTAGTACTGTAGTGTTGGCAGGCCGTTCAAAACGTGAACGGCTTGGCCCTGAACGCCGTTTTTTTACCACGCGATCCCCAGAACGTGAACGTGAACGTGAACGCCGTTTTGCTGAACGCCGTTCACCCCTTCCCAGAGCCGTTTAGCCCAGCGTCGAACGTTTTGAACGGCCAGAACGTTTGAACGCTTAAACGTTCAAACGTTCAAGAAGCTTGTGAACATGTTGCATAGTTTCGAGCCGTTACAGAGTACAAAACGTTCATTATAAACCACCTCGATCATTATAAACACATCTATTAAACGTCAACGTCCATATCCATACCGCCGGGATTGTTCTCGAGGTCGATCACCTCCGTCTCGTCGTTGATCTCGATCACGTCGGTAGGAGGCTTGGCCGTTTTGACCGGCTTCGGGAACGTTTGCCCGACCGAACGGTCACGGGCCTTCGCGTTTGCCTTCTCCTTCTGAACGGCCTCGACCCACCTCTTCTCCGACAGCAAGTCGTGCTTCTTCCAGTCCCCCACCAACATCTGCGAACGGGAGGTGTTGGGGTCTAGTCGAGTACGACGAGTTGACATCATGAGGCCGGCCTTGGAGAACGCCCGTTCGACCTCGACCGACGTGGCTGCAAAGGAAGACGTTTAGACGTTTAGATTTGTAGACGTTCAAACGTTCCGAGACGTTCAAACGGCTTACCTGGCGTTCCAAGAACATCCAGCGCCATCTGCCTCAACCCATCCATCGGCGGCTGATGGACCCACCACAACAACAACGACCCGTGGAACGGCGCACCGGCGATGTCGATCTTGGGAGCGTTGATGTAGGTGTCGAACGCGTCGGCCTCCACAACATCCGCCTGCGAGTCCTTAGCCAACAAGGCGTCGAGCTCGTCGTCGTCCTGAACGTCCAGAACGTTCGAACGTTATCAGCTCGTTCACCGTTCAACGCCTGAACGGGAAGACTCACCTCCATCCCAGCACCGACCTGCCCCGATTCTTCGAGGCCTTCGACGTGGTAGAACGTCTCCCACATCTCCCGACCCAGCCTCTTCGCCTCCTCGATCCACGCAGACTCCCACTTCATTCGGACCATGTAGGCGACACGGTAAACGGGGTGAAGGACTGAACGTTTTGAAACAGTTGACGTGTTAGATCGTTGAAACGTTTGAACGGCCTAGAACGTTCCGAACTCACGGAGGGCGATCCGATACAGAACGCTTTCGTCCGTCTTGCTGTAGTACTTATCAAGCAGTTCTTGACCTCGCTTGATGCCGTACGATACAGCCAGGGACTTCGCGTTCGAACGGGCTTGATCGAACTTGGACGTGAGGGCGTCCATGACCGGGATGACGCCGGCGATCGAGGTGTTGTCGATCTTGATGGCGGTCGACTTCGAGAACCTCTTGGTGGCGGCGTTCATCAGCTGTGTAACATTGAGTAAACAGAACGGATGATCAGTTATTGTCCGTTAAGAGTGTTCGGACGTTCAGACGTTTGAACGTCAAACGTGTCATCAAACGTTTGAACGTCTAAACGATTGATGGGTACTGACCGCCAACACCGGCTCCAGCTCCCTCAGAACCCTGAACTCGTTGTCCTGCAAGACGTCTTCATCCTTGAACAGTCTCGAGTCGAGTTCTGCAAAGAACCTCTTGCTGTAGCATATCAAGATTCAAGAACGTTCAATCAGTTTGAACGTTCCGGAACGTTCAAACGGCATGGACTCACACGACGATCTCGTTCTCGATGCACGCCTTGACGCACTCGAACGTCGAGTTCCACCGGGTCACTATGTCGACGGGGATGGTGTGGGCCCCGGCCCTGATCTTGTTCTCCTGGACGAGAGCGTCGACACACTCTCCCCAGGCTTGTCGGTAAGACGAACGGTATCTCAACCGCTTCGCCAATGTTCGGACCTGTAAAAGAAGAACACGTTCATACGTTCAAACGTCAGAACGTGCCCGTGACGTTTGAACGTTCGAACTCACCTTCCACAAGGCCTCCTTCATCACGACTTGACTCGCCCTTGTCATAGCCGCACCCGTATCCCCCCCCGAGCCACCAGCCGCTGCCGTAGGTGCCCCTGCTGAACGGGTCTGCACCGTTTGCTGGCTTGCCGGCGTTTGCTGGGTCTCCGGCACCCGCGGTAGAACGAGGTCGTCGAGGATCGGCTGATCAACGACGAAGTCTTCCTCCTCGGGCTCCTTGACGTACTCGATGTCGGCGTCGTCCCCAGGTAGGAAGACGTGGGCGACTTCGTCGTCGTCGCTCGACCATCTGAGACCGGTCGCACCTTCGATAATGGCCTGAGAAGTTCAAACGTCAAGGGGTGTTAGCTCACGTTTGACGTTCAAACGGGCGAAACGTTCGAACGGCTCACCCCGACGACCAAGTTCAGCACATGGGCGAAACATCTCACCCGTCCCCCCACGTTCAACCGTTTGAAGCCTATCTGCCCCAACGTCTGCATCATGCTGTCGTTGTTCGACGCATTGTCGCAGATGATCGACAGAACACGGTCTTCGATCTCCCAATCGCGAAGAGTCTTCGCGAGGAGTTTGGCGAGGTAGGCCCCGGTATGTTTCCCGTTTGCCCTATCGAAACGTTTAGACGTTCAAACATTCAAACGGATCAGTATTGTGTACCAGTTGAAACGTGTGAAACGGACTAACGGGATGAAGTCGATCAAACACGACCTCGGGACGACCACGTTGCCATCGTACGTAGGAGTCCAATGGGCGTAAACCCCAATGAACTTGCCCCCTCGACGATCGGTCCAACCGTCGGTAGCGATGTGAAAGACGCCTTCGTAACACTGGAAGGCGGTCTTGATCCTCGCAGTGTTCACCGTGCAAACGCTGTCGACGTCTTGCGCTACTAAACGGCGCGAGGGAAGGACCTTGGCCATGGCCGGGAAGGATCGGGTGAACATGTCCTTAAACTAAACGTGTGCAAGCCGTTCGAACGTTCAGTACGCGTGAAACGTTTGAACGGGAAAAAAAAAGAACTCACCCCATCTTGTTCGACCACGCTGAACGGATGGTTGTTCCGGGCAATCCAAACGGCAATGGCGTGTCGAGTCGCCGTGGCTCGAACCTCCGGACCCAGCTCAGTCGCCGACGTGAGGGTGGCCTGGTGCAGACCGTTCTTGTTGTTGGCCGGGTTGCTGGCACATTTCCCGGGGTGGGTGTTCAGGCCGGTACCGGAACCGGCGTCCTTCGCGACCTTCAAACGTTTGAACGTGTTGCAATGGCTAAAACGAGTTCAGACGTTCAGACATGTGAAGAACGTTCAACGTTCAAACGGTTAGAACGTTTACTCACCGGCAGGTCCAACACCACCAAAACACGGCCTCATCCTTACCGTCCTCCTCCACCTCCTTCCTCGTAGCCGGTCGTGGGCGGTGGTACTCCCTATTATAAAGGCTGGCGGCACCGTTATCGTACCACCGTTGACACCACAGCTCGAGATGCTGTTCATGCTTCTCGAGCGAATCCGTTTGCTCGGGGAACGGGGGAACCTTTACGGAAGGGGTGGAGGCTGAGCAGAGGTTCAGAACGGTTAGCAAAGAGAACGACACCTGAACGTTTGAACGCTGAACGGTTCAACTTACGTTCACTCTCACTCGCCTTCTTCTTAACTTTTTTATTTTTTTGTAAGACCGTAGCCTTACCCTTACCCCCCTTACTCTTCTTAGATGGGGTGCCTACTCGTTCATGAGGATGTTGTTTAGCTTGGCCCGTTACACGATTGAGAACGTTTGAACGTTGAAACGTACTCGCGAGAAACACGTCCTCCTCGAGCTCGTCTGCCTCCTCCTCCTCGTCGTCGTCGTCCTCTATATAATCGGCCGCTGCCGCTTTCCTCTTCCTCGTCGAACTCGAGGGCGTTCCGTCGACACTGTTCCATGTCGGTCCCTCACGTGGCGAGGACCCAGGGGGGGCCGTTTGACCGCTTGAAGACGCGACCGCGTTTCCAGTCATCGAACGTTCTGTACCGGCGGGAATTCGGATCTTGAGGCGAACGGGCGTAACGGCCATCGGGAGAACGTCGTTTATGCGTTCATGGTGCTTTTGATGTCTATGTTTGATGAACAGGTGATTACTAGAACGTCTAAAGAAGGTGTAGTAGGTTACTTACTCGTTTACCGTTTGTTCGAGTCGATTAGGCTTCTCGGCGCGGAAGCAAAGTCTCGACGTGGACGTTTCTCACGTGTTCTTATTAGCAGTTGACGTTTTTCTGCAACCGTTCTGAACGTTGGATCAACGTACGTCTCTGTGAACGTACGTGATGATGTTATACGTATCTGAGGGGTGTTGGTCACTCTTGTAGCAGTGTTCTGGAGTCTGGTCGACGTTCTGCCCGTTCGTTCACGTTTGAACGGGGAAATTGCGAGCGAGAAAACGTGAACGGGAAATCTGAACGACGGAAGCAAAACGCCGTTCACGTTTGAACGGCGGAAGCAAAACGGGCCGTTTTTCGGCCGTTCGTTTTCGCGCGTTCAGCCGTTCAGCGTTCACGACCCGCCAACACTATGTAGTAGTTAGACATCCGTTATTACATCGCTATGCCTAACGTTACCTTTCCCCAGTCCCGCGACCTTATTACCCCAAGACCCGGCAGGTTGGCTGCCAGGCCTTATAGAATAACGGATCACCAAAGGACCCCGGCTGGGAACGTGAAAGGGGGTAGTGATGGGATCCCGCTGCACATTGGTGCTAGCGGTAACCCTAGTGGTCCGGAGAGCCACCTCACTCTGGTAGGAGTGTTCTACCCGCAGGGGATTCCTGTGCAGGCAGTGATGATGGTAGATTCGGGGGCCACGGGTATGTTCATGGATCGGACGTTCGCGAGGATCCATAACTTTGATGTGATAGACCTAGAGAACCCTAGGACCGTCACGGTCATCGACGGAAGAGAGATAGTGGGTGGTCAGATCACCCAGAAGGCACATGCTATTGTGCGGACAGGATTGCACCAAGAGAAGGCGGAGTTCTTCTTGACGGATTTGTGTGGGTATGCGGCGGTCCTCGGGATTACATGGTTACGACACCATAGCCCACACATCCAGTGGGATACAAATACAGTCACCTTCGCGGACGACTGTTTGAAGAAAGGATGCGTCAAGAAGGTAGAGGTAGTATGCTCCCCCGACGAGGTGGAGATAGAAACGCGGAATATCGATCCGCTGTCGAGAATGAAGGAGCCGATCACGGAGAATCTCGTGGTGGCTCAAATGCAGATGACGAGGGAGGATGAGGAGCGGGCCCGCAGGCCGGACCTGTGGGACTGGGACGTCAAGCCCACCGACTCGATTCAAAACGAACTCGATCCTCCCGAGTACATGGAGAAGTTGCGGGACGTTGTGCCGAAGAAGTACCATGAGTACCTCGGAGCGTTCTCCAAGACGAAGGCAGATTCGCTGCCTCCGAAGCGCTCGATCGATCATGCGATCGAGCTGAAGCCTGGAACAACTCCCACGTATGGGAAGTTGTACAACCATTCGCAGAAGGAGACGGACGCTCTCAAGGCGTGGTTGGCGGAGAACCAGGCGAAAGGGTTTATTCGACCCTCGAAATCCTCGTGTTCGAGTCCGGTACTGTTCGTACCGAAGAAAGGGGGCGAATTGAGGCTGTGTATTGATTACCGCCGCCTCAACGAAATTACCGAGAAGGACAGGACCCCCCTGCCGCTTATCTCGGAGACCTTAGATCGCCTACGGGGATCGAAGGTATATACGAAGATGGACCTGAGGGGAGCGTACAACCTCCTGAGGGTCAAAGAAGAGGATGTTTGGAAGACCGCGTTCACGACACGCTATGGTCTGTTCGAATGTCTCGTCATGCCATTTGGTTTGACAAACGCGCCAGCGACGTTCCAGCGCTGGATGAATCAGGTCTTCCAGGACATGTTAGACGTGTGTGTGGTCGTCTACTTAGACGACATATTGATTTACTCCGCCGATCAGGAGACACACGACGAGCACGTACGGGAAGTGCTGAGGAGGCTACAGGCGAATGGCCTGTACGCAAAGGCAGAGAAGTGTGAGTTCGACACGACGGCGACGGAGTTCTTGGGGTATGATATTGCCCCTACGGGGGTCAGCATGAACCCGTCGAAGGTGAAGTCGGTGTTGGAGTGGGCGGCGCCTCGAAATATTCAAGGCCTGCAGTCGTTCTTGGGGTTCGCGAATTACTATCGCCGGTTCATACAGAACTACTCCAAGAAGATTCAGGGCATGACGGCCTTGACAAAGAAAGGGGTGAAGTACCACTGGCCGGAGTCAGCGGATGCTGCCTTCAAGGAGTTGAAGAAGGCGTTCACCGAGGCGCCCATCCTCGCTCACTACGACGAGGAGCGCCAGGTGGTACTGGAGACGGACGCATCGTCAGGTGCGATGGGAGCGGTGATGTCGCAGGTAGGGGACGACGGGAAACTGCATCCCGTGGCGTTCATGTCGAAGAGCCTTACGCCGGCTCAACGAAACTACGACGTACACGATCGCGAGCTGCTCGCCATCGTGTACTGCTGCCAGATATGGCGGCATTACCTAGACGGGAAGTTCCCGGTGAGGATCCTTACGGATCACAAGAACCTGGAGTACTTCAAGAAGGACAAGATGTTGTCCCACCGACAAGCGAGATGGTCTCAGTTGCTGAACCAAATCTCGTACACGTTGGAGTACAAGCCGGGGACAGAGAACGGGAAGGCTGACGCGCTCAGCAGGAGAGAGGAGTTGATGGAGGAGACGGAGCCCAAGCAGGCAGAGACCCTGTTGCGCCCCGTTAATGCAGACGCGCTGGTGGTCAGCGCAGCGACGGTACAACCCCCGTTGCGGTTGTGCGGAACGATTCCCGTCATAGGGGATTGGTTCTTGAAAGCGTTGATCCCTGCGGGACAAGAAGATCCGGTCGCGAGAGACCTGATCAAGGGCGTCAGGGAGGGAACCTTGACAAATAGTCGATACAGTCTGAGCCCGGGAGGCGCGCTCATGTACGACGGGCTGGTGTACGTTCCCGATGCGGGAAGCTTGAAGACGGAGCTCTTGAAGAGGCTCCATGATGGGAAGACCGCCGGACACTACGGGCGGGACAAGACGGAGGACCTGGTGAGTAGAGATTTCTACTGGCCGGGTATGAAGGCGTGGATCAGCCAGTACGTGGCTAGTTGCGACAAGTGCCAGAGGAATCGGAGGCCGAGGGCCAAACCAGTCGGTGAGCTGGCTCCCCTGAAAGCGGAGACGGAGCCCTACCAGTCGATCACGTGGGACCATATCACGGACCTACCTGAGTCGAGGGGTTCGAACGCGATCCTGGTGATCGTCGACCGCTTCAGCAAGCGGGCACATTTCGTGCCTTGTCGGAAGGACAACGACGCCAAGGTGTTGGCACAGATGTTCCTGCAGGAGTGGGTACGATTGCACGGGTTTCCCCGGCAGATCATCTCGGACAGGGGAACGCTGTTCACGTCGAGGTTCTGGAGGGAGTTCTGTGAGTTGTCCGGGGTCGAGCCTAGTTATTCGACCGCCTTCCATCCCCAGACGGATGGTCAGACGGAGCGCAGTAACTCGACGCTCGAACAGTACCTGCGGACATACGTCAATTACCAGCAGGACGACTGGACCGATTTGTTGCCCATGGCGGAGTTCGCCTACAACAATTCAAAGCACTCGGCGATCGGCATGTCGCCGTTCATGGCATCGGAAGGGCGGGAGCACGCCGTCGAACTCCCCATGCCTATCGCCAAAGATTCGGCTGTGGAGTCGATACAGGAGTACAGAGAGCGGATGAACAACATCTGGGAGTCTGTTAATGTCGCGCTGAGACAGGCCCGAGAGGATATGGCGAAGTACGCGAATCGGAAGCGTACGGCGGTACCGGACGAGGGGTACAATGTTGGCGACATGGTGATGTTGTCGTCGGCCCACGTCAATACCGTGAGGCCGAACAAGAAGTTGGAGTGGAAGACCTACGGCCCGTTCAAGATCACGGAGGTCGTAGGAGAAGGTCGCATGGCGCGACGTTTGGAATTGACACCGGGGATGCGTAGAATCCACCCGGTGTTTCATGTCTCGTTGCTCATCCCGTACAAGCCGAACGAGCTTCCTGGGAGAGCAGTGGACCCACCCCCTGAGCCAGAGGTGCTGGACACCGGGGATTTGGGGTGGGTGGTTATAAGGCCTGGCAGCCGACCTGCCGGGTCTTGAGGTAATAAGGTCGCGGGACTGGGGAAAGGTAACGGTAGGCATAGTAATGTAATAACGGATGTCTAACTACTACAAGGTACTAGTTAGACGTCTACGAGAACATCTCCTAAAAGGTCTCCGAGAGAGTCCCCGAGAGGGTCTCCGAACGAGACCCCGAGGCGACGCGCACCGTAGGTCGCGCGTCACGTGACGCCTATAATAGTGGTATCGGAAATCGTACACTCCAAGGAGTTGCGTTCAACGCGCGCCGGGCGTAGGGCCCAGTACTACGTGCGCTTCGAGGGGTACGGGGACGAGCACAACGAGTGGGTTAGCCCCTCGGATTTCCACCACAACGACACGCTGGTGCTGGAATTCCATAAGCGACACCCTGAGTTGCCGGTACCGGGCCGCCAAGAGTACGGCGATGCTTGATGCGTTCGGAGCTCGCATCTAGGAGGGGGATCCTATTATAGGCGTCACGTGACGCGCGACCTACGGTGCGCGTCGCCTCGGGGTCTCGTTCGGAGACCCTCTCGGAGACCCTCTCGGAGACCTTTTAGGAGACCTTTTAGGAGATGTTCTCGTAGACGTCTAACTAGTACCTTGTAGTAGTTAGACATCCGTTATTACATCGCTATGCCTAACGTTACCTTTCCCCAGTCCCGCGACCTTATTACCCCAAGACCCGGCAGGTTGGCTGCCAGGCCTTATACTTGCAGGCAAGCCTAATAGATCATCTCGGCAGATAATACAAGACTTTCCACCTTGTCCAGGAGATTCACATTTGCACAACTTCAGGAAGTATGCACGCTTCTCCTCTGTGACCGTACCGATTGGAGCAGCAGGGGGCAAAAAGCCGGGTTGATCTTCACCGGTCGAGATGATGCGGGACGAGGGGCCAGGTTGATCGTGAGCGGTCGAGATGACGGAGGACGAGGGGTCGGGTTGTTCGAAGTTGATGCAATGCTGCTCGTCATTGTGCACGACCGGAGAGGTGAGGTCCCTCGCCTTGCCTTTTGTTATAGTATCCGCGGTACGCGTATCAAACATCCGCGTCGGGTAGTTTTACAGGGACCTCCGATGGGAGTTCCCGTACGGAGTATATCTAGAACACCCCCTATGTGTTTACTGTAATGTAGTACTAGTTGTACTACATCCGTTATTACATTCATTACCTTACCCTTACCTTCTAGTCCTGTGTGATACTATCCCAGGCTTGCAGGCAAGCCTAATAGAATAACGGATCTACAAACTTCACCCCGACTAGAAACTCCTACGCGATGAACACTTCCTTCACCCAGTGTTTTCGTCCCGATGGGACCCCCCAAGGAATCCCGCCAGGGATCTCGCCTGTGCTGTCCGAGGATGGTCAAAGCCAGCAGGTAGATGGGGAGGGAAGGTTTTTGTGGTTGCGAACGACGGACTCCGTGTCACGGGGAGGCTAGAATACGTCGACGCGGGGGTTGTTGGGCGGTTCGGGGCGTTTTGGTACTATAGCGGCCGTTTCGTTGTGACTTAGTCCACGATACAGAAGGTAACGGTATGATGAACTTCGATATCGTCGCTTAGAACCCAATTCGGTTCTAAGCTCCTCATGCTACTCTACAATAGATCGCCCTCCTCTAAACTACGTTGCGGCGGTGTGTTCGACCGGTCGAGACCGCGTCTTGGGCTTAATCGGGCGGAAAGGCCAAATAAAGGCGCGTTCCGTAGCGCGTCGGGATAAGTCCGAGGTTATGCTGAGCCGACGTTCCGGTTCCGATCGTCACTCGGTGACATTACATCCCCCTTTCCGAAAGAAGGTCGTCCTCGACCTTCTATAAGGTACCCTTCCGCCGATCCCGGTCCCCTACGCCTCTCGCGCGCCTACGTCATCGCGCTTCGCGACTTTAGCGCGTCAAACTCTATTCTTGTCGATATCGTTCTTGTATTGTCTCGATACTATGATCGTCGTATATCGTTTGGCTCGTCGTACTTTGATGCTATTGTTCGCCGTAAGTCCTCGTTTGTATGTAGTAAAAGCGCAGCTGCGCTTATGCGTTTGTATCCGCGATTGTCGAGAAGCAAACAGTATATAGTCTCGACCGTTTGTTCTTGTCGATTCTTGATTTCCCCCTTCGATAACTACTACCAATACTCTTTCATACCCAATCGCCCTCCACATCTTGAATATGTCCTCGTCCTCCGCCAACCCCAAGCCCGCCGCCCCCGTCGTCGAGACTTCCGCCACCGGCGTGAAGTCGATCAAGTTCCGAGGTCAGTCTTTCGCCGTCGGTCAGAGGGGGGTCGGGAGCGATTTGGGCGATGCCGCCGACGCCAAGAAGGGTTTCGTACGTATCCGTTTCTTATCTCGGCGTTCTCAGACTTTTCCGCCTCTAACCGTCTCCGTTTCGTAGCTCGTCCGTCTCAAAGAGGCCCTCGCCCGTTGGGAGAAGACCATGGTCCCCCCCAAAGGTTGTACGAGCTGCCGGGCGTGGCGGGACGATCCCGCCGAAACGATGGTCTTCGCCGAGTGTCGAGCGAAGAGGAAGGCCAACGGTGGCTTTCAGTCCTGCCTCGAGTGCAACGCTCGGGGTTCTTCGAAGTGTTCGTTCGTGAAGGTCCGCCGGGATAGCCCGGAAAAGATGAAAGCGGTGATGGTGAGTTTCTTTTGATCTCCGATCCTCGACTATTCTGTACTAATCCTGGCTTTTCCGCCTTTTGCTACGCAGGTCGAGGTCGCTTCGGCCTTGAAGTCCCAGGCCGCCGCCGCCGCCACCAAGGCCCAGAGGTTGGAGTTCCTCCGCCTACAGCGGAAGCTCCGCCGTTCCGCCGGCCTTTCCGCCGCCGACTCGGACGCCGACTCGTCCATGGGCGAGGAAACGTCCGAGTCTGAATAGACTCGTCTTCTTTTTTCTTGTTTTTGTTCTTTTTATGTTTTTTATTCGTTGTAAATCTTTTCCGATCTTGTACTTTTTTTGGGCTTTTCGGCCGGGCATACTCCCGGCGATATAAATACTATACCTCGCTGTCTTTTCTCGCTCTCCTCTCGTACGCTACCTCCACTACTTTCCTCTCACGCTATCTGCACCGTCCCCTACTTTCGCATCTCAGTCCGTTGCATATCTTCCTGGTCCACGGCGGAAACAGGCCTTTCCGCCCGTTTTGGTGCACCCGGATTTAAGATATGGAAGTCTTCAATCAACTCCTCCGCCTCAATGTCCTCCTCTCGTACCCATTCCACTGCATCGGGTCCTGTGTACCCCCGCCATTGTACCTTGTATTCGATTCCCTTCCCCTTGCGTTGTCGAGAGTCAAGAACCCTCTCCAGCTCGAACTCTTGCCCGTCGTCTGGTATCTCCTCGGTACTGTCGGGAGCTTTTCGGTACGTTTCCGCCGCCTCCCAGAAGGGTTCTAGTTGACAAACGTGAAATACATCGTGCCTTTTCCAACTCTTTGGTAGTTCGATGCGGTAGGCCAGATCTGCGACCTTCTCCTTGACCCGGTAGGGACCCAACCATCTCGCCGCCAATTTCTTGGTAGGGCGATACCTCTTCACCACTTCGCTGTCTAATAGCACTCGATCGCCTACTTTTATCAACGGTTCCTGGCTTTTCCGCCCCTCGTCATACGACGCTGTCCGCTGATTGGCGACCGCTATCCAGTACTGAGTCTCCCTCCACATCCTGTCGAAGTCCTTGACCATAACTCCGGCTGTGGGCGATTCGGTACTGAAAAGTTCCCCTTCGACGTCGAATCGAGGATGATAGCCATGATTCGCAAAGAACGGAGTTGTGCGAGTCGCCGAATGCACCGAGTTGTTGTATGTGAACTCAGCCATAGGTAATAAACCCACCCAATCGTCCTGATCCCATCCGCAATAAGTCCGCAAATAGCCTTCCAACGATTGGTTAACTCTCTCCGTTTGCCCGTCTGTCTGGGGGTGATACGGGGTGCTAACCCGTCTTTCCACTTTCATCAGTCGCCACATCTCCTTCAAGAAGGCGCTTACGAATAAAGAACCACGATCGGAAGTGATCGCATCTGGGAACCCTTTTTTCGAAAACACTACGGATAGTAGCGTTTCCGCCAATTCCCGCGCCGTCATTGTTCGTCGAGTCGGTATAAAGCGAGCTTCCTTGGTGAATCGGTCTACGATTACGAGAATGTTCTCGTACTCCCCACATCTCGGTAGCTGTTCCACGAAATCCATGGAGATTTCGCTCCAAGGCCTCTTTGCTACGACCAACTGCTTCAACTCGCCATAAGGCTTGTGCTTCTTGCCCTTGTTCCGCTGGCATTCTGTGCAGGTTCTTACGTACTCTTTCACCGTTTCGTACTGATTCGGCCAGTAGTAATCCCTCTGCACTAATTCGAGCGTCTTGTCCCTGCCCGGATGACCAAAAGGCATCGCATCGTGCCGACTGCCGACGGTTTTGGACCAAAGCGCCCCGTATTGCGGGATTACCAATCTATCCTTCCACCACAAGTACCCTCCGCGAGTCCATTTGAACGTGAGAGGTGCACCGACCTCCGATTCACCGAAAGGAATCAAAGCGAAAACCTTTTCTCTCATACCATTCGGTAACGTACCCAACTCGTAACCCGCGAGTACTTCCTCGCTCCAGCTGTTTCCTTCGCCTTCGTCCACTTCCTCAACGATAGCGGCCCGTCCTTCCACGAACAGCCTGTCTTCCAGCAAAACCGACTCGTTGTTCTTGGCTTCTATGGCCTTTTCCGCTTTGTTACGTCCAGGGTGGTAGTCGGGGCGCCTTGTCAGTGCGTCCGGTTTTGTACCTTTCCGCCCCGGTCGGTAGCGAAGATTGAAATTGAAGTCGGCTAGTTCTTCCTGCCATCGTTTTTGCCTGTTGTTCAGCTCCCTCTTTTCACGGAAATATTCCAGATTTCGATGGTCGGTAATGACTTCCACAGGATATTGGTTTTCCAATAGGTTAGGTTTCCAGTGTCGAAAAGCTAACAGCACGGCCAATAACTCCTTGTCGTGGACGTTGTAATTCATCTCGGCCGGCTTCAGTCTCCTCGAGAAAAATCCAGTCGGACGTAAAATGGCTGAACCGTCCGCTTCCGGGAATCTCTGGCTCGCAACCGCGGCTACCGCGTACGCCGACGCGTCTGTTTCTATGGTAATCGGCAGCGATGGGTCAAATTGACGCAATACCGGTGCCTCTGTGAAGCTCGTGACGAGCTGTTTGAAAGCCAAATCCTCCTTCTCGGTCCATACCCATGGTACCGTACTCCTTGTCAAAGTTGTCAAAGGTTGGGCCTTGCTTGCAAAATCCCGTATGAACCGTCGATAAAAGTTCGCAAAACCTAAGAACTGTTGTATTTCTTTGACGGAGCGAGGAGCCGGCCAACGTTTTACCGACTCCAACTTGCCCTTCTCCATTTCCACGACACCTTTTCGGACTATAAAGCCCAAAAACTCCACCGCATCCTTGAAGAACTCACACTTCGACGGCTTCAGGTAAAGTTTTGCCCGTCGTAGTCGATCAAAAACCTTGTTGATGGTAACGATATGTTCTTCTCTGGTCTTGCTGTACACTAAAATGTCGTCTATGTAGACGATAACTCCGTCGTCAATCAGGTCTTCGAAAGTCACATTCATGAACCGTTGAAAGCTGGCGCCTGCATTCGACATCCCTTCCCGCATGACTTTGGACTGAAACGCCCCATACCGTGTCAAAATAGTTGTCCATTTTTCATCCCCCGGGCGCATTCGTAGCAATTGGTACGAAGTGGGCATATCGAACTTGCTGAAAATCGTAGCCGTCCTAATCCGTTCGAGTAGAGTACTGATCCGGGGCAAGGGGTATATATCTTTCACCGTTTGCTTGTTCAATTCCCGAAAATCCGTCACCATCCGGAACTCCCCGTTTTTCTTTGGAACCAGAAACACAGGGCTTCCGAACCAGTGTTTTGACTCTTCGATATGACCTATCCGTTTGTTCTTGTCGATCCAGTCCTTCAGCCATTGATCTTGAGCATGCGAAAGTGGGTAGACTCGGGCCTTTCGTAACAATTCAGGGCTTTTAAGCTCGACCGCATGATCGAAATCCCTGTTTTCGGGTAATGACTCGTAACTGGCACGCTTGAATAAGTCCAGACTACCATGAAATTCCGACGGTACAAGGCTACGTAGCTCGCTCTCTTCGACCTCTTCCTCTTCCTCGTCGGGGTCTTCCGCCAGTTTCAGGGCATTAAAGACCGGATCTCCCTTTTCCAATCCATTGCCATCTACGAGCGTGCTCCGTCTTCCCTTCACTTCGATCCCTTCCGTCGTCAAACGGTCGTCTTGAATCTCGATAGACATGTCGCTAAAGTCGACAATGGCCCGGAAACGGACGTTAAAGTCCAAACTGAGGACTATTCCGCCCGTATCGAGGTCCATGATGGCCAGTTCGATCTCGATCGGTCCAAAATCCTTCTTTCGCAGCCGAATTTTGACAAAGTGCGTGATCGCGTCTGCTGCGATCGTTCCGTCAATCCTCCTCAGACGTTTCTTCCTCTCATAGGCAATCGGTACTAAACCCGCAAGTAAGGGGCAATGTCGGTCGATCGCGCTCTGAGAAGTCCCATCGTCCAGGAAGAACTTCCATTTCCCGGCGAAACCGTCCAATTCCGCCCTGAAGTAGCTCGTATGACTTCCCTCCATGTAAATCCGAAACCTTTTCCTAAGCGTGTCAGTCATTTTCTTTTGTTCCACACGAGACGATTCCTGACCAATCGCCTCGCTCAATCTTTTTCCGAATCGCTCGAACAGTCCTCCACGTAGGCGGCTCGGGCCTTGACTTCCATAGCGTTGGCCCCGGTCGCCAGATCTTGAGCCTTTCCGCCTCTTTTCGGACACGCGCTAACGATATGTCCCTTTTCCCCACACGAGAAACAGTTCCCTTCTCGCATGTTTCTTTCCCTTTCTTCCGGTGACATGTAAGGTCGTCGGGGCACATAGGCCGTTTGAGGAATCGAAGCGGGGACCGCCACGGCGGTTCTGGGCGTAAAAGCCGACAAAGGTCCCGAACTGGGACGGTAACGGGATCGAGCGATTTGAGCTTCCGTGATGCGTTGACGGTTCTCGATACGAACGACCCATTGCCTCCATTTGTCGAAGTTCTCCGGGGCGTCTAGGTCGTTTTTGAGTCTGATCAGTAGGGAATGTTCCAAACCCCCTTCAGCAAGGCTGATCAGAGAGTCGTCATCGTACCCGCTATACAGGGCCTGTAGGGCGAAACGGGCCAAGTACTCTTGAGCGGTACTAGTCTGCTTCATTTCCTGAAGAACCCGCCTAGCGTTCTCCTTTTCATCGTCCATCGGCCACTGATCTCTCATAGCCTTCTTGAATAGTTGATAATTCTGGAACATAAGGGGCTTATCACGGGCGCTTAAGTCCATATAAGGCGTAATCCATACCCCGGCGTCATCTCGGAACCGAGAAATAACGGCCAGTACCCTTTGAAACTCGGACCGATACGTATTCGGTTGCAAAGTTACAAACGTGTCGCATTGTACGAGGAAAGAAGGCAGTTGCTTGCTTTTCCCGTGAAATGTGTTCGGTTCTGGGGCTCGGGGGTCCCTACCCGAGGCCTTTTCGTACGCTTTGGCCCTGTCCTGCATGACAGCGGCCCGAACGGAACTCGAAACTTCGTTCAGTCTGGCGTACGGGTCGACGCCCTCCCAGACGTCTTCGGGATCCATGTAATCTCCTTCGCTGTCGGACAGGGCGGTTCCGTACCTTTCCGCCTGGACCCGTGCCCGAACAGATCGGCGTTCGGACACTTTGCCCTCTTCTCCCGACGTTCCTTTCCTCGTTGGCCTCCCGACCGCCCTTTCCCTCATCGCGTTCATCTCCAATTCCAACTTTTGGTTCTTCATTTTGAGGAGTTCGAGTTCCTCAAACAACCTTTCCGTCAAACTCGGTTCCTGCTCTTCGTCATCCGGTTCCCTTGTTCCATCGAGTTGGTCATCTAACCCTTCTCGGTCGTTCTGTTCCTCGGCGTCCTCGCCGGCGTTCGTAATTTCTCCGGCGCTATTCTTCGCCGGACCTTGTTCGTCTTCGTCTTGTTCTTGTCTAGCGGAGTCATCCTCCTCTACCGTCTCGGGCGGAACCGTGGCTTTTCCGTTGCGGGGAAGCCTCGTTCTACCAAAGGGTTGAGCAGAAGTGGATTGCTGGGCAGACATTTTGAAGCGACGATATACTGTCACGGGGAGGCTAGAATACG
The DNA here is from genome assembly GCF_021052385.1 of Filobasidium floriforme. Classification (NCBI taxonomy): domain Eukaryota; kingdom Fungi; phylum Basidiomycota; class Tremellomycetes; order Filobasidiales; family Filobasidiaceae; genus Filobasidium; species Filobasidium floriforme. The sequence goes on from NW_025763648.1 coordinate 376,885, forward strand.
TCGACGCGGGGGTTGTTGGGCGGTTCGGGGCGTTTTGGTACTATAGCGGCCGTTTCGTTGTGACTTAGTCCACGATACAGAAGGTAACGGTATGATGAACTTCGATATCGTCGCTTAGAACCCAATTCGGTTCTAAGCTCCTCATGCTACTCTACAATAGATCGCCCTCCTCTAAACTACGTTGCGGCGGTGTGTTCGACCGGTCGAGACCGCGTCTTGGGCTTAATCGGGCGGAAAGGCCAAATAAAGGCGCGTTCCGTAGCGCGTCGGGATAAGTCCGAGGTTATGCTGAGCCGACGTTCCGGTTCCGATCGTCACTCGGTGACACTCCGGAACGGAGACCACCGCAAACGAATTGCGGGTGTTTGCCAACCAGCAACCTCAAACGCAGGCCACGCCGGCCAACAACATGGGAACGGTCCCCCCACAAGTGGTACCAACCTCTCCTGCGAGCAATCCCGCAGCCACCCCAGCTCCCGTTGCCGCCGCGCCGGACTTGAATGCCCTCTTTCAAATGATGGCCAACATGCAAGTCCAGGTGCTGGAGTTGGCGAGGGCAAGAGAGTCGCGGTCGTCGTCGGACGAGGCCCGGGCCAAACTGTTTAAGTTTGGAACGCCGGACAAGTTCGATGGCAGCAAGAAGGAGAAGGTCCGAGGGTTCCTGGACCAATGCAACCGGGAATTCGAGGTCAAACCGGGCGTCTACGTTACCGACCGCCTGAAGATGATGTACGCGGAGTCGTACATGGAAGGACAGGCCGCCGATTGGGCCCGGGAGTACTCCACGGGTCGAGTGCCGGCTACCTGGGAGCAGTTCGAGCAACTGCTCATCTCCACTTATGGTGGAGGACGAAACATCGCGGCAACTGAGGCCGAATTAGTTCACTTAAGGCAGGGCACCAAGAGCCTCGCGACGTACATCACCGAGTACAACGACCTCTTGGCCCTCCTCCCCAACGTCTGCGAATATTCTCGCCGGATGCTGTTCAGGGCCAACCTGAACCAAGCGTTCAAAGATGCCATCGTCCCTATGCCGGGCCAAGAAACAATGACCTTGGCGGAATTCCAAATGGAATGCCGCCGGTACGAAGATCAGGCGGATGCCAGAAGGCATGCGTCCTCGGGAAACCGCTACCACTCGGGCGGTAACCAACAAGCGAGCAACCACTCCGCTCCCCGCAACCCCGTTGTGGTCAATACCACCGTTGCGACTCCTACCCCCGCCGCCAACGCTTCCACCGCTGCCCCCATGGAACTCGACGCGGGCAGGATGAGGCGGAACGACCCCTGCTACCGGTGTTTCCAACACGGCCATGTAGCCGTCAACTGTCCCAATCAGAGGGTCCCTGCCCCTGCTTGGTTCAAGGGTAGAAACGACGGGCGGATGAACGTCTCTGGTGCCCGGGTGCAACCCGTCGAGACCGTCCCGGAGGGAGGTTGGGAAGCCGAGCTCGCGAGGCAGAACGGAGAGCAGCCTTTGCTCTGGACCCCGACTGATTAGACGTACGGTTGTGTTGTTATTGGCTCATCATTTGTTGTACCCCCACGGCAGGCCCGGCGGGGATGTTTTTATCACCATTCACTTTTTCAAGCACCCGACTTCACAGTGACTACGAGAGATACACTCACCAAAGTATATGCCATCAAAAGGTAACTGTACAAGAAGTACAATACGAAACATGTCCCTCGCGAGGAGTAAACGCATACTACTGAAGAACACAACCTGAAACGAGTCCCTCGCGAGGAGTAAACGCACAAGTCCCTGGCGAGGAGTAAAACGCACAAGTCCCTCGCGAGGAGTAAACGCACATAGAGAGAAGAAGACGAAGTCGGGACTCTATTATGGTATATCAAAATACAAGAGAAAAAGAGACCCCGACGTAAAAACAATCCGGAGAGTACAAACACGACGAAACTCCAAAAGACCCGGAAACCCCTCACTCGTCGCCTTCCGAAGCGGGGACGACCTTCTTCTTCTTCTTCTTGCCGGCGGCGGGATTCGGCGTCGGGGACGGAGGAGGGGAAGGCGTAGGGGTGCGGAGGACGTCGGCGTCGTACTCCTCGCCGACCGGTCCGTCAGCAGCGACGGGGGGTTCTCCAACATCCTCACCATGCCCTTCGAAGAGGAAGTCCCGGTAGGACTTGTCCTCGTCCCACGCGTCGCGGTCGGGGATGGTAACGGTCCCGTTGGCGTTGGAGACGTACGGGTGCCTTCGGCACCACGACAAGAAGTACCTCTTGCGGTACTGATCCTTGACGGCGAGCCAGGCGGGATAGCATCGGGTCTCTACAAGACAATCGGTCTTGTTCGAGAGAAGGGGAAGAGCCTACGCGAAAGGCGAACGTTAACTCCGAGGCAGATCCCCGCCGGGGGTTCAAATCGGAGCGACTGCTTACCATGAGCTTCATGATCCTCTGAAATTCGTCCGCGACGGCGATAGCAACCGGATTGGGGACGTTGGGGATCGTAAGGACCTCACACGCCGCCTGGTACCGGGTGCGGATACCGTAGGCCGGATCGAAAACCGTCATGAAGGTGGACGGCAAAGGGGCGCACTTGATGTTAGTTCCCCGGCAAGGGAAGCAGGAACTCCCCTGTCCAGAGGATTTCCCCGCGTCCGGTAGAGGGTGGCGGCAAAAGAAGATGCCTTCGAACTCCATCACGTTGTACCACCCTTTGACCCCATCCTCGACGTAACCGGGAACCGAGTTTTCGGCGGAGAGGTGGAAGCGGTCCTCGTGACCGAAACAGTTGAGGCAGCACCACTTCCAGCCACCACGGTACTGAGCCTACGTACGCACGATTGGAATCAGCATACGACAACCCCACCGGAGAGAATAAAAGAAAAGAACAATACATACCATCAAACCGTCGAACCCCGCGACGTTTCCCTCCTTCCACAACTTCTTGAGGGAAGGGATGGAAGGACTATCGGCCAAGAAGGCCGTGCGAGCAAGTTCTTCGGACCAAACTTGCCCCTCTGAAGGAGCGACCGACATGTTAGCCACAGCGGACCCCACCCAGACGGATACCACTCACTCTCGTCGGCGGACTTGGTCTTGGGGTATACGAAACCCCTGCCCCGATCTTGCTCGAGCTTCGACGTCCCTTTCGGAGTCGACGGAGAGTACGGCTTATCGCCGTGGTTCTTGGAAGTCTTGGGAGTGGGAGGCATGTCGAATGGAATAGAGAGGTAGATGGGGGATAGATAGCGTAGGAGGGGAAAGTGAGTAGTAGCGAAAGGACACCTACGACTTAAAACCCACCTCGCAAACGCGAACGCGAACCCCTTTATACCCTACATCCCTGCTGCTACGGCGGCCCAAACAAAAGAAGAGTCGCGATACTAGCAAAGAGAGCAACTAGAACAATACTATTGCTATGGATATGGGCATATGGAGAGAGGGTATCGTACAACAACAGCGGTATAGACGTCAACATCAACGACGGTCTCCTTTGTTTACACCTCCCGAACAATGAGTCGGACATGCGCCCATACGGATGTCCGCGCCAGGACAAAGAAAAGAACAACAAACGAGACGCGCCCCATCGGGCCCGAAATTCGGGTACCCTGTGAAACAGGTAGACGTGTGTAAGCGACGAACGCTTACCGGTGGGAAGGGCAAAAGGAGAGAACAAAGGCGCCTACATGAAACACGACCGGCGCTGGCCGATCTGGAATCTCGGCCTAGGGGGGGGATCCTGTTATAGTATCCGCGGTACGCGTATCAAACATCCGCGTCGGGTAGTTTTACAGGGACCTCCGATGGGAGTTCCCGTACGGAGTATATCTAGAACACCCCCTATGTGTTTACTGTAATGTAGTACTAGTTGTACTACATCCGTTATTACATTCATTACCTTACCCTTACCTTCTAGTCCCGTGTGATACTATCCCAGGCTTGCAGGCAAGCCTAATACCTTTTCCCTTGGGGTCGGCAGGTTGAGCAGCATCGGCGGCGTTGTCCTCGTTATCGTTCTCTTCAACATCGGGGGGGCCGTCTCATCCCAGTCTATACTCTCGCAGATGTTGACTTCGAATCCCGTCAGCACCGCATGCATCGACATGCTTGAAGATGATCATGCTCACCTTCTTGCCATTGTCTGTAACAAGTTCTACCCTGTCGATTGCGGAAGATGAAGAGGAGGACAAGGATAGTATCCTTTTGGCATCTTCTTGGAAAGCAGGGTGTTCAAAGAGATCCATGGGGAATAAGAGGGGAGTATCTTTGATATTGCTTCCGAGCTGGGTCCTGAAAAGCGAGATGATCTTTGTCAGTCATGTACGCGTGTCCCCCTGTTCCTCCTTACCTGTATTTACTGTATTTAGATGCCCCTCCATTGGGGTGACACCAGTGATGGTAGCCAATGGGTTGGAGGCCTTCTGTTTCAATACCAAGAGGGAACTCACATCCTTCCGATGTACAGTGCAGTATTCTTATCCCCCCTTTGGTGATCTTGGTATGGCTGTGTAGTTGAGCCGTCAGCGACGCCGAGAAGAGATACGAGACAGGGGATGGGCATGTCTTCTGTTCGGACTCCAGGAAGCACGGCCAGCTTCGTAACCTTGCCCCTTCGCTTATCCAAGAGCTCCCTGGACAGTTCGTCATGTTGCTTTAGGGTGTCCTCCCAGTCATCTACTGCTCAAGTACTGGGGGCGGACGAAGCATCCTGCAGTGAAGTCAAGAGGCCGGAGTAGCCAAAGAGATTAGCGCCTGACAGTAAACAGCGCAGATCGAGGTTAGACCAACCTTGTGATAAACCACCGCCAGCTGCACTTTCGCCGTCAATTCGGCGGCCTTCCATTCCTTGAGAGAGGCAGCATACTTGTTGGATATCGAGTTGATCACCGCTGTATAGTTTGCATGAAGATGTAATTACAAGGTGATCTATCAAAAGGGGATTGAAAAGGGCCAGTATATATATTGTTCAGGACAATAGGAGTTGGCGGCGAAGCGAGCGAGCGAGCGAGCGAGCGAGCGAGCGAGCGACAAAGCGACAAGCGGAAAGCGGAAAGCGAGAAGCGAGAAGCGAGAAGCGACAAAGCAAGCGAGCTCGGCGAGAGATGACAAAGCGAGCGAGCGAGCGAGCGAGATGAAACACAGGGGAACAAAGGCGTGAAGAGTGGATCCGCTATTGTTCCGCGTGATCTATTGTTGGGGAACAATAGGCGCGCGCGAGACAATGGATTTCGACACTCCCCCTCACTCAAGCGTCCTTTGTTGGAGTGTTTGGTTTGCCGCTAAGACCCATCCCGGTGACAAGGTGATGAAATTGGTGATGGGCGAGACCTTTGGTGAGAGCGTCGGCAAGGTTATCCTGAGTAGGGATGTGAGAGAGTTCAACGGTGTTGTCGAGCACTTTCTCCCTGAGATAGTGGTGTCGCATGTCGATGTGTTTGGTGCGATCATGAGCAACAGGATTCTTGGAGAGCTGAATGGCGGCATTGTTGTCATTGAGAATGGCGAGGGGACCAGAGATCGGGTGACCGAGAGATTCGAGAAGAGTACGGAGCCAGACTGCCTGTCGGGTGGCATCAGCAGAAGCCATGTATTCAGCTTCGGCAGTAGAGAGAGCTGTGGTTGGTTGTCGTCGCGATTTCCAGGCTACCGGTCCTCCAAAAGCACGGAAGAGGTATCCGGTAGTAGATCGGCGAGTGTCCAAGCATCCACCCCAGTCGGCATCGGCATAACCCAGGATGATCCTTTGGCCAGAGGTGGCGTCATAGGTCAGGCAGAGTTCGATGGTACCTTGGAGGTATCGGAGTAGGTGTCGAGCAGCATGGACATGTTGCTTGTTCCACTTGCTGAAGGTCCGAGCTAAGACTCCGGCAGCATGAGCGATGTCGGGTCTGGTGATGGTGGCCGCATACATGATTGATCCGACCATTGCGGGATATTCTTCATGAGCGGCTTCCTGATGTTCAGCATCGGTAGCGGGAAGAGATCGGAAGCCGGAAGGAAGGGGAGTCTTTGCCGGTTTGGAGTCGAGCATGCCGAACCTTTCCAAGACCGCCTGTACGTAGTGTTCTTGAGAGATGTAGAGTTTCCGGTTGGGCCTGTCTCGGAAGACGTTGAACCCAAGAAAGTAAGAGACCGCTCCTCCGTCAGAGCACTCAAATCGGTTGTTGAGCTTGGTCTTGAAGTCGTCCAGTTCCTGGCGATTGTTGCAGGCAATGAGTTGATCGTCAACATGGACGGAGAGGATGAGAAGGGTATCCTTGGTTGATCGGATGTAGAGACAGGAGTCGGCCGGAGAAGGGTTGAGACCGAGAGATCGAAGGAACTTGTCGAGAGCCTGGTTGAAGCAGCGAGGTGATTGTTTGAGGCCGTAAAGTGATTTCTGAAGTCGAAGAACCTTGTTGGCAGGGATGTTGCTGCCCTCAGGAGGTTCGAGATGGACGAGTTCCTCTAGTTCTCCATTCAGGAAGGCGGCCTTGATGTCGACCTGGTCACAGTCCATGTCGAGGTAGTTGACCAGAGCAAGGAAGACGCGGATGGTATCCTTGTGAGCGACTCCCGCGTAGAGTTCGTTGTAGTCCACTCCTTCCTTCTGCAGAAATCCTTTCGCTACCCATCGAGCCTTGTAGGCGGATGGCTTCCCGGTCTCTCCGTCAATCTTCCGGGTGAAGACCCATTTGGCTCGAAGAGGTTTCGATGTAGCTTCTTGCCTATCGATGACAGACCAGACCTTGTACTGATCCATCTTGTCAAGTTCGGCCTTGATAGCTTCCTGCCATTTATCCCATTCTGGAGATCGGTGGGCTTCCTGAAAGGTTTGAGGGATAGCCGTGGAGATGAGTGCATGGCCACAGATGACGGCGGTAGCGAGGTTTGCTGAGTATCCGAATTTGGCAGGTGGTTTGCGGACTCGTCGGGAGCCATCAGGCAGGACTGGGCTTTCCGGTGTCGGTACCGGTGCAATATCCCATCCTTTGCTCCAAATGCCGGATGACTTGTGTTTGGCCTGTGTAACCTGTGTAGCCTGATCACTTGGGATGGTCGTGTCATCACCAGGCTGATCAGGCAGGTTGAGAGTATCGGTGTTGTCTTCAGCCGATTGTTCCTCTTCGGTTTCAGAGTCTGAGTCTGATGTTGGTTCAGGGACTATGTCGACGTCGACCTGAGTGGATTTGATCTTGGTTCCTGGTGTTTCCGTCCTGGTGGAAATCTTTGGCTGTTTACCAAAGACCACATCACGAGAGATGGTGACCTTTTCGGTGTGGAGATCCCAGATCCTGTAGTTGTCGGTCCCCTCGACATAAGAGAGTAGTTGCCCTTCTTTGTAGCGAGGGTGAAGTTTGTTGGTGTTATTGTGGTCACGGAACCAGAGCTGACAGCCAAAGGGTTGAAGATGCCGGGAGTTGACTTCACGTTGCCTCCAGAGGTCCTCCGGGATATGTTTGTCGGATCCTGTGGGAGCCCGGTTCCTGGTGTAGATGGCGTAGTTTGCCGCTTCGGCCCAGAACTTGTCATCGAGTCCGCTATCGATTAGGAGCGTCCTTACCTGATTAAGAATGGTAAGGTGCGCCCTTTCAACTCTACCGTTCTGAGCATGAGCGGCAGTTGGAACGAAGTGATGCTCAATGCCCTTTGCTTTGAGGTAGTCACGAAGAGCATGTGACTCGAATTCTCCTCCTTGATCCGATCGGATGGTCTTGACCGTGCAGTCCAGTTGATTCTCAACTAGGTTGATATAGTCGATCAATGCCTGCCGGGTCTCAGACTTCTTCTTGAGAAAGCTGAGGTTGACCTTCCGAGTGTGATCGTCGTAACAGGTAAGGAAGTAGAGGGATCCTCCGATGGAAGGGGTTCGAGCTGGTCCCCAGAGATCAACGTGGATAGACTGGAGTGGTTTGCTGGCTCGGATGTTGGAAGCAGGAGCGGGAAGACGAGATCCTTTGCCTTGGATGCAGGCTGAACATTGGAAACCGTAGATGTCTTTTCCGGCTTTGGCCCAATCCACAGTCTTGTCGAGTCTTCCTTCCTTGCCGAGCTGTACCACCGAGCGAACATTGAGGTGGCCAAGTCTCCGGTGCCAGTGGTACAGAACATTGTCGTCCGGGACGGTATTGGTGGCGGTGATGAGTGCGGCCTTGTGTCGAATAGGAGTGCTTGCCGGATCAAGGACAAACAAACCATCTTGTCGTGTTGCTGTGATGACCGGTTTGCTGGGTCCATCTGCAAAGGTGTTGAGGATCGCTTTGTCTTTTGCAAAGGTCCAAGAGTGTCCGTCGGTGCTCTGTGCGGCACCAACACTCAGAAGGTTCCGTCCCAGTTCGGGTACGTGAAGAACATCGTGTAGTGTGATGTTTGGAAGTTTGAGTTGACCGCATTCTCTGGCGGTGATGTTGGCGCCGTTGCCTATGGTAATGTTTGCCTGGATCGGTAGTTGTTTGATTCCAGTGAGTAGGTTCCTGTCGTGGACCATGTGATGAGTAGCTCCAGAGTCTACGACAATGTCGAGTGCAGACGAGTGGGCCAGAAGGGCATTGTGATCGATGGTGATGCTTGCCATGAAAGCAGAGCCGGCGTTGATGCCATAATGTTGACTCCTGTTGCTTACGAGTGCGGCGATGTTGGCACTGTTGTTTGTGTACCTGTTGGCGTTGTTGCCGGTACTGAAGTTGGCGGGCTTGGTGAAACAGTTTGCTGTTGAGTGTCCATTCTTCTGATGGAACTCGCAGAAGGCATTCTCGTCAAAGGGAGATCGAGGAATAAACTTCTTCTTGTTTCCGGTGCCGCCGATGTTGTTGTTGTTGTTCCGTCCTTGTTGACGGGCAGCGATGAGAGCCGTAGTCTCAATTCCTTCTTCCTGAACAATCCTCCTCCTGTACTCGGCTCGGACGGCATCGATGACGTCTTGCGAGTGAAAGTCCTCCTTGAGATAATAGGTCTGAACGAGGGTTTCGTAGGAAGGAGGAAGCGACATGAGGATGGCAAAGGCAAAGTCCTTGTCGTCCATCCGGGATCGGCCAGAGACGGTGATAGCGGAGTAGGCCGACTTGAGTTTTCCGGTATGGACAGTCGGATCTTCTCCTTCCGCGAGTTGGGATCGCCAGATGATCGCAAGAAGTTCAGCCCGCCTGGATCCCCTTGCGGCCGAGTAGGTTTCCTGAAGATGTTTAAGTAATCTTTCAGAAGCAGAAGGAAGCGTCGCTCTGTACTCATCAGTGTGAGCGGAGTCCCTTTGGACCAGAGCGTGCCAGGTTGAGAGGTGAGACGGGAGGTTGTGATGGACAAGCTGACTGAGGCTTCCGTCGATGATTCCGAAGGCCTTCTTGTCTTTCTTGATCCATTTCGCAAGTTCCTCGGCTGTAGCTGGAGTAGTGACCGTAGTAGTGGTAGTAGTTGGAGCATTGTCCGTGCCGGCGGTGGCAGCCAAGGTAGAGATAGGTAGGGTATTAGGTCGAGGAATAGTTCCATCAACAATGTCGTCCAGATCCTTATCGATCAAAGTGTTTTGAATCGAGCGGGACCATTCCGCGTAATTGTCGGGACCCTCAAGGTAAGTCCGCTTGGTAACCTTGAGAGTGTCGAGGTCGAGACTGTCGGCCATGATGAAACTAAGTCGATGTTGAAGAAGGTTGGGTGATGTAAACTAAGGTGATGGCCCGTTGAGCTCCGTTGGTAGAGCAGCCGACTCTTAATCTGTTGGATATCGAGTTGATCACCGCTGTATAGTTTGCATGAAGATGTAATTACAAGGTGATCTATCAAAAGGGGATTGAAAAGGGCCAGTATATATATTGTTCAGGACAATAGGAGTTGGCGGCGAAGCGAGCGAGCGAGCGAGCGAGCGAGCGAGCGACAAAGCGACAAGCGGAAAGCGGAAAGCGAGAAGCGAGAAGCGAGAAGCGACAAAGCAAGCGAGCTCGGCGAGAGATGACAAAGCGAGCGAGCGAGCGAGCGAGATGAAACACAGGGGAACAAAGGCGTGAAGAGTGGATCCGCTATTGTTCCGCGTGATCTATTGTTGGGGAACAATAGGCGCGCGCGAGACAATGGATTTCGACAATACTCTCTCTGCTTCGCTTGCCTCTAGTAGTCGCGACGATCGAGCCATCGGTCTCTCCGGAATTGGAGGGCTTCTGGAGTCGAGTTTTCGCCACCCCGGGCGTGAGGCGAACCGGCGAAACGGCGAAAACAGGCAAGTCCCTCCACTTCTCGCTGGAACAGGCAAAGCAGTCCTCGATCACACGAACCTCGCCCGCTAGCGAGGCCATCTTAAACAAAGCGAGTCGGAAATATACGTCAGCGCAACTGACGATCCAAACGCGAGAGACATGACTCACCTCCGGATCGGTCGCAAGCATATCCGCCACAGTCAACTTGATCCTAGCGGTACGGCGAGCCTTTTCTGCGAAAGCCCAGAGGTGGGGCACGTCGAGGTCGGGTTGAGGGAGAACATCCTGGTCGTCCGCTACATCCTTAGTGATGGCCCCGGGCAGATCGATCCGCCGAGACGACTGTTCGTAGATTCCCTCGAGTGCGTGTATATCGAGTCGATGTCCGAGGAAGTGCTTGGTAAGGGCAGGGCCGATCGATTTGATGAGGGATGCGAGTTGACGTCAGAATGGTCAGCTGAGAAAGTCGCTGTTCGGTCAGACAATGCGACTCTGCGTGTGACCTACCTGTCGCTGTACCTCGACGAATCGAATAGGGAGTAGCGTGGACAACTTGACCGTCAGCTAGAGTTGGGTTTAGACCCGAAGCCTCTACAGCCTGGTTGAATTGAGATTCCAGGCTACCAGAAGTCATCGGAAGGTCGTCTGCCTTCAAGCCCAAGCCGGAACCTTGTTTCGGCTTGATGAACAGCGCGCGATTCTTCTCGCCAATAGAGACGGGGGGGTTGCTTCTACCGTTCATGGGTCCGAACCCCGATTGGTTGGCAAGACGAGTCAACTACAATAGTACAATAGTACGATGTAACAAAAGCTGGATGCATCCTTCAATAAGAAGAAGAAGGAGTTGTCGTTACGACTGTATACACGGGCGAGTATGGATTATATTTCGTTTCCAGCTTGTTCCAGGTAGGAGGTCGATATCCTCATACCGAGGCAAACGGATCGGACCGAGCAGAGCGAATATAGCGAATAAGAAAATCATATAACTCGGACTAGCTACACTATCAACTCGAAACACGAACACAACCGATTCACATTCCTCTATCCTGCCTATTACTCTAGTACTATACTGACACGAAGCTCTATACTGTATTGTATAATAGATCTATCCTCAACCTTGTTAACGAAATCTTCTAACCTAATGTATCCTTGGATTCCGCTGAAACCCGACCGCGACGAGCGCGAAGAGCGAAAATAAAAATAGGACCTGGGGTTCGGTCTGTACTGATTTGAAGCGAGGGGCTCCGCTGCTGGTCTCGAGAGAGCCGGTTACGTTGCGGTATCGCACTGGAATGATGAAGGTGACCGTTTCGCCTTCCCGAGAGGGGGCCGGAAGCGAGGCTTCAATGTCTTAGCCTGGGATGAGAGGGACGACGATGACGACGATGATGTTGGTGAAAATAGTGATGGTGACGGTGATGCGCTGAGCGCGATCAAGACGAGGCATTGAGAATTCCCTTCTCTAGGGTGTATCGCGTTCTCGGGTCGATCCCGAGGTCCGGCGTGATCTTATGTGAGGTGGGTCCGGTTCGTGACCAAGCGCCAGCGATCATGGTGTCCGATCGGCCCGGTTCGCAGGGGTAAGGATGATAGCGATCTGGACCTGTGGGTGGGTCGCTTGAATTGCGGAGGCTTGACGGTGCGTTCGACCGTAGGGTATGTATAAGTATCCCGGTCGAAATGATCTGGGCCGGAATAGCCTGGGGAGTTGTGGACCGAGATGGCCCGGCCCAGATCAAGCAGCTGCTATCTGTGGTGGGGTACGGAGGACGCCGCCGGATGCAGCGACGGCGGATATTATGGGAGGCAGGTCTGCGGATGAGATGCGAGTTCCAGTGAGGAGTGCCAGTTCGAACCGGTCTTGGCGAGTGGGGTAAATGGTGTAGTGATGGTGAGTGAAGCGGTGGAGATGTGGTATGAGAGTATTCGGATGAGAGCTCGAGCGACCAGCGCTCGATGGCTGCTCGAAACGACGGAGGTAGTGTTGAAATGGCGAGGACGGCAAGGATGATATCAGAGCACGAGCCTGATACACGACGTAGGAATGATACGAGAGGTGGGTAAGCCAAATGAGACTATTCAAAGCAGATTATATGCAAAACCTACTCGGGAATGCCATTGATGTATTTGAGCTCGAAGCTATCCCTCCGAAGGTATCGCTGGCCGGTTTGCGGCCAGACGGCCGGAACGCGCACATATACAAGCCTAATGGGCCGACGACAATCAGCACACGCTCGGAGAAGAAGTACAACTGTGACCGAAACTCACTCGTAGCGTTCGTATTCGGAGTAACCGCTCCACGAAGAACCGTCGCTCCAAAAGGAGTCCGTTTGGGTAAAGGTCGAGTCGGACGCCGAAACGGTCTCCTTTCCTCGAGAGTTGTCGCTCGAAGCCTCCAACGACTTCGTGTCGGTGAAGGTCGAGTCGGACGTCGAAACGGTCTTGGGTGCGAGGGAGAGATACGCGGGGTGAACGTGCGAGCAGACTGGAGACGTGCAGTTGGTGAGGTGACAGGCCATCTCGACGACGGCAGGTCGAACAGGGAGATGATCGTTCTTGCCGAACGACTTGATTTTCTGCCAGGCAGCCCGGATGGTTTGAGTGGTGAAAGGGCTCATATTGATTGGAGAGTAAGATCGTAGGTGATGGGTTGATGTAGGAGTTTGTGAGGATGGAAGACTCTCACACTGAAGATTCTGAAGAGGTAGAAGGTAGTGTCGAGGTGGGAGGAAACATGTATGCGACGAGAAGGGAGAGGGGGGATTATATAGACGATCTCGACTGGCCCAGGCGAGGGGGTTCGTCGACGCGCCATCCGGAAGGGCAACGTCGCCGATGACGTCGAAGCGCCCGTAGATTCTGTAGTCATGGGACCAGAAGATCGTACATAAGATGATTAGACTGAGGTGAGGTGCGGGGTGGTCAGGTACTGGTCGCTAGTCGCTAGTCGCTCCTGGTTGCTCGAACGAGCGCGAGACGAGAGCGAGAGAAGGTCAATCAACCTCGGTCATCGCGCGGACGGAGGCTTCTTGTAAGGTCACGTGACAGTTTGAACGACGTGTTCTCACGGAAGCTGTTCCCTGACGCGCGGGCCTTAGCGCGCGCTTGCGAAATACCGTGAATTGATACGCGCAGGTTACGGTTTGACAAATAGAACTCATATATCTACCTCAAAACTTGCTTCTTACTTTGCCCGCGTGGCGCAATGGTTAGCGCTTCTCACTTCTATTCCTCGTAGATTATGAGAGGGCTCCGGGTTCGAATCCCGGCGGGGGTTATTCCTTTTTAACCTGCATTTAATGCCTTTTTTTGGCCTGAAAATCGACGCGTTTTGACCCTGTCCGTCGAAACGTCGCGAGAATCGATGGTTCCTTCTCGGTCGCTTGACTAACGACATTCACAGCGGTTAGACGACAGGTAGCACATGTTGGATTCTCTCTCGAGAAGTACAATGTAGGGCACGGTATGGTATAGCAAATCTTCAGCTTTCGATGACTGAACACGTTGGCGGTAGCGTCAATGCGAACGCTGACGAGTTCATTCGCAAAGGAAGGCAGACCATTCTGGGTCAATCATGTCGAAGGATGTCTCGTTACCTTTCGTGAAACCCAGATTCATATTGCTAGTGTCATCCCCTTGAAGTAAAGGGAGATCAGATTTCGGGTCGATTCCGAAGTATTTTGCCGCAAGCGCGCGCTCACTGTGAGCGGATTTCCCCCGTGTTTCAAATTCATGATGTGCCGGGCGCGGGGCTTAAATCGGCCGGTCATCCATGGAATAACAGCAAAGGTTCAGTAAAAACTTTGTTCATAACGTATTCCATGTCTGAGCCTCGCTTCGACTGTATTCTGACGTGTTCAAGAACAGCCGATGATGCCAATTTGAAACGTGCGTCAGCATCATCGCGCTGAGGTTGTAGCCATCTCATCTCCTTGGCCTGCTTGCAGGAACTATCGACCAGCGACTGTAGTGAATCGTATATAAAACGCTGAGAAGGTTAGGTCTGCATACGACAGGTCGATACAGCGATCATCAGAATGTATCATGCTTCAAGAAGTATCGAGAAAGACGTCGATCCAAGCTCTGACGTCATTCGTTGATCGCTTGGCGGAGAACAAAAGAAAAGTTTCTGATCGAATCGAAACGCGTTGGTCATCAGAATTTTCAAGGAGAGGGACACGATCAAGATCGATTGATTGGTCAATTGACACCCACGTTCAACGATATCACCACTACTCGATCTATCTTGCTCGGACTGCCGTTACTTGATGCTTGACACGTTGATATACGCAGACTGATTTAGATATCGCGTTACGAGATATCTCCGCTACCACCGCAATAGATCACACCGAACTGCCATCTTCGCCATGTCTTCGGCTTTCTACTCCTCGTCGATCCCGGATGGGACCACCTCTACGATCTACGAAACAGCCCCACAACGCGTCTATCAGATGCCCGAACTCCTTCATATCATTGTACATTTTCTGGAAATGGAAAAACAGGACCTCGTCAACCTCGCATTGGCAGCCAAAGAAGGCTTTCCCGTTCCTGCTTCGGAACTGTACGCTCGCTCCAGCCATCAATGTCTTTCCAGCTTGTTCGACCAAGGTTGCAATTCAGTGAGTGGTGGGTGATCTGGGTGAATGAAGGTGGTCCTTTCGCTCCATGTCGAATTGATCTTTTTCCGGTTTACCATAGGATCGCTTTGCGATATACATCAAAGGAGTACGCGACCTGGAGATACCTACAATCGACACTGCCGATCAAGATCGGCCGGTTTTGGATCTTCCTCGATGGTTAGGTCAATACCCTGGATTGAGAAGAATACGCATGAGGTTGAATGGAGGGAACCTCTATTCGGTCGATCAATATCATTATCAAGGACGGGTTGTTAAAGTCGAGGGCTTTAGGACCCCACAACTTGGGCAGGGCAATATCTTGGCTGCCGATCAACCACCCTTCAAATTGCTAGGTTATCCCGCAGTCACATGGCTAGGATGCCTCGAGCTCTGGACCCGAGAACTTCCGCCGTCTGATTTGCCGCTGGTACTCGATAGCATCGTCAAGGACCTCGAACTACGATCGACGCTTCGACCTTCTCTTTGGAGTAAACTTCGCACGCTGGACTTGAAGGGGCTAAACCTGCCGCTACCAAGTCTCGAGGTATTGCTTGGCGGATGTCCCAACCTAGCCAGGCTATCGTGCACCTTATCTTGCTCAGGTAGCGACGCGGCCAGATATATGACTACCCTGACCGATATACTTCGAAGATCAGGACCGAGCTTGACTCGTCTCAGCTGCAAAACGAAAGGGGCCTGTGTGCTCATGTTCGCTCGACACCTCGGAGTTATTCCTGAACTAATAGTAAATGGGACTCTGTGGTGGGCCAGAACTAAGGTAATGGCGGAGAATGGCTTGCGCATCGCAGAGCCCGTACCATTGAAAGATGCGAAGGTCGGTTGCGTCCATTTGCTTCTACGCATGCCAAGAGGATGGCTGCAGCAATCGACCCATGAGATCCCCGTACCTCACGAAGTCGCCCAGTACATCCGGAACATCTTCCCGCCAAGTGCCTATATCGATGTTTACGGTGCAGACTCGGATAGTGGTTTGACCAGTCACGAAAACCTATGGACAGAGATCCTTCGGGTGACTGTGAGATCGTTGGAGGCAAAAGATCACGAGAAAACGGGGGCAGAAAGCGCAGCAGTGATGGCGGTGTCGTGAATACGGGCGAGGATCTACTTTGCGGTGTCGAGCGCGTCTGTTCAGCGTTCCTCTCGCTCTCGACACATGCGACAACAGCGCTTCTCTAGACGTTTAGCCGGTTGTCAGTTTCTTGCTTTCAAAAATTGGACATGAAAAAAATCACGGAGACCTCGCTTCCTCACATAACAACTTGCAAATCGATCACCTCACAAACAAAACCAAGACAGACTATCAGATAAATTTGGAATACAATCGATCGCATCCCGTCTGCATTTCCTCACAAACAAACTACACATTATTTGAAGGGGATCTCGATCGCTAGATTGAGCTTTACTTTCCACCAGAACCGAGACAGGGCTCGACAACAACCGTGATGACGCAGATCAAGCCCGCTTCTGCTCATCGACAAAGATGTCGTTCCCCTTGACGTCCGACCCAGCATCATCCATATCAACAACTTCGGTGTCGTTGGCCGAGCTACCACGCCCACGACCCTCGAACATTCCTCCTCCGAGCCTGTGCGGCTGGTCGAACACTGTACACGAAAATTTGCGCATACATGGACCACTGAGTGAGTCTTTTCTTCTTTGATTTCCTCTTCAGAAGATTACTTACCAATTGACGCATCTTCGGCGCTCATTCTCTTGGTTTCGGGGAAGAACAGGAAGATTATGACAAAGTAGAACGAGAGGATTCCGAGGTAGACGGCGTAGCTGCAAGACAAAGATATCGGTACAGCCAAGGGTGAGTGACGGTAACTTGAGGCGCCCGAGACGAAGAGCTTACTATTTCCATCCAATTTCTCCTAACGCGATAGGGTTGACGAATTGGTTGAAAGCATTGCCTCTGAATTGCCAAAGGTAGTCATTGCCAGAATGAAGGTAAAGTCCAGTAAGTACGCTATGCAACCCGATCCTAGAGAACAGAAAGCGCTAATCGGGTTTCGTGCGACTTACAGCGTGGCAATAGCCGTGAATAGGGCGACACCTTTGCTTCGAAGGTTGAAAGGCATGATCTCGACCGTATACGCGACCGGAAGAGGTGTGAATGCCGACGAATAGAAACCGAAGTAGCTGTCGCGGAAGGACTGGATCAGCAAAAGCAACTACGTTGTTTGCAGCCTGCAAGAAGTTCACGACACACATGAAGAGGAACGGAACGACCGCAGCTCCGACCGCCGACTTCTTGGTCATAGCGAACCCTGCCGACAGACCCATAATGGTTGCAAAGGTCAAGAACATGCCGACAACCGCGACCAAGAACAACGGCCGGCGTCCGAATCTGTCGACGTTGACGGAAGAGGTGACAGCGACGATCAAGTTGAAGATGGCTGCCAAGCAGAGAATGAGGTCGAGATCGAATGTTGGATTTAATTCGACGACGGAGTTGGAGCCGAGGAGATAGACGCATATATTCAAGGTTAACGACAACAAAGAGCAACGTCGATCTGTGAAGATGCTTACCAAGACCGACGTTGATCAAGGTTATCTTGATCGGTTCCGTGATCCCGACGCTCCTCAAGATGGGGGCCAGGTAGCTGAAATGGAACATATCGTAAGTCAAGACCACTCTCATAGGTTTCCACAAACGTACTAGCTGATGATTCCGTTGCCCATCCAGTTCAAGGAGAACGCCATGAGGATCAAGACACCCAACCTCTTTCTGTTTCCCGGCGTTCTGGTGAAATCCATAAACGAGACCTGTTGCATTTTGGCCTCCCTTTCGAGGGCGGCGTTGATCTCACGGAGTTCAAGTTGGACAAGTGGATCCTCCATGTCCCCATTGGCGTGGTACGTGGCCAGCATTTGGTGGGCTTCAGAGACCTTGCCTTGTTTCATCAGCCACTGAGATGACCGGTACCGATGTCAGTCAATGTACCGGCAAATTCGAATGGCACGTCCGACCTACTCTCGGAGACTCGGGACAGAACCACAGGATGGGCAGAATCATTCCCGGTCCCAGGATTTGCATGAGGGAAGAGTATCGCCAGCTCCAGTTTCCAGGAATGTACAGTCCGGCGACTACGCGTACAAACCAGAACCGAAGGAAGCTCGGACTCACGGTCAGCCCTTGGCACTGACGATGAGCTCATGCAAGACCACTTACAAGTAAGCAAGGCAGCTCCAATGGATCCGATATAAGCAAAAGCTACGGATCCCGCGGGAGTCGGATGTCAGCCATATGTCACACGGATCGACGAGATACGAGACAACAAGCAAAGAGGACAGCAGGACAGGCAACTCACTCTGATAGCAACTTCCCAAGATCGGCCTCAATCTAGGGTGTGCGATCTCTTGAATAAGGACAGGAGCAGCGACTTTGGACATTCCGATACCGACGCCGATGGTTGCGCGGCCTAAGGGAGGTTGAGAAACAGAAGGGCAGGGCAGAAGTAAAAGAGAGAGAGAAGCGAGAGCAGATGCGAGATCAGCTTCCTTCAATGGTCGACGAGACAGGCAGGAACGGACTTGCCTCCTATCCACATGCCCACATTGATAGCCAAGGCATTGATCAAGGTGCCAACGAATACAAAAGCCATTCCAGCAGCGATGCAAGCCCTCCTGCCGTACTTAGTCGAGATCCAATCCCCTAGGAAAGCAGAAGGTACCTATCGATGACGAGAGGCGGAAAACAATCAACTTGCGCGGTCGAGCGGATGCGCCGAGGATGGACTTACACTGGGCAGAAAATACGCTGCACTGAAATACGGAGTTAACGGAAGGCCGTGTCAGTCACTTACTAGGTTCACGCTCTACCCCAAGAGAAGACCTACCTGTAGAGACCGAGCCGAGCTCCTTTTGGAAAGTTGAAGAACTTCTGCCATGCGGGTATGGCTTGGAAACCTTGCATGAGACCGCCACCAACTGCCAGCGCATCGAGCTTGAATCATCGCGCTCCTATAGAGGATGCGACACGGAAAGGAACTTACATCCCTGATAAACAAGCAAATGAGCAAGGATCAGCGCCATGCATGACACCGGGCAAGCGTGACTTGACTCACATTGGTGGCGATCAATAAACACATCCCAAGTCTAGACGCGCGGGAGCAAGTCCGTCAACCGAGAAGATTGGTATCAAAGCTATCATGCGTGCGTGGTACTCACCCGTAAAAGACGTTCATCCGGAGGGCCGGGTCTCTATGCCATCGCGGATGGGTGTTGTCTACACATAGAGGAAAGATCAGCAATCCTCGAGGAATATGACAGGTCGATGGCTCGACTTGCTGGCAACGTCCATCCATTTGGGAGCGGCGGCGGACATGTCGGGCAGGCGAAAATGTGAGTCTTGTTTGATGATGACGCGGGGTGCCAGGAGATCGACCTATGATATTACTGCCCTTACTGCTAAGGTGTAGTTGGGGTGAAGCGGTCGATACAGTGCTGACTCTACACTTGACTTGGCCACCACGGGTACCCCAATCTCGCCTCCAGCCGCTGCTTATATAGACAGTCCTTTCAGTCTGTACCATGTCCCTTCGCCAATCACTTTCTCCACTTGGACGAAATTAGCGAACAGCTCGCTACGATCGCTACGGTTATCCTCCCGGAAGGATTTCAATCGTCCCCAGATTGGCACGATGAACCCCCCACTCGGCCCCAGCCCGTCGCGTGTCTCGCGGATCACGCTCCCCGAGCGATACGCGCGAGCCTCTCATGTGACTCTGGGATCCCGCGCTGCTTGCCGATCAGACTTCATCGATGCTCGCCTCGAGTGAGATATTACAGTGGCCGAACCAGCCTCGGTCGCTTGGACCGTCATCCGTCTAGCTCACAGGATTGACGTTGCCTTGCCCTCTCCTGTGGGCCAGAGATCTCCGTATACCCAGATGCGGCGCTCTGGATCCCTGACCTTTCGCTCAATCGCTTCTTGGCCGGACCGAGGCGAGCCGACTTTACGAGCTCACAGCGGTCACAGGGGTCCACATAAGACTACTTGTACATGAAAGAGCGAGACACGAGCTTGGATCATATCGCCCTCGTCAAGACTTCTCTGGCACGTTGATTCTACCACACGAACATTTCGCTACAAGCCGCAACATGCTCGATCTCGACTCAATCCTCCCTCAACTCACCCTGGTTGAGAAGATTTCTCTTCTCACTGGTTCAGATTTGTGGCATACTACACCTTTGGAAAGGCTTCAGATTCCTGCGGTGAGGATGACAGATGGTCGTAAGTCCCGGGTCTATCGATTCCGCGCGACCCTTGATCGTCGCGCCGGGGGAAGCGGCGAGCATGACGCTGATTTGGTTTCATATTTCGCGTGGCGGCAGCGGTCGGAGTGAGAGGTACAGCCTTCTTCGCTGGAATTGCTAGTAACTGTTATCCCGTAAGTTCCGAGTTATACTTTCTAGGTTTACGTCTTTGGAGAAGCAATACACTCGCAGAGCTAACGGGAGCCATCACATTTCCGATCTTTGAATCTGTGTCGAATCAACTGGACTGCTCCTCGCTGGACCCTTGCCTCTACCTTTTCAAACATATCAGTGTGCTACGGGTCTCGCTGCGTCTTTCGATCGGGACTTAGCGCAGGCATTCGGAGTCTCCATGGCAGCCGAATGCAAGGCCAAGGGAGCACACGTCTCGTGAGTCGTCTTACCTCTTTCTTTAGACCCGTGTACTTGATCGAAGGTGTTGACGATCTCTTGAGCGCAACATCGCAGTCTCGGACCTACAATCAATCTACATAGGTCTCCGCTAGGAGGACGGGGATTCGAATGTATCAGTGAGGATCCGGTGCTCTCTGGAGAACTCGCTGCGGGCATCATCAAAGGACTGCAATCGAACGGAGTAGCCGCATGCCCCAAGGTGAGCTCAACATCCAATACAGAAAGGAAGCGTAGGCCGCGCGTTGAGAAACTCCGACCTTGCAGCACTATCTCTGCAACGAGCAGGAATTTGAAAAGCACCGAAACAGCTCCGAAGTCTCTCAACGGGCGCTACGAGAGCTCTACCTCCGGGCGTTTCAAATCGCAATCCGAGAGAGTGACCCTTGGACTCTGATGACCAGTTACAACAAGGTCAATGGGTTGCACGTCGGGGAGCATCCCTTCCTGTTGAAACAGATCTTGCGGGAAGAATGGGGATACGATGGAATGGTCGTCAGCGATTGGTAAGCCGACGGATCAGGGGTCATGTAACGCCAACATGGACGATTTACCTACGTGGACGCACAGGTTCGGCACGTTCTCGACCGCTGAAGCCCTCGTCAGCGGAATGGACCTCGAGATGCCGGGACCATCCCTGTTCCGAGGTCAGGCGCTTCGACGAGCTCTGATAGGAGGCAAGATTGATGAGTCTCATATCGACGTGGCCGTGCGAAGGGTAAGTACGGCTACGCTGTGACATCTTCATGGGATAGCGTAATTTATAAGCTGGCTCCTCAGGTCTTGGGTTTGGCCAACCGGGCCATCGAAAGCGGGATCCCCTTTGAACAAGAAGAAGGCCTCATCGATACGCAAGAGGTCCAAGATTTCTTGAGAAGCACCGCCCAGGCCGCCATTGTACTGCTCAAGAATGAGGCCTCGCTACTTCCTCTTCAGCCGAAAAAGATCCGTCGGCTTGCCGTCGTCGGGCCTAACGCCAAGCTTCAAGTCTTGAGCGGAGGCGGGTCGGCGAGTCTGCGTGCCATCCGATCTTCCTCCCCTCTAGAAGGTATCCTTGCTGCTGCGGAGAAAGAATCGATCCAAGTGGAGTATACCCCAGGCGTCTTTGCCCATAGATATTTGCCACTGGTCAACCCGCTGGTCCGTAGCGCAAGGGGCGGGCAGGGTTATCTGGACCTTGACTTTTTCGAGACGGATCCTACGCGGTCGAGCGCAGAAGCTCAAGCTATTCATTCACTGAGCGTCGATACGGCCACCAACTTTATGGTAAGCCCCCACTCATCTACAGTCCGATACGGTCGAAGGGGTGTTCACACCTCTCATGATCTCTCTAGTGTGACAACTTGCCCAGCCATCTTCCCGCACAATGTTATATGCGCGTGTCCACGACGTTCGTCCCGGACAGCTCTGGTGTCTGGGAATTTGGTCTCGTTGTCGGGTGAGTCTTGTTCCGTCACTCAATTACAATCTCGCTCTCATTTTGGCCGCAACTCTCTCGCGCGCTTTCTGAAGCGGCCAAGCCACGCTTCTTCTGGACGACCAGCTTGTAGTCTCCAACCTCATGCCACAGACTGCTGGCGAGCTGTTCTTGCGTAACGGTTCCGTTGAAGAGCGAGGGCAAATCGAGTTGGAGCAGGGTCGCGAGTACAAGATGGTCATGCAGTGGAGCAATTTCCACCAAACCAACCCTAAGGGTGAGTACGTCCTGCGATGTGCATCACCGTGCAGTCGGGGTTAATCTTGAGCCATCAAATCCTATGGTACCCCCACAGCGAGCTTCAAGGCGTTTGGATGTTTCCGTATCGGTGCATCACCTCTTATCGATCTCGAGGAGGGAATCGTCAAAGCCATCGCTCTGGCCAAGGATTGCGATGCCGTCATCGTCTGTGCCGGACTGAATGAGGATTATGAAAGTGAAGGATGTAAGTCTTTTCAAAAATATCCAGCTAGGGGTCGGTGCGAGCTCTTAATTTACCCTTGCCTTCACTCTATCCAGTCGAACGACCGGATATGAAGCTTCCAGGAAGAACCGACGAACTCGTCGAGCGCGTATTGGAAGCCAACCCGAACGTCTGTGTTGTCGTGCAGAGCGGTACACCGTGCGAGATGCCTTGGTCCGACCGGGTACCATCTATCGTCCAGGTGAGGCAAACATGCTCCCTTTCAATCCAGCGCGATTTCACGGCGAAAGCTGACGGTCCCATCCTGTGGATCTGTTATAGGCCTTTTATGGAGGAAACGCTGGAGGTCTCGCTATCGGCGATGTCCTCTTTGGTCACGCCAACCCCAGCGGAAAATTACCCGTCTCGTTCGCTCATCGACTCTCGGACAACCCTTCTCACCCTTACTACCCTGGTCCGCACGGCAAAAGTCACTACTACGAAGACGTCTTTATGGGCTACCGAGGATTCGCCATGAGAAATACACCCGTGCTGGGCTGTTTCGGCCATGGTCTCAGTTATACATCATTCACCATCGGCGAGCCTAGGCTGATCGATCAGACTATCGACGTTAACGCTCGAACTATCGACATTCAGATCGAAGTCGAGGTCACCAACACCGGGTCTGAATACGCTGGTAGCGAAGTCGTCCAGCTTTACGTCAAACCAACCTCGACTACCAAGGTTCCCCGTCCTCTTCGCGAACTGGCCGATTTCCAGAAGATCCATCTTGAACCGGGTGCAACGGGCAAGGTTCGTTTCGCCTTGAAGCGGGACGCGTTCTCGTACTGGTTGTCGGCAAGAGAGACGACGGGAGCGTGGATGGTCGATACGGGCAGGTACGAGTTGTTGTTCGGGGTATCTAGCGAAGATATCAAGCAGCGTCTAGCTGTCGATGTCGACGAGGGTTTCGTTTGGAACGGGTTGTAGTATTCATACCTCTCTCACTTGATGCGCGATATCACGATGTATTCAAAACTGACAGGTGGAGAGCTATTACCTCCGACGACGATCGCTATCATGGGTTTCTACTCGGGTCGACTATCCGTCATCTAGAGACCTAGAGGGGGTCAGCGGTAGTAGATATGAAATCATGAGACGCGATTATTCCGCCCCTCACGGGACCGGACTAAACTGACTCATATGTCTCGCGCTAATGAAAGGGGGATGACTCCCCAACTGTAGGCCCTCGCCCAGCATGACCGAGCTGCTGACAAGATGCTCCATTCTAGATGTCTATCTGCAGAGGCCGCGTGACAACTCTGCGGATACCAGGTGACTCCCCCTTGGACTCGATCGAGATCCGTGGCTCAGGCCCCTACGATGTTGTTAGTAGTACTGGTATATAGTCTCCTCGAAAGCGCTTCTGCCTTCACTTAACGAGAAGGTCATGCCAAGCAAAACACGGTCTTTATCGCTTCAAGTAGGGTATACTTCTGTTACAGTAGCATGCACCTTAACATGATCACCACCATCCCGATGTTCCTCGCTCTCACCTTGATACTCTTGATACAATCCCACGCCAACCCATCATCCAACCTCTTCAAGCGCGCGCGGGATTGGCAGTGCGGCCAGATCAAATCCAGCGACAAAAATTTCCCTAATCAGTGCATCTGCTTCGATGCCGCTGGGGTTACTACGGTAGCGGGGGAGAGCACGGCTGTGGTCGCCTATGCGAATGTGAACGGGTTTCGGTATCCTGCGTCGGTAGGTCGAAGTCTCGCTGAGCTTTTCAATGAGTAGCGCGGCTCAGCTGAGGGTTCTTGTGTCCGATTGCAACTTCCATGGCGTCCTGATATACAGACAAGCAATAACGGAAATTGTCAAGTCCCAGACGGCGGGCCGGTCACATTAAATCCATACTCGACGACGGGAAAATGTTGCTCGTTCAGTAAGTCGTGTACCCCGCACTTGAACCTATATCATAGCTTCGCTGTCGACCTGGCTGCTGAACCTACCAGGCTGACCCAACCTCCCTACCTATTGCCAATACCGGTGTTTTGTAGCTTGTACTTACGGGCAATGCGGAACCGTCTGTCTGAACCAAGGTCAGGCTTGTCGGTCCGGGGTCCCGATTAGCCCTCTGAAACGTCGTATCAATGGGGACCGTTGCCCGGAAGGTGAGCTACGGCGGAGGCGCATCTTTAGAAGATACATGTGAGGGTCGATTGACTGACGATGACGATTCAACATTGATTTTTTGATTGTACTTGTCAGGTCTTACAAGCTGCTTGACGAAAGTTGGTGGAAAAGACGTCTTTGAGTGTATCGATACGAACCGGGATCTCGAATCTTGTGAGTGAGCCATGGAGTGAGAGCGATCAGACGATCACCAGAAAAATCCTGACCTCATCTCTTCGTTATTCCATGACTCGGATGATATTGTAGGTGGAGGATGTACTTCGCCAGATCCTCGGCTTGACAACTCGACTGCCGGCGTATTGGGACGGGATTGCAGTGAGATCGTAAGCCTAACGGAGGCGCGAACGTGTTCTCGAAAGAGTTTCACAAGCTGATCCCTGAACCTGAAATTAGCCTCATGCATCCGGAGTGACATGTAACAACGGCCAATGCGTAGTAAACAGCTGCGTACGGGGTTACACGGCTGCAGGGGATCGATGTGTCAGATCGCTTAAAGCCCGAGCACGGTCACATACAGAGGAAGGACGTAAGCGGCGAGGTAGACGCGAGATGTGATGTAGTTTTACTCAGCTGCTCCAGACTCGGAGCTGGATCGACATCATGTACAACGTAATTGTGACGTCTCGATTACCTTTTTGAATCTAGATGTTTCAGCTACCTGAAACACGGACATTGTCACATTTTCCCTCTTGTTCGAATGTCCGCCTTTCTCAAGAGTTGGTCGTCGCTCAAAGCCGACATCACTCTCAATTCACATACCATCACATCAATCTCGATATCAACACAACAGTCTGATCTCATCAACAGCATGACCTAGCCTCAAACTGACCACGATTAGACATGTCAGCATGGAACTCCTACCCGGATCCTCGCCTGCGTCACCCGGGTGCCTCCCCAGCGAGCATGCCGGGGAACGCCACGCCCAGCTACAACCCCGGTATAGGCTCGCCCGCTCAACATCTCTACCTTGCCTCACCTCATAACAACCCTTACCTCGGCACCCCTAATCCATACCTCGGTACACCTAATCCGCACGCCATGTTATCACCTGGAGGAGGATCTTACCCGTATCCGGCTTACAACCCCGCTGCCTCACCCTATGGGTACATGTCTCAAGCGGTCCCGGTACAGATGGTCCATATCCCGATGTACGTCGAGGAATATAACGGCGATAATCCTTGGGAGTTGTTCTTCCAGCTCCGGGATGATAATAATCTGGATCCTTATTGGGTAGATTGGGCTCAGACCGAACTAAATAAGGGGACGATTCCAGAGTGGGCCCAGAGGGAGTTCGCCAAGGGGACAGGGGCGGGTGGTTTCGGTGCAGGTGCAGGAGCTGGAGGGGCAACGGGAAGGGATACGTTACCTCCATCGATCGGCAGGGGACCGAGGACTTATAAACCGCCCAACGCGGCTGGTCCATCGGGATCTGGGTCGCGGTCACTTCCACCCAGACCTCCGGGTGCGACCAAGGCGCGACCTTCTTCAGGTCGACCTAGAGATCGTGATCGACACGGCAAGCCAGAAAAGGAAAAGCGGATCTCGATCTCAGATGCCAATGCGGTTCCTGTACCTCCTAAACACCCACCACCGGATCCACCGAGCGGAGTTCAGGGCATGGACTCGCCGACTACTCCGGCTACGATCACGGCTACGACCACCATCCCGCCCGGTCATACATCCTCCTCGAATGCAACCTCCACCTTGAACACGAACATCAATTCAACCTCGACTTCGACCTCAACCCCGGCGCCGATGATCTCCCTCTCCCGGATGAGAGAAGCCAAAGCCCAAGAATACACTCGAGCGCTCAAAGAGAACCGGCCGTTGAATTTGAAGAACGTCACACAGACCACCGCTACTGTCGCTACAAATAATGGCGAAGATGAGGTGACGGTCTTTCCCGGCTCTTCCACGCTTGATAAGGGTGATGGTGGGGGTCCGATGGAGGATGTCGATATGGCCGTGTCGGCATCCACGTCTGCCCCCACGCCTGTACCCCCAGTCGCAAGTGAAACAGAACCATCCCGGGCTGGAGCTGGGTTGGACAGTGGGATGCGGTTGAACGATGACGAGATTGCTGTCTATCGGCTTGGACAGAGGGGGATATCGAACGAGTGAGTATTGTCTTTCCGTTTTCTGGACCGTGTTGAGCCCACTTGATAGCGGGGGTCAGAGGACGTCTGCGATTCACCATATTACGTGATACTGATTGCACATTTTTTTCTTCCCGATGGCGATAGATATTTAGAAAGCATACTCCGTCCCGATCCAAATCCGCCTACCCATGTCCTTTCCCCAGAAGAATCCTGGAGTACGCCAGCAGGACGGGTCAAGAAGGGGTTTTACGCCGAGGTGGTGGCTCGATTAGTAAAATCGCGGGTGGAGGCTCGGGCCAGACAACTCGAGGAGAAGGGTGGAGCTGCACATAGCGATAACGATGGCGATAATGATACTCTGGACGGAACAGGGTGGGGATTGGGGTGCGGGCCAATAGGTTCCGGGGACGAGTTGAAGAAGGAAGACGATGAGGGCGTGTCGATGGGCTGGGACGAGAGCGAGTTGTGGCCGGCAGAGGAGTGCGACAAGGATCTGAGCGATTTGGTACTTTGACCATCATCTATACATCCCAGTGACGGAGTCGAGTAGCTAGGCGAATTCGAGATGAGGGGATATGAAGCTCGTAGACCTTCGATACCGAGCTGGAAGCGGATGCATATTTTCATTGACGACAGTCTTCGCTTGTGATAATAGTCTAGACAACACAAAGAATCACGAAAAGTCATAATGTTTACAAGCTCGGTGGCCGTGATGCGTGATGCCGAGAACAATATTGTTCCGTCTAGTCTGTCTGCCCGTACGCTCCAGATCCCTAGAGCCGCCCGAATGACCTAGAGACACCATGAAAACCGGGGCGATGATGGCAAAAGCTCCTCCTGCCTATCTAAAACGTTCCTTGTATCGTCAGGCCGACTATCCCTGATCTACAAATTCCACCCTAGATTCAGCAATAGCAAGTAGGCAGCCCAGACGACCGCCTAGAGGCTAGAATCTCGCGCCTCTTGCAGAAACAGTCTTCACAGAACTCCCATCTTGAGAATTTTTCCGGGTATAGTATGTGATGGGTATCGCAGAATGTCCGGTTCACCTCCTCTCTTGGAAGTTGTATGTGGAAGCGCAAGATAAGGCGATTATCGAAGCATTCGAAGTAGTATGACACCGGATCCATGTAGATAGGGGGGTGACACCAATCCGATTCCTGCTTCGCCACCCAGTCTTTTGCATGATTCAAGAACTTTTTCTGGATTTCACCTTCCGACTCCGGTCGCACCATGATCTCAAGACCGTCGCCCAAGTCTTTAAAATTCCCGTCGGCGCGCGTCCTGGTCAGAGTGTCATAGACGTCTACGATTTGTGGCTGAAAGACGGCGTATCCGAGGTCGTCGGAATGAAAAGGTTGCGATTTTCCCCACATAATGAAACGGGTGAAGATATCCGTTCTCAGCTCCTTAGCGAGATCCGCCCACGCTGAGCGGTCGATCTGCCCGTTAGATATGGGGAACCGTAGACCATAACGGGGTTCAAGATCTCCGGCTGACTCTGATTTGGTAGTCATGTCTCCTTGTGAATACTGTGAGCCTTCTTGTTCATCGAGCTGATGTCCGGTTGCCCAGGCGCTTAGACTTTCGGTCATTGAGGCGTGGGAAGAGTCACTGCGCCCTTCGTCGTCTCCTTCCCGGATTTCCTTGGGATTGCACGACAAGGACGAGGGTTGAGCAAAATCTGGAGGCAGTTCGACGTTTTGCAAAGTATGGATAGTCTCAATCTGCCTCGCTTCAGCGGTCCAGTCCCCAATATCTGGGAACCATCCGCCGACACTGGGATAGGACTGGTCGTCATATACTAGGTCGAAGGGGTTGGACGAGCAAGTATACTGCCCGAGTTGACCCTCCATGATAGAGCAGTAATCTTTTTGATAATATCCGTATCAAGCAGTGACATTCATCTAGAGCCTCGGGGTGCGTTGTGCAAGACAGGAGCTTTCCCTTTTCTTGGTTGGGATAGTACAGCCGGATGTCTATATATCATCAGCTCATGAAAGGAGTGTGGCTAGGAGAACCCCCACGGTGCGAAACTCGACGAGGTTTGTTCAAGAGGCGGTAGCAAGTAAACGAACTTCCTTTATACCGTTCAAGATGCTCGTACAGCACGCCAGCAGCCGGCGGACGCAATCGACACGCGCTGAAGCGGAGAAGGCTTGTGATTGAAGATTCGCGACTCGCTGATCTAACAATTATCATGTTCCCCAATACGGCTAGCCAAACAGAAGTACGCTGTACCATAGTTTGGCGGTGCGGCTCACAAACTAGATGTCAGATCCCAGTACCGCGAAGTCAAATAGACGGTACTTAGAGTGTTTCATAATCGAAATGATCTTTCAACTATGCAATGCTCAAGGTGAGATTTCACCGATCTCGGATCGCTTGGTACGGAATTACATACATGCATTTGTACTTTTAGGGTATACAGATCTAGTCGATCTTTTTCCGTATCGGCGAACCCGATATCGCGCCACGCATAACGAATTCGCCAATGACATTGAGGAAAACGTTGTATGCGATAAGAAGAGATGCGATTGCAAAGTGGCTGATAGACGAGCCGATTTCGAGCCAAGAACCCGTCGTCTGCACTTGGCGGAAGAAGAACAGGCAAATCGCTAGCAACGCCGAGAACAACCAATGATCATTCAAAGCTATATCGACGACCAAGTGTTACGAATAGACTCACGTTCGCTCATCGCTAGCGTCAGCAGGATGAGGGCAAAAGGCGGTAGTCGCTGTCTGGAGCATATGCTCGCAAAGGCCGCCGACAAGAGGATGAAGGGCACGATGATCTTGTACATCAGCAGTGTCGACATGATCGCTGGCTGGAATACCGGAACCAGCCGGTAGACAGGAGCGAGATAGAAGCTTGCGATGCTAGCGACGTTGCCGGTGCAAAAGAAGCCCTGTGCAAGCGTAATCGTAAGCTGTGTCGAAGTTTCGAAAAGATCGCAACACCACTCACCGCATGGACTAAGAACAAAAAAGACAACGCTCTTGCTGCATCTGGAGTCTGTATGAGCCGATATGCTGTCGAATCAGGCGCTCTTGATGTCGTTTCGGAATTCATCCAGACGGCGATGACTGCAGCGTAATTGATGAGGAAGAGAATTTCCCAAGACTGGGATAGCAGGAGATAGCTGGCGGAAAAGGTGTTGTATAGGAGAGCGAGGCGTAGATTCGCGCTCTGACCAGCCTTGAAACCGGAAAACAAGGGGAACAAGATCGAGTAGGCTACAGTAAAACGGACGTTTTAGTTCCGACCCGGTTCGATTTCAACGGTCCCGGCTCACCGAGCAGTATCCATCCAGCGCCTCGTGCGGTCGAATTGATAGGATCTTTCCGACCAAGGCTATATGCAGCCCAGATCGCATAGACTGAAAGGGCGCCGGAGAAGTATAGTTGTACGCCGAACGTCCGCTTCGCTGACGTCCAAGTAAGGTCTGTTGATGTGCAGCTTTTCGAGAAGCAGTAGACGATGAAGCCGTAGTTGATGGCAGCGCCCGCTATGCTAAGATAGGGGTATTACTCAGCGGTTTGCGTATGCTGACGATTCACTTTTCAGGTCTACTTACAGAATGCGCAAGTCTTCATCTCTCTCGACCGGCAAGAGAGCCCATGCAGCCGCGCTGAAGAAGGGGAAACTCTTCCGGCAAAAGTTGGCTAGACTGAGCTCTCCCTGTAAACCCGCTCTTACGCCCAAAGGCAAAAACCCTAGGCACCAGACGATTCGGTGTTTGTACCCCATCTATCAAGCGTCCAAAGTAATCAGCGGTTCGAATAGATAGCACGGACATGAGCATATCACTCACCGCCATAGCGACGAGCGCGCCGGAGTATAACGCTAGTTGGGCCAACCATTTGAGCGCATGAGCGATATTGTGCGTGCGTATCCGGATTCCGCTAGATCCCTCCCATAGGTTGACCAGGATAGCTCTTCCGAGGTAAATGGGAAAGGCAGCGTAGATGGCATGCCAAGGCGACTCCTCAATCACGGCACCAACAATGACCGTCGCTCCGGCTGCAATGGTGAGGATGTCCGCAGGTAGTGCATTCCTCTGCGGAGTAGGCGCGCTCTTGTTGATTCCAAAGACATGCCGGACGTAGAGCAAAATATAGATCCCGAAGAACGTATAGCCTAAAGAGACAATCGACCTCAATTTAGACTGTTCGTAGGTGTCGTAATAGGCTAGACCGTCGAGTGCCATGCCAGCGATCTGTCGTGCCGTTTCTGTTGCGTTCTTGTAATCGCCCGCATCAAGCTGCTGGATAATGGACAATACGGGATCTTCACCATAAACGTCGAGCATACTCGTAAACGGGCGGAAATTCAGTTTTCGAGCGGCAGTCCGTTCTGTTCACGAATCTGGTTGTCAGTCAAGTTCTCATCCTGTAGCGTTTCCAAATACTTACTTTGCTTGGTATCAAACTGCTCCAGTACGCTCTTCGCGTTGCCGAGCATTAACCTAGCTCGGGTCCGTTCGACACCCACAGCCGGTTGCAACAAATCCTCTGGTAAGATCCCTACGCTGTTCTTGGGCCAGTTTCCCCCGACCAAGGCGGCCATCAACATGGTCAGATCGACTTGATCCACGTCCCGCCTCAAAAGTCCGTTGAAACCCCAAGGTTGGGAGACTTGATCGTGCGAGCTGGGTACCGAATCCGTGAGTGGTGATCGGATTCCCGAGCCCCAAGTTATGTAGGGCGTTCGGGTATTGTCCGGGTCTAGATGAAGGCAAGCATGGTGAACTTAGTCAGCTTGGAAGACTGGATGGACTCTGTATACTTGACCTACGTCCATCTCCGTGGTTCCCAATATTGCTCATCCCATGATCAGCGCTACGAATTTAGAAGATTGAAGCCGTCAACCGAATAACCCTATAACACGAGTATTCACACTGTCTAGTGCTTACGTGAACAAGTACGCCGTCCGGTCGTCCTGAAAGAAGAACCGCATTTCTTGTTCCACCTTGCGTACGATGTTATCCACGTATTGTATGCTGTCAATGTACTCCTGTACAGCGAAATATCCTCCAGGAAGGTCAGCCGGGATGCTAACGTCTGTGTCTCGAAAGGGATGTTGATATACTCGCCTTGGAGTGAGGACCGAATCCATGCCCAGTCGTATCTAAACCGAGAAGGTGGAGGAAGAACACGGTTCCCGGTGCTCTCAGACGTCGAGCCAGCTTGTCATCTTGCTGAGCGCGGTGTAATAACGATTGAAATCGATCGAACGAGAATGCGTCTAATCGGGTAGCATCTATAATCGACTGATCCATCAGCCCATGAACCCGACTCAGGTATCATAATGACATCAACCTCGATGACGATAAGGAGACTGACCGCTAGTGAAATCCTCATCGTCCTCGTGGTACATCCACATCAACACCTTCCGATCGGGGTCTAGTGGATCGTCCTCGCGTTTCCCCCCTGGCGGGTGACTGGCGAAGATAGGTAGGATATCGGGCGAGCCGAAAGTGAAGGCTGTAGATGATTGGTTGAGGATAGAGTCGAAGTTTACAGGGTTGTGTTTCCAGCCTGTAGTTGATCACGAGTTGTACGTTGTCAGAGTCGGTAATTGAAACGGAAGTGTTGCTTGGGAAGGCTTACCTTTAAAGACGGCACTTGGGTCTTCCCAGAGACCGCCTAGATAGAGGCGCATAACGTGATCAGCTATTCTTCATCTGGAAGTAACTTTCGAGAACGGGTTTTGCATACCAACCTATAAGAGCAACGTCTAGCAATAAGAGATAAGTCAATAGAACACTCGAGGCAGGTAATCCTTTAATCAAGCTCATACTCACGGCCCGGTCTGCTTTCCGTAGGTACCCTCGCATGAGATATGCCAAAACAACCTCGTTCTTCGATTATGGAGCGGAGATAAGGTGCCATAACTTCTCCGGATGGCAGAGGTATTCGAGGAGAACCAGTCGGGGTGAATACCAGGTCGGCTCGGAGTCCGTCGGCTACGATTACAGGAGGAGTATGTATCAGCGCGATCAAGCTAGTTCATATGATTCCTATACGATCCGCGGCTCACCGACCATCAATACGAGTCTATCTGCTAGTGTTTCGTCTCCTTGTTCGTTCACCGGGTGAGATCGGTCGATGTGAACAATAGGCGAATGGAAATAGGTGTCGAACATGGCCAGGAGGTAGGTCAGGTGTAGGACGAGGCCGAGCCCGACCACCGTACGGGACGATCTCGGGAAAGCGGCCATGATACCGTACGATCAGAAGACTAAGCTGAAGCCGACCAGCTCTATCAGCTGAATGATACGGTAGGCGTTGATGTATGGGATGCGGTCATGTAGATAGACCTGTCGACCAGAGTCATGATTGTGATGTAGGGTGGTCCACGGTACTAGATCACGTGATCAACCTAAACGTCATCACTAGCCTGGGACCTACTCACATCATCAACATTCTCGAGTGATACACTACTAACTATTATATCTATTACCCTATCCTTACTGTTTAAGACGACACCAGACCGGAACTACAAGGGTCGCAAGAACAACGTCTGGTCAGTATGATTTGGCATCGTCTTTGCTATCTGATCCTGATCCGATACCGCATTGTTGAACAGCGGTGCGATTCACTGGGTTCTCGGGTAGACAAGGCTTGAATGCTGAAAACGGTTCGAACACAAAAAGTACGCTCGTGTACCGAACCGTATCATACAGGCGTTCCAGTCTGACCGCATCAACATTGTTATATCTATCCTCAGATTCTCAACACATTCGAGCTGGTTTAAGGTTATCTCGCTCCGCAGCGGCATTTCGACTTCCCCATCAATCTGTCAAATCGACTCCTTACGAAGCGTGTTGACAATACATCTTTTACGACCGCCTCATCTCGCAAACGGCTATATGCAAAACCTGGCATCCTCTACTTAGCCGGAAACACTATCACATCCTTGCCGCAGCCGAATTGCGGTTGTGAATATTCTGCAAAAGCTCCACTTTCGACCTCTCTCGACGCGAAACGCTTCTCGTCAAAATACGTCCGTCGCCAGGCTCGCAGCCAACGCTCCACGTCTCGCAATGAGCGCCGAAGAACCGATCGATATCACAATCACAGGTTCTAGCGAACGGGTCTGGCGCTTCGAACCTTCGCCGGGAAGCCGAGCGGTATGGGAGAATGACATGCTAGTCGAGATGATCTATCGTTACGTCCATCGTCTCGACGGCTCTCGAGCCGTCATCAACGGGATGGTCTTGTGCAAAAGTCGATTTTGGCTCATGGCGAGGATCTTATATCGAGACTGCCATGTCCATGACGTTGTTCAAACATTTCTGGAGGAGTGTTCATTGGTGAGTCTCAGTACGACGTGGATTGAAGCAGGATTGATTCATTTTCAAGCAATGCCCAGGAACGCTTCACTGGATATCTCAACTCTGTGCGAATCCTGCGTCTCGACGGTGACGATCTGCAGCCGGATGGGAACTTCACCGCGAAAGAAGTTGCATCTCGACGACGAGCTCAGATGCCCAACTTGAAGGAGGTCCGTCCAGTTGAATCATGCGACAATCATTCGACCATAGAAAGGACGATCGAAATCGAAGGACAACAAATCGTTGTGGAGCATTTCGTATACCCATTCCGCCTTGATGCTTTAATCGAGACGAACATCTCGGTTGGACCGAGCGACGCACAAACCGAGGGGATCCTGACTGGTGTCAAGATTCGTCCCCACCCCGTCGGCGAGGTTGAAGAAGCACAGCTAGGCTTAGTAATTGCTCTGCTGAACAGGAGACCGTCTCTTGGGCTTAGTATGTCCCAGACTCATCCGTTCGCCAATCTACGTACATTGGAGCTCTTACCGAGTCTCGGCTGGCGCTTCGCCAAGCTCGACCAGCTAGACAGGCTACACACACTGGATCAAATCCTTAGCGTGTGTCCAAGACTGGGCCGACTTGCCTGTCGGCTCAAGGACTCTCCAGTCACAGCAAAGACCCTCAACCGGGTTTTTTCCAAAGGAAAGAACTTGGTATCTGTTCACATCGAGACCCATGGGTTCTTGACACCTTACCTCTCGGCTCTGAGCCGCTTCGAACAGGTGACGCTGGCCTGCACCACGCTGTTGACCGAGACGGATCTTGATCTACTTTATGGTCATGTTAAGCCGGATCAGCCCTTCATACCTCGACTGAGGCATTTCACTTACGGAGTCACTACGGGCTTAATCGATGCCGTTCGGGCGGGGGATACGCCTTGTAACAAGCCCTATTCGGTCGCTCGCTTGATACGAAAGCTACTACCGCGCGACTGTGTTTTCGCGACATCGACGGCTCATTACCACTCTGCCTATGGACTGAAGGAGCCAATGACACAATGGTGGAAGGACTTCACGGGCATCATGGACATCATGATGAAGGAGATCGATCCACCTCAGCCTGCCATTATGCCTCTACCCCGGGAGCCATAGCGGAAAATGGCACAGAAATCCGAACATGGCTTATGGTGAGTCGACGGGTCGACACCGAGAAAGCTTTTCCGATCTGACCGCAGTCACTCTACATATAGTCATGCTCTGCAAACTACCACAAAATAACGTTTCAACTTTCACCCTCGACTTCGAGGTTCACGCGCTTTTATTGCGAGCATTCGGCTCGCAGCCGAATACACCTCAAACATCAGCCCAGGAATCGCAGGATGCGGCGCGACACGATCAAACACATATACACGGATATCTTACGGAACACGACTCAGCTTCAGCTTTTACGAATTACGACTTCCTTCCTCTCCGAACCTATTCTGACCTCATCGCGTGCCAAATAAAGGCACGACCGCAACGAAATGTCTACTTCTCATTCTTTACGTTATCATGTACCATCAGCTCGACAGCGAGTCTTAATGTCATCGGAATGAGATATACGTGCTTCTGTTGTAATGCGATGCAACCGACGGTGATGTCATAACAACGCCAGTAGTGTTACGGCTCCGGCGCAACGGCAGCAGGGGATTACCCGGGACCTACCGACCAATAGCAAGTAAACGCATACTGTAACCCGAGTGGATGGAAGTAAAAACGAAGCAGTATTGTTGATCAACAATAGCGTCCAGATGTTACAAGTGATTTGACCAATTCTATACAAGTCATGCCTCAGTTCAAAGAGCGATCTCGATTCCTTTTCTTTTCGACTTGGCGGACTCTCGTGCAAGACGTCTACTCAAGCCTTGTTGTGCTCGATCTGCCATCGCTCCCACTCGATCAGAGCCAACGAAGCGAGCGCCGGACCATAAGGCATGGGCGTGATAGGAATCTTTCGGTAATGCTCCTCATCATGACCCATGCCGGTCCCGAAGGAGACATTGTCGAGTTGACCGTCAGGGCGGATGTTGTTGATCACTCCCTGTAATGCGGCATCGGCACATTGCAAGTACTTTTCGCCTTGAATCAGACCCTACGAGCGTTGGCAGCGGAATGTAAGCCACAATTCGATGGCATGAGCCGACGAAACTTGTACTTACCAATCTCAACCCCATGTAGATCCCTGCAGCAAACCCGGCCGTAGCGCTCGTCTCCACGTAGCTCTCCCGGTCGACCAACAACGTGTTCCACATGCCCGACTCCCTTTCCTGCACCCTTAACAGCGCGTCGACTTGTTTCTTGAACGTGCTGACCAAGAACCTCCTCAGCGGATCTTGCTCGCCGAACGTGCGGTCGTGCTTCTTGGCATCTTCCGCCAACAGCTCGATGAAGAGGGGGATTGAGATGGTGATCCAGCAGTTACCTCGGGCCCAGAGCGCCTTGGCAAAGTTGTGACCGACGGTGACCTTTTCCGGGGTGAATTCCCAACCGTGGAACCAGAGACCGGTGACCGTGTCCATAAGATACTGGATGTGAAGCATGAACTGGTATTTTGCTGCAGAGTCGATTGACGGTAATCATCTCAGTCAACATGCTCAGATTTCCTCAGCTCTCAAACTCACCTTCCTCAATGTACTGGGGCCGATCGAACAAGATCCCAATCTTCGCCAACGGGATGACTGCGTTGTTCAACAAACCGCTTTCAATCAGTCTCATACTAGAAGATAACCTCACGATAAGAGAAGCGAAAACTAACCGGACATCATCAGGGTATCGTCCCAAAGTTGGTCCTTGTTGACCTCGAGGTACGTGATATGCTGGAATCCTCCCTCTTCCGTCCCTGTTGGAGCCCGAAGCAGGGCATCATCAGCCTAGACTCTCAGTAACGTTTGGACCCGCATGATCAAGAAGGTTATCGACTTACTGGGCAACTCGTTCATGATCCACTCTGCCCACTCGTCCAACCACTTCACCCACAGCTTCTTCTCCTCGACCTTCTCCTTGCCTTGCTCATCGACGACGAGGTTGTCCGAGACGATGCACGCCAGACTGTAAAAGGGGGACATGGTGTTGATGTTCTTGGGAGCGCCTTTGCCCTTCCACACATCGTTTTGCAGGCGGAACCATGAGAGGGCGGTCTGCAGGGAGTAGCTCGCTGCGGATGACGAGGGTGTCAAGGCAGCGTGCTAGACCAGGCGAGAATAAGGATGTCTGATTAGGAACTTGCAGATGCTTATGGGAGTTTCTGACATCGGCTTACATGATACAGTCCTGTAAGGGCGATTCCGTGGGCTGCACCGGTTTCAAAAGTGATGCTCGAGATCAGCTGGATATCCTGAGGGCTCTTCGCTTTCGTCGAACCGCTTACTCCACTCCCATCCTCCGAACCCTTTCGTATCGATGACGGTACCATCAGGGACTGCATTTCAAGTTAAGAGATCGGCCAGATCAATACGCTAAAGATATATATCTGGGACACGGCTATGCCTACTCACTGGTCATGAGGAACTCTCCCGTCTCATCTTTGATGTTGACCAGTCCTTCAGTGAGACTTCGGATCAGTTGTTCGGCTCGTTCGATAGTCAAGGTGGACATTCCGTTGGTGTTGCGCTGAAGTTGATGAGAGATGATAGAGCAGATTCGTATGCCTGAGTTACGTCAACAGTTCAAAATGGCCAGTGGAAGAGCAAGTTGGGTGTTGATTGCTTGGGCTTGAATGTCGTTGTGACAACAGCCCCTGAACAACGTATATCGACCTGGAGTTTCGGCTCAAAGTTACAGCAGCGAACGGTCTATGTTCGTACCCTCTTCCCGCTCAAGGTCGGTGCAAAGATATCGACTTTGCGCCGAAAGACGACGTATCGTGGGAGGTACAGATCTTGACAAATGCTGAGACTCGCTGGAGATGGAGGTGTCGCCAACTTCGTCCCTTCGGTCAAATCGGTTTCATCGGCTTCATACGCACAGGAGGTCGATCGCTTTGACCGGTCCGGGGTAAGCCTTCTAGCGCGGAACCGGCCCGCTTAAGCGAAAGGAAAAGCTTCCGTTCCCCCCCGAGAGGTGTGGAGAACGTTTCAAGGGGGGCGGTCGTGATCCGCGCTCTGATCAGAGCTTTTCCTAGCAACGGGCTCGACCTTCTGCTGATCTCCACACCTCGTCCTTTTTCGCAGCCATCATTCTGCACCTACGACTCGTGACCTATGATCGCCAGACCGATCCAACCTTGTTGTTCTTCTTGCGAACCGGAAATAGCGCCTGGACCCGCTCGCTCCGGGCAAAAAGCCTCTCACGCGCTCCATCGCCCTCGGTCGATATCCCGTCATCTAGCACGGCTCCGACCGACAAGTCCCCGACCATACGCTCCTCACCGACACCCCCTTCTTTGACGCTGGTCTCGTATGAATGACGGTGCGATACATCTCCCATGTAGCCCGGGGGCCTTTTGCCAAGCCCGTCCCCTGACCGGTGCACATGCGACCTCCCTCTGGCCCGAACATATGGTTCTTTTTCCGATCATCCCGAACGAGTCACGGGGAGACGGCGCTGAATTGAAACGCCTCGCTGCTCTTGCTGTGTCAGGGGGATGATCGGCTGCCTTTTTGGCTCGTCTCCTACCAGACGAACAGACTCGGTGTAAAGATACTTCAATTCGAGGTAAGAACGGCCCGGGGTGCCGTGGGGTAGGAGGCAGGTGAGCAGAGAACGTCGACAGACGCTGTCTGATCGCTCAGCAAAGACCGAAGGGATATATA
This sequence comes from Filobasidium floriforme, assembly GCF_021052385.1. NCBI lineage: Eukaryota > Fungi > Basidiomycota > Tremellomycetes > Filobasidiales > Filobasidiaceae > Filobasidium > Filobasidium floriforme. The sequence continues at coordinate 415,578 of NW_025763648.1, forward strand.
CACGAACACCGCGGGACCCCCTTACTAGTCTGTGGGGTACGAGAAACCCCTCTACTGTTCGCTCATCAGTATCGGTACACCACCATCACTTCAACTATGACGACTCCATACAACCATCACGACGAGAAGAAACTCTCGACCGAACACCTCGAAGGTGGCATCCACGCTGACGATGTGGAGAACGCGCTCGATGACAAGCACGTCGAGGGCGGCAAGAAGAAGGGAGTCAACACGCAACTAGACGATGCTGCCGCTCTTTTGGCCGCACACGGTGGGCATATCGAGTACACTCCCGAGGAGAACAAGCGGGTGTTGCGGATGGTCGATCTTTACGTCTGCGTACCGGTGAGCTTTGGTCATGGAAAGGCTCGTTTGAGTTGACGAGCGTAGGGACTGACCCGGGGTCTTTACCATCAGATGTGTCTGGTCTACTGGCTGCAGCAGCTCGACAAGTCCAGGTGCGACATCTCGACCATCGATTTCTCGTTATCCTCGAGTGCTAACGCATCCTCTTCCTGGTCCGACATGTCTTGATCCGATCCGCCAGTGTATCTTACGCTGCCGTGTTTGACCTCCGAGAATCGACCGGTCTCGTCGGGACGCAATACTCGTGGCTGTCCTCAGGCGTTTACGTCGCTCAATTGGTCTTCCAGCCACTGAGTAGTTACGCCTTGATCGTCTTCCCTGGTGAGTTTGAGGCAAGATCGTCATGTCTGGAACACTCCAGCTGATCCCGGTCGCTATCGCAGTGAAATACTGGGTCATGTTCAACTTTACGGCTTGGAGTATTTGTACCGCTGCTACCGCCGCCGCCACCAACTTTACCGGTCTCATCATCTGTCGGATCCTCTTAGGAATGTTTGAGGCAACGATTCTCCCCTCGTTCATTCTGTACGTGGTAATCGTTCCAGTGATTGGTATTGTAGAAACACCCTAATGGATGTGGCAACTACAGCGTAACGCAAATGTGGTGGACTCGACGAGGTGAGTCTGCCTCTTATATATACCCTATCCAGAGTTGCGTACTGAACGAACTTGATGCTAGAACAATCGTACAGGACCATCGCATGGCAAGTCGCCAACTCCATGGCGGCCATCCTGGGACCCCTCCTGTCTTACGGTGTCGGCCACGCCAAGACCGGGTTGAAGCCTTACCAAAGCATCTTCCTCTGTCTGGGTCTCGTCTCCCTCGGCCTGACCTCAGTGGTCTGGTGGCTCATGCCCAACTCGCCTACGACCGCCAAGTTCTTGAAGAACGGTAACGACAGGTTGATCGCCATCGAGAGGTTGAGGGAGAACAACACCGGAACCAAGTCTTCCAAATGGCAATGGTACCAGGTCAAGGAGACTTTTATCGACCCCAAGAGTAAGTCCGGGTCGCATCAGGAATTGCATGACTGCGGGACATTTCTGACGCTATTTCTCTGCGCTTATCTAGCCTGGCTCTGGGCTGCGATGTATGTCTGCTGTGCCACCCCGTCCGGTGGATTCGGAGCTTTCGGAGGGATCATCACCAAGGGTCTCGGTTTCACCTCTTTCAAAGGTGAGCCCACATTTCGTGCTACTAATCGCGTAAACCGTTCCCCAAGTACTTATCAATTCGACCGGGATCTTCGTGCAGCCATCTTGATGCAAATCCCTACCGGGGCGCTTCAGATCGTCACCTTGCTGCTCGGTATCTGGATCACCAACAGGTTCAAGATGCGATGGCCCGTACTTGCGTGAGTCTAGCAATCGTCTGAATGCCAACATGCTGCAACAGACCGCTGATTTTCTGGCTCTTATAGCTTCCTCTGTTTGCCTCCTATCGCTGGTGCCACCGGTCTGCTCAAGGTCCCCCGGGACCAGCCCAACGATTTGCTCGGATGTTATTACGTTGCCATGCTTCTCGGTGCTTTGCAACGTGAGTAATGTTTGCGGTCATTAGGCCGTCAAGTCATAACACAGTTGCTAACACTCTGCTGTACCTATGCACTACAGCCCTTCTGTATACGTGGGCCAACTTGAACGCTGCTGGGTCTACCAAGCGGGTTGTCACCACTGCCATCATGTTCGTCTTCCAGTGTGTCGGTAACGTAAGTTCTCCCGTCTATCCTTAGGTTCCTCTACGGTAACATCTCATTGACGTCTTTCGTTTCTTGCCATCATGCAGATCATCGGACCCCAAGTCTACCTGGCGAAAGAGAACCCCTACTACTTTACCGGTCTCAAAGTCGACATCGCCTGCTGGGCCTGCCTCTTCGTCCTCATCCTCACCCAAGCCGCCTACCTGACCTACCTGAACAAGAAGAAGGAGAAGCAGAGGGCCGCCCTCGGTCTGCCTACCGACCTGAAGGACATCTCGCTCATGTCCAGTGCCGAAGCTGCCGCTTACAAGATCGAGCTCAAGGAGATCTTGCGGGCTCAAGGGTTCGATGAGAACAAGCTCAACGATTCTGCCTTTGGGGATCTGACCGATTGGGAGAGTGGTACGTTCTTGACATCGGACTATTAACAATCCATGCTAACCCATCACATTGCCTTGCTTCCGATAGTGCATTTCCGATACGTCATCTGATCGTCGTTCTGGCCTGCTTTCTATATTCGGACTTCTTTAAATAACTTTGGTGAAAGGCTTCAAATCGATTGCGGTTGTACAGTATATTACACTCTTCGTCAAAATATGTCAGACGGGAAAAAACGAAAGATTTGCTTTGGGTGTCGAGCTATATGAATGACATGGATGCATGGATAGGGATGGCGACAGGCGCAGTCAAACAAGCGCTGCGTAGATTGCTGATTTGCCTCCGGCTGTGGCTTTGTCGATCGTGCCGTAAGTGACGTCACCTCCTGGCGTCGTCGCTGTGTGGAGTGTGGAGTGTATATTTGCTTCCGCTGAGATTGGCAAACCCGCTCTCCAGCTGACCTTTGCATGAATCGACGACCTGTGCCAGAGATTACTGGATGATGGATGATGATGGTTTCCTCTGGACAACCCACACAAACACTCATAATCACCCTGAAAAGACCTTATATACATATATTGTTGCTAGCGGGAGGATACGAGAGAAGAGAATAACCACAACCCGAGCGACAACTTCGCCATGTTCGGACTTCCAGCCGCTTTTTACGTCGATGACGATACCAGGCGTCGGGAAGCCATCTCCCGAAGAGCCTCGTTAGCATCCAATGCGCAGTCGACCAAGTCTCCTCAGGGATCGATCAGTCTGCCTGCGAGTAGGATCCCGAGTAGGGCGACCAGTCGAAAGCCGAGTCTTTCCGGGGTCGGTGAGATGGATGGAGAGGAAGATCAGACGGTTCCACACACACGTACCGTGAGTTGTCGTTTGCTACTACCTCAGCGACATTCGAGCTGACTTCAGGTAAGCTTGTGACGGAATAGGCCGACGACGTGGTCGACATCATCACTCGATCGTTCGCCTCGTTTCTCAACGTCAAGCCTCCGCCTCAACCAGCATCGAAACCGCCCACTGCCTCAGTAACACAGCCCGCCAGTCCACGCCCTGCATCAACAAAGAGCTCTGCAGCCGAGACTGAGGATTCTAAAGGCAAAGGCAACGGCAAAGGCAAAGGAAAAGCCCGAGCTCTTCCCCAAGATGCTTCAGCGGATGAACCACCTGTAGACTCCGGTCTGGGAAGTGCTACGGCCGACCCGGATTTCCGATTCGGAGGAGCTACTTCCACGTCGACTTTACCTTGGGAACAAGGATCAGGGTCATCTTCCCGGTACAACAAGGGAGAGCTCGTCTTCTGCAAGAGCCAAGTCTTTGTACATCCCAGCAAGAAGCGTGATGACAATATCCCCGGGTACTTGGGTCTGGCTTCGGTCAAGCTCGAGGATCAGACGCAAGGGAGGTCCGAGCAGGGCCAGCAAGATGATCGGGATCAGAGCGCAAAAACGGGACCGACGACGATGGTCTTGTTCTGGGTCCCGGCTAGTGTGGTAGAAGGACTCGATGAGGAGGATGGGTACCTCAAGGTCTCTGAGCGGGCGGACAAGATCTTGCAACAACGGGCTGGGGTCGCGGATTCGAACTCGGAAAAAGCGCATTCCGAGAGTGAAGGGGACCGAGACGAGGATGAAGGTCAGTCAAAATTGATGCGAGAGGATGTGATCATCGAAACTCACCTTTTTGTTCTGCGTTTGTTTTGTTTGTGACAGGCTATGTCATCGTGACAGTTCCGCCTTCTACCACGGCGGGTCACATTCCTCTATCCCCACACGACACGTCCAACCACCGCATGTTCTCGCCATCACCTACCTTGTCCTCCCGATCGTCCTTGCGATCCGCTACCGTCAAATCCAGCGTGTCGTACCCCAGCGTCTATGCGGACAACAACGACAACTCGAGGACGGACGCTAGCAGTCTCTTGCTCGTTTCCGAGGGAGGCGAGCTTCTGAAAGACGAATTCGCACCAGACGGGAGGATGGAGCGGGACGTGTCCAGGGGCGAGAGTGCGAGAAAGATGGCAGAGACTAGGAGGCGGAAAGAGATGGAATACGCTTGGAGCGTGCCTATGGAGGAGATTTACAGTATCTTGGTCTACGCGCCGAGTTTGGGTCAGTGGTATGGGAGTATCACCGTCAAGTAGGTCATCCAGCTTCGTTCACATCGCGTCACCGACCGAGTTGCTGACCTGAATTCATAATTTAGCCTACTCGAAGGTCTTTCCATGCCCAGCCTGTATTTCCACGACGAAGAGTCCCCGACGACGCTGGAGATCCTCAAGACCTCGCGATCGAGCACGAGTTTGGCGACTACCGGATCCGGTCCCGAGACTCCCGAAGCCTCTCAAAGATCAAAGGTGCCCTGGGGTGCCACGCCGTTGTTCTCCGCTCTGCGATCTCACGCGGAGATCCTTCGATCCAGGTTGGAGCCTAGGTTGTTCCTCGTGAATCCTTCGAAATCAGATAGAGAAGTTCACGAGATCGATCTAGGGGATTCGGCGGAGAACGATCGGGTCTTGCCCAAGGTCGGGACATCCAGCGATAGCAACAATGCCGAGCGCAAGGCTTATCCTCCCAAGGCTATCTTCCCCGAGCCTACTAGCAGCAATCCTACAGGCGATTTCCCTGCGGCGACGTTCCTGCATCCGACCAGAACACAGCTGTTGTCGGGCTTTTCCCAGTTGACGCAGAGAGCCAAGAGCCTGACTCGGGACATCTTGAGCCAGCCGTTCGCCGAACCGATCGTCACGCATCTGCCGGCTCCGGTGCGTGATTTAGTGAATCCGTCGTCCGAATGGGAAGCCAGAAAGACCGGGGACAAGAAGAGCAATGTCGCTGGCGAATTCGAGTCGGCGCGTGTATATCTTGCGTGAGTGCAATAGATCGTTACCATTAGTCGTCATCGCTGAGCGTGATCTGTTTTATAGTCGCTGGGCACGGGTTGTCGCCGAAGAAGGCGAGCGTTCTCGCAAAGCTGAATTGGCAGCCAAAGCGCGTCGTGGTCTGTCGCAGACGGACAGTGGCACGGAAGCACGCAGCGACCTGGGCGTGTTCGAATTGATTCGGAGCGTAAAGGCAGGTGGAGAACCGCCCGTCACTACGAGGGTAACGGGGAACCCTGTCAAGATGGACGAGATCTGGGAGTGGCATTCAAAAGGATTCGAGGAGACGCTCTTCCGCAAAGAGATCTTCCGGAGAGGGGCCGCTGCGGGCGAAGCAAGACGTTGGGCATGGGAAGTGATGCTCGGCGTCATAGGCTGGGATATCGGTCTCGGAATTGAGAGCTCACGAGCTGCCGAGCTGCGTCAAGCCGTTCGTGATCAGAAAAAGTCCGAGTACGAGCGCTTGAAGGGCAAATGGCGGGGGTCCAGCGAGCAAGGAATGGAGAGGGACAAGGAGGAATGGCACCGGATCGACGTGAGTTTGCGACTCGAGGTTCTTTGACCCAGCTAGTCTGCCTGACTTGGGGTTTCAGGTCGCTATACACAACCCTGAATTGGTTCTCGTTCTGCAACAACAGGTCGATTGTCGCCGAACAGACAGGGATCAGCCCATGTTTGCGGTGCCCTCGAATCTCCGCGGAGAGGAGGAAAAGGAAGGTGGCGGCGCGGGCGACGCACACGGCTCGGAAGCAGAGGAAGGTAGCCAGACCGCGCTGAATCGTAAGTCGTCCATCGTAATAGCTCGAGTCCGACATAGCTGACACGATCTGTTCCGATCCATTCAGAGCATATTGCCGCCCTTCGCGTCATCCTAATGACCTACCACGTCTACTCGCCAGAGCTCGGCTACGTGCAAGGTATGAGTGACTTGCTCAGCCCAATCTACGTCGTATACGAGGGAGACGAGGCGGCCAGCTTTTGGGCGTTCTGTGGGTGGATGAGGCAGATGGTAAGTTTGACTATTCGTAAGCGGAACGGGAATGAGCAACTGATTCCAGGCTGTGTCTCCGACAGGACGTCAACTTCTTGCGAGACCAAAGCGGGATGAGGCAAAAGTTGAGCACTCTCCAGCAGCTCATCAACGTCATGGACCCGCAACTGTATCGCAAGCTGGGTAAGTCTGGTCTCTATCCCTACGCGGCGACCGTTGACGCGGACCTTCGGCATGTCATGATACTGCAGAACGGACGAATTGCACCTCGATGTTCATCTGCTTCCGATGGCTCCTGTGAGTACCTCTTCCTTACCCGAGTTTGTCAGAAAGATCATGTGCTGATGTGCTGATGCGCGCCCGCCTGCATAGCATCGCGTTCAAACGGGAATTCAATTTCCCCGATGTCATTCGTCTATGGGACGTGAGTATTCCGATACCATGCCGTTGTCCAGTGCCAGCGATGCTGACATTTCTCTCTCATTCCCCAGGTTCTGTTCACAACCTACTACTCGGATTCGTTTGAGCAGTTTGTCGCTCTGGCAGTCTTGCACTCTCATCGTGATGTGATCATCAGGTATCTCGTCGAATTCGACGAGTGCTTGAAGTACTGCAACCAGCTGACGGGAACCGTAAGTTTGGTTCGCGCCTCAAAGACCACTACAAACAGCTGACGATCCTGCGTGCGCTGCGCTGCCAGATCGATCTCGAGTCCACGTTGGCACAAGCAGAAGTCTTATTCCTCTCGTTCCGTAGCATGGTGGAAGAGGTTGACCGGAACGAGTTGGTCCGAGCCGGACAAGCTGGGCTGCTGGAACAGGACAACACGCTGAGAAAGCGACGAGGAAGTGTCAGCACGATCGGATCGGAGCCGAAGCGAGATCTGGTCAGCGATGACCTGAGGGATCTGCTCGTAGGGTGGAGCAGTCGGACGTGAGTGCAGTCGGGATCTTGGTAATATTGCTGTCGGTGCATCGATTGTAGAGGTTGCGTCAATCTTGTATGCTAGGAATTGTTGTGACATTGCCACATATTAGTAGTACTCAGAGCAAATCCAGCACCTTCGCAGACACCTCCCAAGGAGTCTTGTTCTTAGCTAATCCCCCTAGGAAAACGGCTAGGCATGAGGATATGAGGTACTAGATCGAAAGTGATCTTATAGTACACTATGCGGACCGGCGGTTTCCAAAATCGCTCTCGAACGTGTTTACTACCCGTCATGTTCAGGCATCTATGTCTCAAATAAGAAAGACCTTCCCCGGGACGATGACCTGTGCAAAGCAATTGTCGATAAGGAGCATGGCGAGGATATCAACATTTGAGCTGGCATATTGCGCAGCATCTGCCCCATAACTGCTGTACATCTGACGACTCGGTGCCACAGTGAGGAACAGTCGCAACAGAGGCAGCCAAGCCGATGGTCCCATTCTCGCAAGACTCTGACTGACCTTGAACGCATACCCAGCCGTCAGTCCGAAATCACCCTGCAATAGACAGCTGTGATATGGATTTATGGTTCTGCGATTACGCCAAACTCTAGCCATCCCAGATCAAGATGTGACAGTCAGACCAACATACCATCAACAGAGCTTCGCGCGTGATTGTTTGCCGTGACTGTGAAGCAAACAGTGAGACCTCACCGTATACCCTGCATGGCAGTCTGCCTTCTCTGTCGATTTAGTACGGCAGCCGGAATACGTTATGATATTGTAAAGTCTGGCCTCGCATCAACAAATGTATTCTACCGCGTGTCTGTCCTCGGAGCAGAGACCTCTGAGCACATTGACAAGCGTATCGTCCGCAACCTAAACTGACAGATGCTCACGACCGTCCATACCATACCTGCTGACCCTGTAGGCGATAGTGGATGTCCCTGACAAGACTGGAGCGCGACTGAAACGGTCTAGAGTTTCCGAAGCCGCCCAACTTGAACACCATCCTTCTCGGACCGCATGAACCTTCGTCCTGCATGACGCTCCTCCCCCCGATGTTCATGAACCTCGGACAGTCCGTACATGTGGCGAATTTCGGGTGTCAAGTACGCCACGGCCGCACAACGGCGAAGCTGCGTACTGTATTTGTGGGGCACCGTCATCGCCGGAAGAACGCTGGTACCACATGCCGGGGGGCGAGGAGGACATCGGGAACAGCGGCAGATGATCTGATGCCATTTCGAGCTGCTGCGTCCTCGTCTGCTCCATGGCTGTGCGCGAGGAGGCGTCGTGTTGGAGAAGATACGGTTCCGCGCGATCTTACCGAGGTCTGTCCGAAGCTGTTGTGCCTGGCTCAGCAGCCGCGTGTTGGGATGGATGGACCTTTTTCTCGGGCTTCCCCTTCCCCCGCGCCCGCCTGGCTGATCGCTGACACTTCCGTGTGCTACAGGTACCGAGAAGGGCAGCTGATCGTCTCCCCCCGCACACACAAGCATGTTTCGGCCAGTCTTCGGTGACGGAGAGGTAGAGGGTCCCCATACACCCATGTTCTCGTCCTTCGGACTCTCTTCGCAGGATGCGCATCCGAATCAAGGATCGATCTGACCGTTCGAGGGTTCGTACGAATATATAGCAGACCAATCGATCAGCGGGTTCAGTGTGCCTCGACGATCAATAATGTAGATCAGATCCACTTCCGACACCAAGCAAGGACGACCCACTTGAGATCACACACTGACACCATGACTTCCTACGCTACGGACGACAAGGACAAGATCTATACCGAGCATTCGGAGAATGCGATCAGCAGCGACCTCGAGTACCGGGGAGGACAGACCGGTAACGAGAAGCAGGACGCTCAGTACTTGGCCGACGCTATCGAGGCGACCAAGGAGCAGAAGGACCAGGGATTCAAGTCGGCTTTCAGTCAATATGGGTACGTTCGCGCTCAGATCAGACGCATGCTTGGACAGTCGCTAATCAAATTCACCGCCTACGTCCTTGTCATTTAGACCTGCCATGTTGTGGAGTATCGTTTTCTCGTCTGGTGAGTGTTCGAGTTGTAATCTGGACCTGACCAACCTCGAACTGACCGGTCTACGCGCCTTTTCAGCCATTATTATGGAGGGATACGATACCTTGCTCTTGGGTCAATTCTACGCTCAGCCTGCCTTTGCCCGAGTGAGTAACGCATCAGACATCCAATTCACGGACGAAACCCAAGCTGATGACCCCTTCCTGCCTGGCTATAGCGATTCGGAAAGCTGAACCCTGTCAAGGGAATTTACGAGATTCCGACCAAATGGCAGACCTCCCTCGGTGTCTCTACCCAGATCGGAAACATTCTGGGTCTTCAGATCACCGGATGGGCCTCTGAACGATTCGGATACAGGATCACCATGCTCGTCGCCCTCATCTGTCTTACCGGGTTCCTCTTCATCCAATTCTTCGCTGCCAACCTCGGAATGCTGCTCGCTGGTTACCTGTTGCTCGGAGTGAGTCTATTCGCTGGGCATATGGACAGCCAGATCTCGAGCTGATCGACGTTGCGAATCGCGCTTCTTTTCGATTGCAGTTCCCTTGGGGTAGTAAGTCGCGCTACCTGCGAATCTCATACCGACGAGTCGGGCGCTGACCCTTAATCCTCCTCAGCTTTCCAAACTCTTACCGTTTCCTACGCTGCCGATGTCATGCCGGTACGACTGAGGCAATACTTGACGACCTATGTCAACCTTTGTTGGTGAGTCCGGCACCTGCGATGCGCTTCTTTCAAGACCTGCGCTGATGACCTCTTCGTCACTTCAGGGTTATCGGCCAGATCATCAGTTCCGGAGTCAACCGAGCCCTCGTCGGCAACGAGACCGAGTGGGCCTACAAGATCCCCTTTGCCATCCAATGGGTCTGGGTCTTGCCTATCGGACTCGGTATCGCTTTCGCCCCGGAGAGCCCCTGGTGGTTGACCAAGAAGGGTCGATTCGCCGATGCCGAGAGGTCTTTGATGCGATTGACTTCGCGAGGCTCTGGATTCACGGAGGATGACGCCAAGAAGCAGGTCGCCATGATGGACCACACCAACCAGCTCGAGATGGCCTCCACTTCCGGTGTGCAATTTACCGACTGTTTCAAGGGTACCAACTTGCGACGAACCGAGATTGCCTGTATCGTCTGGTTGGTCCAGCAACTCTGTGGAAGGTGAGTCGCGACCTCGACCTCTTTGCCAACGACCGATACTGATGAATCCGCCAATCGTTAGTCCTCTCATGGGTAACGCCACCTACTTCTTGAAGCAAGCCGGTCTCAGCGAGTCCACCGCCTCGACCCTCAACTTGATCATGTTCGCCATCGGAGCTATCGGTACCGTCTCTTCTTGGTGGCTCATGCAGTTCGCCGGACGAAGGACCATCTACCTCTGGGGTTCCGCCACTTTGAACGTCTTGATGTTGGTCACCGGTGTCTTGGGAACGATCAAGTCCAAGGGCGACGGCAAGAACTACGCGACGGGTGCCATCCTCATCCTCTTTACCGGACTTTACGATCTCACCGTCGGACCCGTCTGTTACTCGCTCGTCGCCGAGATCGGATCGACCCGTCTTCGAGCCAAGACCGTCATTCTCGCCCGAAACCTGTACAACATCGGTGGATTGGTCATCAACATCATCAACCCGTACATGCTGAACAGTACCGCTTGGAACTTGGCTGCCAAGTCGGGTTACGTCTGGTTCGGAACCGGTATCCTCGGAACAATCTGGGGTGAGTCGCGAGCGAGAAGCTTAGTAATACCGCAAGAGAGCTCCCTTGAGCTGACCTCTTCCCTTGCTCGTTTACAGTCTTCTTCCGTCTCCCCGAGCCCGCTGGCAGGACCTACGGAGAGCTCGATATCCTCTTCGAGCGCAAGATCCCCGCCCGTCTTTTCAGCAAGACCGAGGTCGACGAGTTCGAGGCCGCCGAGAGGGACGCCGCCAACAACGCTGCTGGAGGTGGACACGCTATCGCTCACTAGATCTCAGTGTTGCCAAAAGGCGGAAGTAAGGTGGAGGGAGTTTTTTTTTCTTTGGAATGGAAGACCGCGGATTCGATTCAAGTGTCAAATTTTGTACTCGCCCGTCATAGGTTATCGTCACATCAGGTTAGGTTAGGTCAGGTTAGGTTAGGGATTGCAAAAGGATTGGATACAATTTGTACCATACGATATTCGACCATGTTAATGCGATATCTATGCTCACCTCATGACGGAATGACAGACGGTCAGCTGCTCGACCTGCTTTTCTTGAATACTGAGGTGATAACTAAGCGCTCTATTGGCGAGAGTGGTATGCTCTGACGTAATTGCGCTCTTACGGCAGCGACGAAAAATCAAGTGGCAATGCTGTTCGCGTTGCAGTTCATGATATATTGATGTCCGTCGAAGGTTTGTGTTGTCGTGATCAGAGCAAGGGAGGAAAGGGCTACGAGCCTGTGAGCCCTTTTGTTAGGGGAGTTGACGGTGTCGCGAGATTACGGCATTCCAGTTACGCGCAAAGCGCCTCGACGTTTCAGGACGACGCGTCTCTGGGTAAGCTCATAGTAATCGCTAGATCGCTACTTTCAACGTTCAGGGGGAAGCCGGTGAAAGGCGAAGTCCGTTTACTGTCCATGTATTCAATCTGTCCCGGGGGAGAAGATACTTGTTGTTGATATATATACCGCGTCTCAGGTCAGCGCTTTTGGCTTCGAAAGTTTCAGACAACAACGCGTGGACGAGATGCTTGCTGTGATAGCTCGGTTACAGCGAGCACATGCGTAATCTCGTCTGCCACTACTAAGGACTACCTTAAGAGGCTTCCCTTCCGGCGATAGAAGATATTGATATCTATGAGAACCTCACTGCTCATGTCTAGACGACCGGCTTTCCGACATGTCGAGCGCAATGTAATATGAGTCGACGATTTCTCGGACGGCGCTCGCGTTGCCGTCGAGCTCGGCCAGATCAGCATCTTCACCGGGTAAATCAGGAAGCTTGAAAGAGTTGCTCCGTTTTACCCCTCAAACCTTGACCTTTTGACCTTTGAACATATCGGTACTGTGCCTATCACCTGAAGGGCAGATCCTGCCCGATGAATAACGACGAAGTAGCCGAACCCAGGTCACGTGACTTTGATCTTTGAACGTGACACCTGCTCTAATCAGCCCGAATCGATGTATCGACCTAGATTTCGAAACGGACTGAGCGGAGAGATGGCTGGACCTAACCTCCTACAGCCTTGGCGTGCATGAGATAGTACAACTCTTCGACATCATGGATATTGATGATTACGAACAACTCTGTGCTGACTGCCTGAGCGAGTCGAGCGACCTCGCAGAGTTCGACCCTCACTTGGAAGACATAGACATCGACGAGGACAACGACGAAATGACCATACAGCTGAAGATTATCTCCGCATCGATACAGAAGAAGAAAAGGCTTGAAGCTGAACAGATCGCAGCAGAGACATTCAAGATGTATAACCTGTTGTGGTTCATGGCTTGCATGACCATCGCTGTCGTCATCCGACTCGCAGCAGAGACATCCAAGATGTGTAACCTGTTGTGGCTCATGGCTTGCATGGCCATCGCTGTCGTCATCCAAGTCGCTCCAAGCATACGAAAGGTCAATGCACAATCACAGGTCAACGACCTGTTCCGCAAAGGCTATATCTCAGGGGTTCTGTACGCTATCAACAAACCAACCGGTCAAAACGAAAGGACTGGTGACCAGCAACAATCCGATCATGAATAACAGACCGGGATAGTCATTGACGTACAGGAAGCTACGAACGCCCTCGCATTCCTGGACAGCCGGGATGCTGCTGCACTAGTGCAGTGTTACGGCGGAAGTCGCTAATGGGCGATAGGTCCTAAGTCGTAAGGCGTAGGGTGCTTAAGGTCGATCGCAGGTAGTCGGGAGAATGTCGCAAGTTCGCTTAGATGAAGCGGGTTTGGGTGCGGGATACGAATCCAGAGATGTATGGATAAGGAAGGTGATCACTCGGTGTGAGGTACCAGATTCGGTCTAAGGTAAAACGATGAAGCGTAGATACTTAGCGACGTCCTTGAGTTGTAACCTCTCCGCAACACGTCTTGAAGATGTTGTAACAAGTCAGATAGGCGTGTATTGAATGTGATATCGGAACTTGACCTATTACTATTACAGAGCGTCCTCTATCGAAATCGGTCAAGTTCCTCTAGCTATTTATACGGAGACGAGTACGTAGACGAGGCTGGCGAACACTGAAAAGACCCAAGAGAAAAGAATGTCGAAAGATGGCGAAACTGGGAGAACGAGATGGCGAACAGACGAATCCTGTCGAGAGCAACCGGATTCGGTAGAGGAGGCGAGTTTGTGTTTGCATTGTCCCTAGGTACGTCGAGTAAGGTTGTCGAGGTTCTGAGTAAGGTTGTCGTGTACCTCGAGGTCCCTGTACCTGTTTGTGATATGCGTCGGGAAGGTTTGTTGTTTCGGTGAATGGTGAAGGCGAATGGTAGGGACGACCGAATCTGCTCCGAGGGAATCGGATTCGCCTCGTCGAGCCGGACTTAGGTGTATGCTGATGTCCGTAGATCGAACCTGTATGTCGGTAATCGACTCACGTGATGATCCCGTAACAGTATATCCCCCTCCGGAATGGCGCGCCCCGAGCCATCGTGTTTCACGTATTGATCGCATCAATTTGTTTGATGATTGTCTACGACGCGTTTGTTTTGATTTGATGGCGACCGATTTCTTCCATTTCGCTAAGGCCCCTCGACTCGCGTCGAGTGGGGGGTATAAGCCGGATCCGTTTCGATTGAAGCGAATTGTGCCCTTCCTTTCTCGAAGATACTCAACGATGCCGTCTCCTGACGTATCTCCCAAGATTGAGGAACGCTCGACTCTTTCTCGAGCCTCGACCGTAAATCCAGGAGACTCGGCTTCTCGTTCGTGCGATTCGAGTCGATTCGGTTTCTTTGCGTAAACTGACCCAATTCCGCTTTGTGTGTAGAAGTCAACCAAGTCTTTTCCGGAGGAATTTTTGATTTCGAAGAACTCCGCAATATGGACGACACGGACGAGGTCGACCAGAACCTGGCCTCGAATATAAGGGGGCTGTCGGTGACCCGATCGGGGTTGGAAGGTAAGCAGATTCGGTTCCGAAAGGCGGTTTCGTTTCGCTGAACTTGTTGGGCTCTTCGCAGGTGGTGAACCGGCTCGTCGGGAAGGGCTCTACGGGGAAGCTCGTAGGCCGACTGGACGCCCGATATCGGGCGAGGACGTTGCCATGACCGGGCAACCTTTAGACTCGGTCGACGAGGAACCGGTTGCGGGGCCGAGTGCGGGTGAGTAAAGCGAATCTGCTTGGATTCTGAATCGATAATTCGTAACCTGATACTATGTCTATTCTTGCTCGATTATAGCTGTCGTGTCGCCGCCCAGGACTCCTCGAGGGAGGTCGATTCAGCGGAGTCGACAAGGCCGACACAGCGCGAGGTCGAGTCGAGGGAGAGGAGCCGCATCGGCGGGTGCGAGGGTCGATGTCGAGAACATCGATTTGGGGGGTGCTCTCGTGCGCCAACGGTCGGTGAGCCCGGAACCCGGTAAGCGTTTTTGTTTGGTTTCTACCGGATCCGGTTCGACGAAGCTAATTTGGATAATCGCGTTCCAGCTCGGCCCATCGACTTCGAGGGCGTACAGCCGACTCGGCGAACGGGTGCAGCGCCTGCCAACTTCTTTGACGACCTGTCGGAGAAGAAGAAGAAGAAGAAGAAGGTGGTGACGTCCGAGGATGAAGATTCGGACTACCGCGACAGCGGTGTACCGGGTGAGTCGCCCGACGCGTCTCCAGGGTCAGCGTACGAACGGCAGATCGAGAGTCGCTATCAAAGAGCGTTCGGGACTCCTGAATTTGCTGGTTCGTACTCGGTACCCGTCGATCGAACTTGTTTCGCTGAACCAGATTTGCTTGATTTTAGCCGAAAGCGAGGGGGCCGACTCGATCATCGATATTGGGGATGAGAGCGTGATCAACATCGGTACGGTCGGCACTGAGGGAGACGAGTTGGCGTCGACGCCTGAGCCCGAGTGGTGGGATAGTGAGTAATATTCGTATTGTTTAAGCGAAACCGTTTGCTTCGAGCTAATCCGCTTTGTAGCCCACGCTGGTATCGTCAACGCTACCGACCAAGAGATCATCGATCACGAGGCGAGGCCCGGCGAGCCTCCTTTCTCGACTCGAGTTGGGACGGCCAGCGAGGTGAAGACCAGGAGGGCGGTGGTAAGCTCGTTTCGCTTGCGTTTAAGCGGATTCGGCTAAATCTTGTTCGTTTCGGTAGTTGCAATCTCGTCGCCTGGCTCGCGCTCAAGCCAAGGAGGGTATCGTGAACGACCCTAAGTGCGAGGACTGCGAGGGGCTCGGGGACGAGGGGTTGAGTTGGGGATGTCGGTCCCGTACGAACGAAAAGTCTGGGACTTTGAAGGGTTGTGCGGAGTGCACTGGTCGGCGAAACACGTGTTTGCTTACCGGACAGCCGATTCCAGAACCTCCCGGCCGAGTTCCCAGCCCCAACACCGCGGCTGCTGCAAATGCAGCCCAACCGACTACTCCTCCGGCGACGAGTAGTCTGCTTCCTCGAGCTCGATGGGAAGCGCAGGTGGTGAGTCGAATTTGTTTCAACGAACCGAATCTGTTTTAACGCAACCGAATTTGGCAGCAATCGGCCAGAGACCGTATTCAGGTCTACGCCGACATGCTCGAAGATGCGGGCATCAAAAAGGGTCTCTCGAAGGCCTTGGAGGACCTCGACAAGGTCCGGGAGGCGATCGCGGCGGAAGGTGACGCGGCCTTCAAGAGGGTTATCAACCCGTTGCCGGCGCCCACACCCAAGAAAAGGAAGACCGGAGTCGTGTCGACTCCGAAGGATTCGAAGAAGTCGGGGGGTAAGTCAACTCCGAAGGGGAAGCAGAAAGAAGCGGATCCGGACGAGGACGAGGAAGAGGAAGAGAATGATGGTCGCCCGCCGAAGCGAGCCAAGAAGGATTGAAGCGGTTCCGCTTCGTCTATAATTTGTTTTTGGGTTTTGTATTTTCTTTCAATCCGAGTCGTTTGATACGATGAATCCTATGCGAGCGATAAGTCCGAGACGAGATCCAGAAGAGTTCAGAACATATGTTTATCCGTATCTCGGTCCAGCCGGGATCGGTTCAATGAAGCGGATTCGGGAAAGTTACGCTTCCCAACCTGGAGGCTTTGGCTTAGTCGGGAACCGAACGTGGAACTCCTCTTGTGCCTCTGCTGTATTGTTGAGATCTTCGAGGGGTACCCAATCTTGTCCTTCAGGTCCCGAATATCCTTTCCATTTGATTAAGTACGCGAATTGGCGTCTCCTGATCCTGCTGTCGATAATCTCTTCGACCTCATACTCGTCATCGTGAGGCGATTCGACAATTGGCCCAGGAGTTTGTACTCGTCCTTCGAATGGATTCTCGTGGTGTGGTTCCAACATGTCGATGTGGAAGACGTTGTGAACCTTGAGTGTGGCCGGCAAGCGGATCCGGTACGCATGAGACGAAATCGCTTCAATGATTTCGTAGGGACCGTATCGCTTGTGATCCAACTTCTTGGTAGGTCGTTTGGTTGCGATGTATTTCGATGAAACATAGACCTTCGATCCTACGGTGAATTCGGGAGGGCTTTGGTGTTTCTGGTCGAAATACTTGGCAGCTCTTTCGTTAGCTGCAGTCATCTGTACTCGCATCTGTTCCCAAACTTCTTTCATATCCCTGGCTTCGATCCTTGCGACGAGAGATTCAGCCCTGTGTTTGTCGAGACTGACGTCGAATCGTGGTTCGTAGCCGAAGGTTGCCATGAAAGGAGAGATACCTGTAGCGCTATGCTTCGCGTTGTTGCAAACGAATTCGGCTAAGGGAAGCAGATTCGCCCAGTTGTCTTGGTGATAACTGCTATAGTGCCGAAGGAATCCCTCGAGGGACTGGTTGACCCGTTCGGTGGCTCCATCACTCTGAGGGTGATAGGCTGTAGTCAGGTCGCTCGAGATATCGAGAAGCGCGGTAAATTCTTTCCAGAATTTCGAAGTGAATTTGCTTCCCCGATCCGAAACGATCCTGTCGGGTAACCCATACTGCGTAAAGACCTCTTTGAGGAAGATCTTGGCTAAGTCCTTAGCTGTAGAGGTTGTCGTAGTAGGTACGAACTTGACTCGCTTGGTGAATCGGTCGGTGATTACCAGTATCGAGTTGAATCCTTCCGAATTTGGTAGTTCTTCCACGTGATCCATGGAAAGATCCGAATTCGGTTTAAACGGAACCGAAAGTGACTTCAATAAGCCATAAGGCTTGTGTCGATTGGTACGATCTCGCTGGCACACCTCGCAAGATGCGACGTAAACCTTCACGAAGCTGCTCAAATCGTTCCAGTAGTAATCCCTTGAGATAAGTTCGATAGTTCGTTCTCTCCCGGGATGTCCAGCCAGCGAAGCATCGTGTCGTGCCTTTAGTACCAAGAGCTTGATCTCCTCGCAGTCAGGGACGTAGATAGCGTCCTTGTACTTGAGGATACCGTTCTTGGTCCAGGACCAGATTTGTTCGTCTGAAGCGGTCTCGCTTCCGGTAACCAGATCTGTTTCGCCCTGTTTCCAGATTGCTCTGAATGCCGTGGAAGCGAATTCATCAGTCAGCGCGATTGTCTTTACCTTGCTGATGATGCGGTCGATGAGATCTCCATCTCCCCCTTTTTCTGGATTCGCTTCCATCTCGCGGATATACTCGTTCATCGCGGCCAGATCCTGTTCCCCCGCTCTACGGTAGAGTTCAGAATCCCTGATGTTGTTGAGCCACAAGGTCTTGGGCAAGAGCGTGGTGAAGTTGGGCTGATTGTGTTCGAAAGAGTTAATACCTCCCCTACCTGGGTGGTAATCCGGTCGGCGTGTAAGCGAATCCGGTTTACCTCCCTTGGTTCCGGGTCGGTACCGAATTGAGAAGTTGAAATCCGCCAAAGTTTCAGCCCATCGAATCTGTCGACGATTAAGCTGCTTGTTGGTGGCAAAATACTCGAGGTTTTTGTGGTCGGTGAGGATTTCGATCGGTTTCGCCATCCCGAGCAGAATTGGCTTCCAGTGATTGAATCCTTCAACGATCGCAAGTAACTCTTTGTCGTGGACGGTATAGTTGATTTCTGCCGGGTTTAACTTCCTTGAAAAGAATCCCACCGGGTGCAACTGTTCGTCCTTGTAGCGCTGGCTAAGGACGGCAGCGATGGCGTAGTCCGATGCATCCGTTTCAAGATAGCAGGTTTCGTCCGAATCTGCTTGAATTAAAACGGGTTCGCTTGCGAAAGACGAAAGTAGTGTAGCGAACGCGCCATCCTGTTTCTCGTTCCAGACCCAGGGCTCGGATTTCTTGGTCAATTTCACGAGTGGAAGTGTTAAACCGGCATACCCCTTGATAAATCGTCGGTAATAATTGGTAAATCCGAGAAATCGTTGAATTTCCTTGATACACGTCGGTTTGGGCCAAGTTCGGATGCACTCCAATTTGTCTTGAGCCATCGCGATCTGGCCATCCTTGATGATGTAGCCGAGGAACTCGATAGAAGACTTGAAGAACTCGCATTTCTTCGGCTTCAAATAAAGCGAAAAGGCGCGGATCCGGTTAAAAACCTCCTTGATGAGCCGAATATGTTCCTCCCTCGTTTCCGTATACACCAGAATATCGTCAATGTATACGGTAACACCCTGATCCAATAGGGGGTTGAACACGTCGTTCATGAAGAACTGGAAACTGGCTCCTGCGTTGGTCATGCCCTCTCGCATGACTCGAGATTTGAATGACCCGTAGCGAGTTAGGATTGTAGTCCACTCCTCGTCTTCTTCCCGCATTCGAAGTAACTGATATGAAGTTGGCATATCGAATTTGGAGAAGAAGCGAGCTCTGCTAACTCGTTCTAAGGTGGTGTTGATCTTCGGAAGCGGATACGCGTTCTTCTTTGTCGCATTATTCAATGCTCGAAAGTCGGTAACCATCCTGAATTCTCCAGGAGTCTTCTTTGGTACGAGGAAGACCGGGGAACCAAACCAATGCGAACTCGGTTCAATGTGCCCAATCCGCCTCGATTCGTCGATCCAATTCTTGAGCCACTTGTCTGCCGCAGCAGAAAGCGGATACGGCTTGAGTCGTTTCAACTCCACGTTTGGTAGCAGTTCCACAACGTGATCGTACGACCTGTGGGGAGGAAGGCTGGTGTAATCGCTTTTCCTGAATACGTCTAAGTAGTCATGAAACTCAACTGGGATCACTTGACGCATCTCTTCCGATGCGATGTCGTAATCCTCTTCGTCGTCGTGTTCCAGACCTAATTCCCGTAGCGCTCGAGGATTGACATCTGTGTCGACAACTTCCGGGTCTTGTCTTTGGAGGAACCGGTTTCGCTCCAAATATTCCAGATTCGTTCCCTTGAGAGGCGAATCCGGCTTGATCAAACTGATCTCGCAAGTGTCCCAATCCGTGATGGTACGAAGACCCTTGACGAATGGGACTCCCAGGATAATGTCTGGGGCAGCAATTTCCGCAATGTCGAAGTCGAGGGAGTAGGGACCGATGTGTCCTCCGACATAGAAGACCAAATTCACGTAGTGAGTGATTTCTCCTCGCTGATTCGGATTAGGTTGGTTATCGACCAACCGGAGTCGCTTCGGCTGATCATAAGGGATCGCCTCGACATGCTGGAGTACCTCCGCAGAGGGACGGATGAAATTACAGCTGGCTCCACTATCAATCAGGGCGTCTGTCGTGAAAGAAGATGCTCCTGCATGGAAATCCACCGTGATAAGAGGATCTTGCCCCTGGAAGCGAAATTTGACCCATTCGGTTCGATTCGCTTTGTTTGCCCAGGTGGGAGCCGGAACTGCTTCGATTGTGGCATTTCTAGCTCGTTCGACATTAGGAGTACCTCCTCCATTTCTGCCAGCAAGAACAGGACAGGCTGAAGCGTAGTGTCCGGCCTTCCCGCAGTAAGTGCAAAGGTCGAGGTCGCGGCGCCTCTTCCTTTCTTCATCGGTAATAGGACCTTTTTGGTAAGGAGTCGAACCTCTGGGTTTGACGACCTCCTTCTCGTAAGTTTTGGTCCGTTCGGTGACAACTCGCTCGGATCGAACCGGATTCGGTTCCTTCCTGTTATCCTTGCGAGCGTTCCGCTTCTCGTCTTCTCGGTTGAGAACTCCATCATCGTGAAGCCTATTGTCCGCGTCGACTGCTTCATTCCTGAACTCGTTGAAGTCTGCGAACTCCATCCGTTTGTTCAGGATACCGAGACGTTCCACCACCTTGGCCTTCAGTCCTTTCTTTGCTGCAGCGATAAGGGCTTCATCGTTAAAGCCACACAAGGGACTGTACTGGGTGAATTCGGAGAAGTAAGACGAAGCGGATCCGGTTTGAACCAACTTGTCTAAAGCGGCTTGGGCTGCAGCTTTCTCGTTGGAGCCCCCGAAGTTATGCTTCAAGAACCTCTTGAAGGCATCGTAGTCGTGTAGGAAAAGGGGTTGGTCCGCTTCATCCAACTGGAGATAAGACGAAACCGTTTTAAAAGCCCGTCCTCCAAGAAATCCGATAGCAAAATCGATCTTGGATCCTCCAGTGGGGTAGCGTCCAGGTAATTGTCGGAAGACCATGTTGAGTTTAACGATGAATTCGTCTAACTCCTTGGCGTCTCCCTTGAACGTGGGTGGATCAGCCGGTTTCGGTTCCTTGGTCCGTTTGGCAAGCAGATCCGCTTCGTTCTCCCGAAGGGGAACGTCCCTCATAGGAGTATAGGGATCCCTGGACCGAGCTACCGAAGGTCGATGAAGTTCTCTAGGGTCGATAGTAGTTCCCGCTAAAGATGGAGGGTTGGATGGGTAGATGTTGAACTGCCTTCGAGGAAGGGGAGCCGGAATCTCTTCTCGTGTAGCGAGTTCGTCTCTTTGTTTCCTGATCGTCTGCATGAGTTCCAGGATTTGTTCTTCGAGACGACCAATACGTTCAGAGTCCGTTTCTCTAGGAGCCGGATTCGTTTCGATTGAGCCGGTCCTGGCTCGAGAGAACCGTTGTTCTTCCTCTGGAGGCAGGTCGTGGTTTTCGGAATAGACTGACATTGTCCTAACCAGGTGCGATGAAAAGAAGTTCCGATATGCTGTTACGGCGGAAGTCGCTAATGGGCGATAGGTCCTAAGTCGTAAGGCGTAGGGTGCTTAAGGTCGATCGCAGGTAGTCGGGAGAATGTCGCAAGTTCGCTTAGATGAAGCGGGCTTGGGTGCGGGATACGAATCCAGAGATGTATGGATAAGGAAGGTGATCACTCGGTGTGAGGTACCAGATTCGGTCTAAGGTAAAACGATGAAGCGTAGATACTTAGCGACGTCCTTGAGTTGTAACCTCTCCGCAACACGTCTTGAAGATGTTGTAACAAGTCAGATAGGCGTGTATTGAATGTGATATCGGAACTTGACCTATTACTATTACAGAGCGTCCTCTATCGAAATCGGTCAAGTTCCTCTAGCTATTTATACGGAGACGAGTACGTAGACGAGGCTGGCGAACACTGAAAAGACCCAAGAGAAAAGAATGTCGAAAGATGGCGAAACTGGGAGAACGAGATGGCGAACAGACGAATCCTGTCGAGAGCAACCGGATTCGGTAGAGGAGGCGAGTTTGTGTTTGCATTGTCCCTAGGTACGTCGAGTAAGGTTGTCGAGGTTCTGAGTAAGGTTGTCGTGTACCTCGAGGTCCCTGTACCTGTTTGTGATATGCGTCGGGAAGGTTTGTTGTTTCGGTGAATGGTGAAGGCGAATGGTAGGGACGACCGAATCTGCTCCGAGGGAATCGGATTCGCCTCGTCGAGCCGGACTTAGGTGTATGCTGATGTCCGTAGATCGAACCTGTATGTCGGTAGTCGACTCACGTGATGATCCCGTAACATGCAGTCTCTGGCTCGTCTCGGCATACACTGTGTCTGCGAGGTAATCGCGGACGGCGAAACGATCGGCACCGCCCCAGATGCGCGGCGATTGGCGGATATTCGCTTGATAGACTTCTCTGGTGAAGTGATCCAGGTTGTTGAATCTTCCCAGGCCCCGAACGCGTTCTCGCATGAGGTTCAACTTATTATTCAGGATCTTGCGGACATGTCTCCGGTACCCGTCTTGTATCGTCAGTCGCCTTCGCCTCCGTTGCCCTTGCCCCCGTCGCCCTCGCCTCCATCGCCATCCTCTCCTTCGCCATCCTCTCCTTCGCCCTTGCCCCCTACAGCGGCAGCATCATACACGGCCGTCTATAGCAGTATCTCGCGACCATGCTATCTTCGACTCAATCTAGAATGGGACGACACCACCGCGTGCGATCGGCATGAATTTGTTACGGTCTGCGAAGTCGTCACCTCTAGGGCCGATCAGCTTGAAGGGACCGTCAAAGCGGCCAATCTCGGTTTTACATACGAGATCAGTCAAGAACCTGCCAACGAAACCTGCAAACGATGGCGGATGTTTCCAGCTCTTACCCTCGATCAATCGGTGTCGAACAAACGAGCTCGCGCGAACTAACTTCCATCTCAGTGCAAATCCCTCTGCCGATGTGGAAGTGGAAGGATCCTCAGCTAAAGGGGTCATTTCGAGCGTCAATCGCACATTCCTCAAATCCGCTTTGATCAAGCCCCGAGATCCCCGGGGGGTTGCGCTGGAACATCGACACACGCTTTCTATGTATGAACCGACTCCGCCAACCACGTTTAAAGCCAATGTCTGGGCTAGATACAGGCGACAGCACAACCTCGTAGTGTCCATCTACACAGTCCGCATGCAAATGAACATCAAACACCCCTCACCTGGCAGACATGTTGTTGATATAATGACGGGTTTGGATGATGTCCCTCATGTGAGAGGAGAAGCAGACGGGATGAGGTGTGAGGTCAATATCATCAGTGCACTCAAGACCCAGTCTCTGGAGATAGAGGGGAAGTCGAAGCCCAAGGCATTCAAAGTGTCTAGGTCCTTCGTCATCGCTCATCCTTAAACGTTACGGACCGATCCAGACCGGGCCTACTGGAGCCGACCGTAACATAGAAGAAGCACTTCATCGTTTTGAGACCTTGCCTGCATCATACACGAACTCATATATCGCCTGCACCATACACGAACGCATGTATCCAATCACTAGAGACTTGATACTATACATGATGTACCCTTCCGCATCTGACTGCCATATCGATCCGTCGGGCTATACACAGGGAGTCGCGCCATTCGATGCCTCTGGCACTTGAAACTGTTAAACTGACCATGGACTCGTCGCCAACCGTTTCGACTTGCTACTATCAGCGAGAGAGCGAGAGATGATCCTCGAAGCCTTCCTTGCCTATCACCCGGCGAACTCCTATATCTGCAGACTATCTGGCCAGGTCTGGGATCATAATCAAACAATCTAGTCGGCCATCTGAACAGCAGAGTACATCATGGAATCTACGGAAGGTGCGGCGGCGGCATCGGGGAAACGCACGACGACGGCTTGTGATCGGTGCAAAGAGAAGAAGCGGAAATGTATCGTCACAAATGAGGGCAAAGGGTGCGACGTAAGTACAGTTGTTGACCACTCCTCCTCATCCTCTTCTCCTCTCAGACTCTGTTGATCCTTTGAGACTGATGACAGGTGATCTGGTGGTGGACGTGCTTTACGTGACTTAGCGTTGTGTGAGACTCGGGACCTCCTGCGTTTATTCCGAGTGAGTCGAGCGGTCTACTCCCACAGCAGAATCCTACTTTTCTACGGTGAAGCTCACCCCTGGATGTCATCGCTCAGGCTCTCTACGACAAGCTATATCCGGTCGCTACAACAGAAGATCGAAGAGCTGGAGGGAAGGTTGAACCAGACGCTACCAGGACCTGGACCTAACCCCAATACGGATGTCAAGCCCGATGCTGTCCCTTCCTCTTCCAATCATGATTCAGGGTCTGGCTTCGACCTCGACCAAACCCGACCCCCTCTGATCAACGCCTCTTCGTCGTCATCATCTACGATACCTAGATCGGCATACCCTGTTCTGACGAGCCCGCCTCTTCAGGTTGGACAACATCAACATCACCATCAACAATATCCGCACGTCCTCAACCCGAACTATACTGCCACCTCTACCAACAATAACCCGAATAACAGCTTCAACTTGAACCTGGAAACTAGATCACACATCAGCTCTCCTCGATCCATCCACTCCATCCACTCCCACTCTCCCTCGGATCGCCTTGCCTTCCTGCACCCCCCGCAATCCTCTCACTCTGGCCAAGGCTATTCGGGCGTAACGAGACTCGGACACCCGGAAGCTCATAGGGTCTGGAAACATCGAACGTTGTTACCTCAAGATGTTGCCGATGGGGATACAGAGTTTTTGCATCCGGTTACGAGGACGGCTTATCCGTTGGATCTGGATACGACGCTTAGGGAGATGCGCGTCGGTGGAAGTGGAAGTAGAAGTGGGGTCCCAGCGGATGCAAGAGCGTCACGGAAAGGAGGTGGAGATAGACCTGGAAACAGCGTTATCGGGCCAAATGGAAGGGTCGATCTGGATGCGACCACGACGGCCAAGGGGAAGGATACTGAGCGGACGGACCAGGACCCGAGGAAAAGTAAAAAGCGGAAGTTGGACGTTGGAGGAGATATTGACGGGAGCCGGAGCGATGACGACGAGGGTAGTAACAACGATCGGACAGGAGTCGGAGACGAGTATGACACCCTGGTGGACACGTTAACGGACCGGGAGTTGCCTAGGAGGATGGTACAGCGAGTCACAGACAAGTGGTTACAAGGAGATGACGTCCACATTCTCTATCAGCAGTGAGCCGACGGACACGTCCTATCCGGCATGAAGTGACCACCCTGACGCGGACATATGTTCATTTGGTGTTTCTTCGCAGGTTCTTTGACAATCTAAACGCCTTTATCGCTCTGCTCGACCCGTCCCTCCACACCCCTCAATATTGTCTTCGAACATCCCCACTTCTCCATGTCACCATCCTCGCCGTGACAACATTTGTCTATCGCTCCTCGATCTATCCGGCATTCTTCGAATGCGCCAATGTCCTCCTTGCTCAGGCGTTCATGTCAGGGGAAGTTGAGATAGGTCTATGTCAGAGCTTGAGTCTATTGAGCGTCTGGAAAGAACCGACGGATCACCGATCTTGGCTCAGGGTCGGATACGCGATCAGGTCAGTATGAAGCGCGGAGCCAAAGGTCGCCGACGTCGATGACCTTACGATTGCTGCTCTTTGCTAAACCTCTGCCGTTCGCAACGGGTAGGGCGGCGTATGAACTCGGCCTCCATGAAGCGCCGGTGAGGCCGTTATCAGACGACCCGCTTGCGGCTAGGGAACAGTTGAACAAGGAGAGGACGTTCCGTCAATTGGCCT
Organism: Filobasidium floriforme; assembly: GCF_021052385.1. Lineage (NCBI taxonomy): Eukaryota > Fungi > Basidiomycota > Tremellomycetes > Filobasidiales > Filobasidiaceae > Filobasidium > Filobasidium floriforme. The sequence continues at coordinate 441,261 of NW_025763648.1, forward strand.
TGTTTGACCGAACGTAAGCGTCACAGTGATCGCTTTTTCTTGGCGCCGCCATTATTGACGTCCTGTTTTTGCAGCATGTTCATGCTTCATGGACGAACGCAATCGATGATCGGCGTCGAGGTTATCTGGCAGCTCCCTGAATGGCTCGTGGACCACCCGCAAGTATACACCTACGCCGACGGGATGCTCGCAGCTTCTTACCCGCAGAGCGAAGCTATCGCACACCTTTTACACGGGACCGGAACTACTGAGTTGGACAATACAACCTCGTCCTTTTTGGCTTCGAACGTGCAGAACGAGTCGCATGCATGGGCTAGGTGTTGGTTGAGCGATGATCGTACGTCTCCTCGCTTTCAACTCGAAGCACTCCTACCGTCTCAACCTTCTTTTTGTGCACGCTGCAGCCCCGGCTCCTCTCCACCCCGTTTCGAGGACTTTCCTGGTCTTTTACAACTTGACTACGCAATTCGACATCACCGAATGGATGACACGCGTAACGGCGTTTAAGGGCAGACTCGAGCTATTTGCCAACATGCTTTCTCGGGCACTGGAGATATTACGCTATGTCATCAGCGACCTCGCCCCGGCGGGAATCCTGCTCTGGGCTCCCGATGTGGTGTCTTTCAAGATCGCCAAGTCCGCTTACCTATTGGCCAAGGTAAGCCCTTGATTCAGGCGTGACGCTCTGCCAGAAACTTGGTTGATCATCTCCTTTCCCCTTGCTCCTTGACCGCAGAAACTGGCTGGGATGACCGACCACATGGCCGACGAAGTCGTCCTAGTCCTCACCGATCTAAGCGAGGTATACCAGGACGCCGCGAAAAAGTCCCGGCCGATCATGCATTCTGCCCGATTCTTCGCCGACCTCGCTCAGGTTGCGGCTACGAGGGGAAAAGCAGATGATCGGGATGTGGATCCCTCCCTTGGTGATGGGACGGATGGAGGGCAACAGGTGGGCTGATAAGGTTTCGTTGCGAGAGGCGATGAGGGCGTCATGCTGATACCGAACTTCGGTCACTGCGATCTTCTGCGAAATCCTAGGATCTTGCGGATAGCGTATCGGGAATAGGACAGTTGAACTGGGCAGACCTGCTGCAAGACTTTGAGGAATGGCAAGTCCCACTCAGAGCTTTGCCGTTGTTCCGGCGTGTATATTGATTTCGATCCCGATCTTGCTGTTGCTGTTTCGGGATTGAATAGGTTACCGGATCATTTCCTGCCTAATATTGAGGATTTCGGGTGGTCTGGATATACACCGGCTGTAGCGGGTCTTCCGCCCGATGCGGGGCAACAACAATAAAGAATTCAAAGCAGGAATTTTATGAATCGCACTGTATGTCACACGGGTCATGATGACGAGCATGCGAGATCCGTGTCAATGTACAACAACGAACACGAAGGGTGGGAACCCTGCAATCGACGCCTATCGACATGACCTGATCGGGCTCGAGCTGGGTCAATGTTTCGCGTTTCAGGGGTCGAGATTCAGTCATATCCAAGTCATAGGGTTATTTAGAGCGTGGAGTATAAGCTCGATTGTGCCCGCCTAGGGCTTGAGGAGGCGAAAAGACGATCAAGGACATCCACAAGAAGAGCCCCTCATACCGTCTTCGTCGCTCGCACCGTCACTCTGTTTTGAAAACTATCCATGGGCAGACCTGGCAGCTGGCCGGGACCCGTCTGTCGCACCATTCCCCTGGGAATACTCTTGCTTCCTGTCCCCCGCATCTCGAGCGCTTTTTTTCTTATTTTTGGCGATACTCTTGTTTGCGGCGATTCTGCTCTCACAGCTCGTTGTTGCTCTTATCGGTTTAGTCAAATCACGGTATGGTATGGTATGGTATCCCGCTTCTTTTGAGCCCGGGTGAGCTTTTTTATGGCATTTCAATCGCATGGCTGATATTCGTGTCTTCCCAACTAAATTGGCTTGCTGCACTGTACTGTGCGCCGATACAGCTCGAAGACTTCCGGATTTCGATTGTGATCGCTGGCTTGATCGAGATCTCTCGCCTGCGCGCCTCGCTCAGAATTGGTACCCACCCATCGTTTCTGTCTTATTACGTTCCATAAGCCGGGCTGATACACTGTACTGTACATCTCATAAATCACTACATCCACATTTTGTTCTTCTTTTCACAGTTCCGATTTTTTTAGGAGCATATTAAAGCGTTTCCCGACATACGACCCGGTCGCGGATCTCAACGGGTTCGAGTTCAACTTCCGATATCGACATGACGGGTTGTCAGGCTTGATGAGACGAGGAGCCTAGAACAAGGCGCCCCCGAGTAACATTCCTCCGAGCAACGGCAGTCCCCTAGATGATTCCGAAACGAGCATAACCATCAGAACTTATCTCCCCATCATTGAGAGCAGGAGGAGAGCGCCGCGCAGACTCACATTCCCATGCCGCCACCCATCCTCCCATACCCGTACCCGCCTCCCAACGGCATCCCTACCCCTCCACCGTACCCGTACCGAGGGCCGTACATGCTCCCTCCGTACATCCCGCCTCCGTAACCTCCGCCGTATCGAGAGTAAGGGTAGGAGGGGCGGGAGTACGCGTAGGGGCTGGTTTGGTTGCGAGATGAATTCGGAGATCGATTTCGGGCGGTAAGGTAAGCACAAAGCAAAGCAAGGGATGATAAAAGGGGCGACGTTAGCCTTCCGCCTAGAAATACCAGAAGTTGTCATGTGAGGGATGGGAAGGATCCACTCACTCTCTCGCATAAAGATAAGCTGAACCAATACCATCCCGGCAAAACAGAGACGGGACCGAGTATTCACATCAGCGTCAGTAAAGTAAAACAGGCACGATGAACAGACAAACATCAAGATCGAGATCAAGATCAAGATGATGTGACGGGCAACTTACAATCCCCACCGAGTCCTTGTTGTTTCATCAAGGCGGCTCGTCGTTCCAGGTATTTCTGGCGGGCTTTCTACAAAGTCCCCGAAGGGAAAAGAAAAGAGTTCAAGGTGTCAGTCGCCACGACGATCGCGTTTCCAAAATCAAGAGAACGTGAGATATGATGAGACTGACCCTCTCTTCCTCCTCCTGCTTGGCCCTCAGCGCCGCCTTCCTCCTCCTCTTCTCCTCCCTCTCCGCCTTCGTACTCCCCAACAACTTATCCTTCAACTTTCCTCCTGCGCTCCTCTTCTCCTGCTGCTTCATCTCCCTTTCCTTCCGGGCCTTGTCCATCATCTCGTCATACTTGGCTTTAGCTTGCTTGGCTTCGGTAGAGTTTGGGTTGGCAGGGTGCGTGTCGGGGAGTGATTGGAGGTAGGTGGGGTCGTCGTAGGGGTGCTGCCAGATCGAGCGGGGGGGTTTGGAGCGGGTGTCTACGTAGAATGCGTGGCCCGACTGGAGTGGAGAGTTATCAGGGTGATAGAAGAACAAGAATAGACGGACAAAGCAGAAAAAAATAAAAGCAAGGTCAGCCAAAGTCCATCCTCGGATCGCTCGTAACCTCATCTCCTGCCGAAAGCCTCGCTCACCTCCTTGTCGAAACACCTCGTCCAACCCTCTGGCAACTCCCTCTCCTCATCATCGATACTCATCCTCTCCTCGATCTCCTCCTTGGTAGGCTGACGACGCTTGGTCTTTGTCCCGGGGACCCGAGCGTGCCCGGAATCGGACTCGTCGGAGGAACTGGACCAATCTTCCTCGAAAGCCGCGACGTGCTGATGGTGGTGTTGCTGGCCATGGGCGGGTGGTTGTTGTTGGTCGTGCTGGCCGGGTTGATGGATGGCCGTATCGTAGGAAGGTGGGAGGGCGGACATGGTCGAGGATATGTGTGTTAGTTTATCTGTTTTGAAATGTAGATGGTGATGGATGAGAAGAGGTTGAGGATGTCGAGTTAGTTGATTGTCCTCGATGGATCGACAAGACTCTCCAGGTGCTGACGAAACAGATTAAATGGATGGATGACATCATCGATCTCGACCCGATGCGGTCAAGAGAGGCGACGCGGATCGATAGATTAGCTTCCGGGTGTTACTTCCGCGTCACGTTTCAGGTCTGCTCTTTCGCGACGAAAGCATTGACAATCACGCCCTGCCCGTCGCACTTTGCAGGCATAGTATGATTCAGTTGAAAGAGTCAGATTTTCATACTCGTATCTGAAATAACGCTAGATCCGATTGGTGACCGCGCGACTGATGCACGGACATCCCGACTAAATCATGGCAGGACGGGCTGTGATGGAACCGATACAAGCCATGCTCGATCTACATCGGATTGATTCGTTCAAGGTGAGGGATCAGAATGATTATTGGTGGCCGCACGTAAGGTTCAGGTGGAAGTCCAATCGCTCGAACGTGGAAAGTCTGGGAAAGGGTCTGTTAGTATGAAGCTGATGCACTTTGGGACTTGCTACAATGAAAATGCATTATTTGGTGCACCTAGTCGGAAGATTGACACGAGACACGCCGTCAGATCCCAGCTGGTCGTCACTCATAGTCACAATTACAAGCGGGAAGATCATAAAGAATCTAGATCTCGGTTTCATGTCCAATCGCAAGTGAAAGCAGGGCTTCTATAAGTACAACGTCTGGGTTAGGGGTTAGGCATTGTCGAGCTTCTTTGCAAGTCTGCGCCAAGTTCTCTGATTGAGCGTGACGAGGTCTGTAGCTTCCGTATCCTTCGCTAAGCGGGAAACTGCGTGATCTTCGATCTGTCCCGAGGTAGGTCACGCTACAGGGACAGCGATCGCATCTATAGTTACTTTCAAGAGTTAATTGCACCATATACGCACTCGCTAGCAAGAATGCAAGACCATGGAATAAAATCGCGGACGATCAGAGTTCTGGTATCGTCTATCGGTGCCAGCCATACATCAGATCGATCAACCCTAAACAGTCGCACAACAGCCCATTGTATTTGATTCTAGTCAGATCACATCGGTACATCGGCGCAGGGGAGATACATGTAGTACACGTTGAACCAGCTGGTTGCTGTGATCAATACTTCTGTCTGCCAAGGCCACTAGCAATTCTCGACGGTATGGACCTAACACTGACCGGCGCTGGCAGAGGGCGCGGACGTGACAACCGAAGTACCCGGTTCTTCCGAGCTCGACAGGTCCGAGCCTGAGTCTAGTTCGGCTCGGCTCAGCTCAGTCCAGGTACAAGCCTTGATCCAGACTTTAATGGCGTCGATCACGTCGACTCGATCTCCCTTCTTGACGGGATATACGTTGACTTCCAAATGCCATTTGAGGCCGCCCTGATCGAGATTCGGCTCATCGATCCTTTCGTCCGTATTACAAATGCGATCGACGAAGCCTTCCCCTATAGATTCATCGGCATCGAGGTAGAGGTCACCAATGATTTCGCGGTTATGGTAATCGATCTCCCGGATACGGTAGCAGAGAGATTCATAGATCCCTAAGTCCTTTGCCGTATGTATCATGGCTGAGAGTGTACTGTACTTTGGATATGGGTCGTAGTGGTGCGTAGAGTGAAAGAGGTAGAACGCTACGATCGGTGTATTTCTGATGACGGTTCGAGGTTGATATCGTGATGAATCGGAAGCCGATGCCTGGATATTTTATCCTGCCGCCTATGTAGTATTCAGATCTAGGCCTATGGCTTCGAAAAGTTTGGCTTTTTGTCTCGACGAGCTTGAAAGGGGAGGCGGAGTAGGTTGAGATAGAACAAAGGAAGCCTAGATCCATGTGAGCAGCACGCCAGTCACTTCGTCACATGAACGTAGACAATGTGAAATAGTCCAGCATTCTTCGTACTGTCATGGAAGGATAGCATAGTACGTGATCAATTCTAGGGGTATAACGAATTTCGGCATAGTATCTCGCTAGCCCTGCAAGCAGCAGAACGGAATGATACAATCCTAATTAGCTCGCACGTGTTCCAGCGGATGGCACCGCAGCAGGTGATTGTACACAGCCACGAAATTGACTTTAGTAGACAATTATCGACCGTTCAAAGAGTCCAGTTTAACTATCGAGACAGCCGACCCGAAGACGATGTCGTCCGGGCTCGAGGCTGAGGTCGAAAACGCGCTTGCCGCCATCTGACAAGAAACGAATATTCGATCTTCTCGACTAGACACCTCGGCGATCATCGGAAGATCGGACCATGACCCCGGGCCGAAGTCGGTTGAGATTTGCTTCCGAACGCCGATCCGAATTCCCGAACTCGCCAGCGAGAGTCGTCGTCGAGGGGCTCTTTGGGATCTAGCACGACCTACATTCAAGCAACTAACAGCTATTACACAACGTAACTAACTGCAACTAAGCAACTAACTTGACCAGTACCATTGATTACAGCTCTACACATACCTCACTCACACCATGTCCTCCAACTCTGCCCTCACCTTCCCAACCCATATCAAGACCGTGCTGATAACCGGCGCCTCCGGCTTCGTGGGCCGCAAGCTCGTCCAGCTCCTCCTCGCTGACCACCCCCACTTGAGACTGATCACCACCGATATCCACCGTCCGCCTACTTATGGGATCGAGGATGAAGAGAAGTTGGTAGCTGTAGCTGTGGACTTGGCGGATAAGGAGCAGGTGGGGAGTTTGTTCGGGTATGGGCCTGTCCAGGGGGTTTTCGCTTTACAGTAAGTCGTCGTACCTGAGACGATCCTCAAAACGCAGACCATTGATACGCGGCCTCATTTTTTTTTTTTTTGATATAATACTATGAAAACAGCGGGATCATGTCCGGCCAATCCGAAAAAGACTTTACCCTAGGGTACGCGATCAACCTCTATTCGCACCTCAACTTGATCGCCGCGACCACCGAGCACGCCCAAAAACAATCTCGAGGCGGAGAAAGTGTCAAGCCCGTTTATGTGAACGTGAGCAGTCTGGCTGTCTATGGAGGGGAGAAGGCTACGCCGAGTAGTACGGTCGTCCCTGAGTGAGTACAGTTGAATTCAAGCGTTGAGCGTTCGAGCAGCAATAGTTCAATAAGGCGATCGAGCTGATACATTTCTTTTCCTCTTAAATCTTCTTCGCTTGCCTGTCTTTGTCCGCGTGATTGTGGTTTTCGTCCTGGTCTTGGTCCTGCCTGCGGTCGTACCGGTTGATCACAAACCGGTGGTATGTATGGGTCTCTTCGGACGATGTTTAGGGACACGCCCTTGATCCCCGAGACGAGCTATGGGGTGTGTAAGAACGTCATTGAGATGATTGTCTATGATCACGCTCGGAAAGGTGAGCCTTTACGACGCTCCCACAGTGTATGTATACCAAAACCCAACCCAACCCCCTCCTTTCCACTCGCAGGCTTCCTAGCGGCCCGTACCGTCCGCCTCCCAACAGTCTGCGTCCGGACCGGCGCCCCCTCCTCCGCAGCATCCTCATTCATCTCCTCCCTCATCCGCGAACCGCTCCAAGGTCAACCCGCCGTCTGCCCCATCGCCTCTTCCCCTGAAGACCCGATCTTGGAGGAAATGGGGATCTATGTGACGAGGACAAAGACGGTCGTCAGGAACATTGCCTATGCGATGGGGCTGAGCGACGAGGAGGTCGTTGGGAGGGTGGGGAAGTTGAGGACGATGAATTTGCCGGGGATCAAGATTAATACCAGGGTCATCTTGGATGCGCTGTAAGTCGGCTGGGGGTGGTATATACCCAGAACTTGTAGCTCATCTCCATTCATTCCGCTTGCCTCTCCCTGTCTCAAATTTCAATCTACCATCACATCGCCCGATATCCCATCCCTCACTCACAATACAGCCAAAAATTCGGCGGGGACAAGGCCACCTCCTTGGTATCCTACTCCAAAGACCCCGCCGTCATCGCCATCTGCGAGACCTGGGCGGGGGACTACGACTCGTCCGCGGTCGAAGCGTTGGGTTTCCAGGTGGATAGTAGGGAGACTGGTTATGAGGATGCGGTGAGGGATTTCGTCGAGGAGTTGAAGAAGGACTGAGACTGGAGGGAAACGGGTGGAAAGCGTTCACAGCCGAGCATGGACGATAAGATGAGATGAGGTTCGTTTGTATCGCGTCTTATCGTATGCGATATTCTGTCTATACTATTATTTATCGACTCCCGAGTCACGGTTCTGACTATTCTATGTAATGCGCCGATTTTCCTTTCCCACCGTCTGAGCGCTTGTTTCACGCCCGTTCTCTAATCTCAATCTCCCAACCCTCGATCAGATTACCGCCTAGCGACCTGCCTCCCAACCTCTTCCCTTACACCCCCTTCCTCCCAATCCCTCCACGTAACACTCCCAACCCAACTCGTCCTGCTCCCCGTCTTCCCTCCGTCCCCTTCTCTCCCCTCTTCCCCACCACCGGGAGCGACCCTCTGCATCCGAACTCTACCTTCTTCCTTGAAACCCATTCTTTGGGCTAGGCGGGTGGATGGGTTGTTAAGGTGGTGGGCTTGCCATTGAAACCTCCTCAAACCTAGTCCGCGAGGAGGTCCACCTGCATCGGCGGTGAACGGGGCGGAGAGGGATGCCGGAGTGGGGTTACTGGTGATGTCTGGGTAGACGAACTTGTCTTCGGAGGTGGACCAGGTAGCCATGTAAGGATGGTCCAGGGCGTAGTGTTGCAAGAGCGCGATCGCATGGGAAGTTACGTGCGTCTTCTGAGCTCGGGGGAGGATGAGGACGTGTCCTAGACGCCAGAGATCAAGCAGGCAGATCAGCACGGGAATCGATAGGTTCGGCCCCAGCACATGAGTCTGAAAATATATATGTCATCCCAGAGCCCTATGCGAAGTAGATAGACTTACCGAGCTCTCCAACGCACATATCCCGATCAACGTTCAAAATCCCCATCACCCCGGCAAACGTGTTCAACGGAGGGTGTCCTTCAGGGAGAGGATGGACGCTTCCGACATCTTCCACTTCTTTCAGCTTTTCGGGGGAGTCCAGACGGGTTATGTCGAAGATGGCCCATAGGCAAGAGCCCTACGAAGATAAGGCCGATATCCTATTTAGCTCTTCCGTGGTAGCACACATCGCCAACTGAAAGAGAGAAAGGTGGACCTACAGGTAGACTCCGAATGGTCCTCTCGTAAACCTCACACAACGCATCCAGGCTCTCATCCAATCTCCTCGGATAAGGCATGAACTTCAACAACGTCTCTCCATAGTCCTTGACGTCGTGGTAATACTGCTTGGCGTGTAAGCTCGGGACGAAAGGGACCAAGACGAGCTTGTCGGTAGACAGGGTGTAGATGGGGCCGCCGGAAAAGTTGTGATCGTACTCCGACGGAGGGGTTTGAAGGTGTGCTTCGAAGGGGATCTTGGGGGTAGGAGGAGGGGGCTGGTAGAAGTTGGGGTGTGGGGTGAACATGACGCTATACTCTATAGTCTTTCTGTGCTATGTTTCGGATCTTGCGGGAGAAGATGAACGATCTGTCGTCTAGGTCATTCGCACCGGCTTAATAGATACTTATATGCCCTATATAATGGCTCAAGAGGTATCACATGGTCCGAGAAAGATGACTCGAAACGCAACTTTGTCGAAACTACACTGACTCGAATCCCGACCCCCTAACTCCCGAGGTCGACCTTTCGGCCGCCGGACTTGACCGATCCTCGGGTCATTTTCCGATTTTCAGGTACCGTTTCTGTTCTGTTGCGTTTCATCGGATCAACGGGTGTCGGACTTTTCAAGGATTTCAACCATGTCGCCTGGACTCTGAGGTAAACTCGTGTCGCATAACTGCACCCTGAATAAAAAACGTCTTGCCCTAAAATGCTGCGCGTCATCCCTCTCTACCTTTCGACCGAAAACGCGGAATTTCGGCAGGGAAGACGACGTCGCCTGGACTCCAGAGGTAAGCTTTACAAGCAACTGCACCTCGAATCGCAGAGGTCGATAAGGAGCGACTGCACAATCTGATACTTCGACGAGTGTGACGAGATGATGGCCCTCATAGACCTCATCCCATCAGGAAAGTTCACTTGGCTCATGGTGATAGCTCCAAGGATAGGAAGAGTGACTAAAATCTGTTTCAAGATAGCATAGTCCCTCTCATCTGCATTCAGAATAGGCCATACCCACGAAGCAAGATTGGTGGCTAGCCCCAGGATGATGACTTTGATATGGCCCATTCCTGCGTAAGGCATCAGTTCATCAGTCTAGATCAATATGCACCAGTCCTGCTATTTTGACTTACTAATGAATCCCCATATGCAAAGCGCCTCCAGTGCTATGCCTGCTAACCCAGGACCTGACATTTTGGCGAGAGACCCCATCCCTCTAGAACCGAATCGATTTGGCAAGTGGAGGCAGAGTGTACAAGCACAGCCTCCAACAGAGGCTGGAATTAAGGCGAATATTGACGAGAGCGAGAATGAAGGAGACCGGGACGAGAACGAGATCAAGCTCTTCACCGACTGGCTTGTGAGTCTCATCAGATCAACCCATGTACATCGGTCTTATATTTCCAAACAGTCTGGATCAGAGTCCAGGCCCGAACCCGGACCGATCGTCCGTCCGGATGTTCCAGGTCGTTTCACAAGATGAATCAAACTAGACGAGTTGTTTAGGTCCCATAATTGGAGGGTATTACACAGGTATGGTCCGACAGAACGGTGCACCCCAAACGAGTCGTACCATGGCCCAGCTGTTCTTTACGCCCAATCACTCTGATCGGTAAGTGTTCCATCGTCCTTTTGCAGTATTTCGATCCCTTCACTTATAACTTTCTTGTTCTGAGCGACGTTCTCACGCCGCCTTCTTACCGACCCTTAAAATCCGCGGGCCCTGGCTGATCTATCTAAGTGGACAAGATGAGGTGAAAGCAGCGGATGCCTCGACCTTGCCCTTTCCCTTCCTGATGTGTGGCGATGTCATCCTCCGTGCCATACATCCGGACTTGGACGATATCCATCTTGCCGTCGTCAGCGTCGTACTCGATGTCACCATCCACGTCGAGCGTCTTGTTATCGGAAACTAGAGTCCTATCTTATATCCCATTCGCTGATCGTTCAAGATTTCACTCTGGAAGATCCCGGGTATGCGATCGACCTCGGCGTTCAGGTCTGATCGAGGTTTGCCAGGTTCGCGACAAGTCTCTGGTCAAAGATCCGAACAGGGGTAGAGGACATCGCATGCGATACAAACACAACCCACGTCTTTTTGTGTCCAAGTGCCCGTATCTCGAGTCCCTATGATCCTATACCAAGCATTCGAGGCCGAGTTGGTCCCATAGGATGTCCTACATATTCGTTAGCTATGATCCGAGAGAACAAAGGACCGAAAGGAAGGCATGCCCTAAGGACTCAAAGGACTTTACGAAAAATGACAGGTCGTTATGGATCGTGCATGATAATCTCTGGCCCGAGAACAAGTCGAGGATCATAAGAGGGAGGGATAAAGGTGGACGACGGTCTGTTGGATTTCGTGATCAGGACAACTCCGCTGTGTACACGGACGATCTACGCCTTTCCTCTGGACCTCAAATCGTGATCGATACGACATCCAGCAAAATTTGATCGCGGAGAATTGTCCGAAGAACGACAGACTTCGATCATCAACGGGATTATAGCCATCTCGGGTAGCCTAGTACAAAACACCTCGCAAAGATGGACCGAAAGCCGAGCCCGGAACCGGCGCTCGGTACCTACCCTTCTGCCTTACCGTCGCCGTTAGCACCTTCAGCATCTCCACCGATATCCTCCCCACCTTCTCCTCCATCTCCGAAACCGGTATCTCCACCACCTCCCTCCGTTGTGAAAGAGACCTTCTACATGTCCATCATCGTCATCCTCGGGATGGTCAATTCTTTCGGGGCGGGCACTACGTTGATAGGGCCGAAGATCCAGGAAGATTTGGGGTTCGGGACGAGCGAGTTGCAGGTGAGTCTCTGGTGGCTCTATACGGGATTTGAAAATGTCGTTGTATTGATACTGATACGTCGACTTTACTTTCTGTGCGACTGGATGTTACCAAAAAAAAAGTGGCTCAGTACTTCGTTCTACATCCCGCTCGTAAGTCTTCTGCCCCCTCGTCCGCTCAGTTGTTCGATGAACACCACTAACGACTCTCAAGTCACCCCCCTCTTTCACCTCCCTCCGCTCTCCAACCTAACTTGACCTAATCCAATCCATACTATACTACAATACCACCTCAGGGCACCCTCTGCCTGATATCCGGTACCATAGCCGATACGTACGGCGGCAAACCGACCTGTCTGGCAGGGATGGGGCTTTTGACCGTAGCTTCCCTGGGAGCTTGTTTTGTTAGGACGAAAGAGTTGTTGTTCTTCACTAGAGGGGTTAGTGGGTTGGGGAGCGCTCTGGGGACTGTGGCTGGGTACCGTGAGTTCTGCTTGAGGAAGGTTCCGGTCTCGACTTTGATGTCCGTTACGACCCCGAGGTCTAGGTCGCAACATGATATCATTCTTATGCTGATAGACCTACTTTTTATGGGGTTTGCAGCGATGATCGTCCAGATCTACCCAGAAGGAACCGGCCGAACGTTGGCTCAAGCGATCTACGTCGCCGCATGGCCGACAGGTGGAGCATTCAGCTTGCTGGCTAGTGGATTTGTCGCTGAGTGAGTAATGGTAAGGTTGAGATTGGCTGACTTCTCATGCTTGAGATCGCTGAATCTTGGCTTCGTTTGCCTTTTTGTTCGTGATGAATGCCCTTTGTTCCACGTGCGAACATCATGACGATATTCCGCAGGCAGGATTGGCACAGGTATTTCTACCTCGTCACGGGTCTGACCGGTGCAACCACTCTCGCGGTCTTCCTCTTCCTTCCCGAACCGTCAGGGGAAGCTGGAGGTCACTCCACTGACTCAGAAGGACAACATGCACGACGTCGAAATTGGAAGGAAAGGTTGCGCGTGTTAAAGAACATCGACTGGATCGGCGCTTTGCTCTCCATCACGGGCCTGGTCCTCTTGTTCTACGTCTTGGCCGTAGCTCCGGGCGCGAAGAAAGGTTGGGGTACGCCTTGTGAGTCGGGTTCCATTGGCGCCTTCGTTTCCAGATTCTGTCGAACGGGTCAAGAATAGGCTGATCAGGTGTATTACCTTGACCGCAGACATCGTCGTTCTGTTCATCCTCGGCTTCGTCATGCTCGGCCTGTTTGCGATCTGGCAGTGGTACATCGAGCGACGGGAAAGCATCACAATCAAACCGTTGGTTCCGCTCGGCGTGTTCGCGTTGGACAAGGGCAGGGTCTCGCTCTTATTCCTCGTCGCTGTGAGTCCTTTTGACGAACAGTGCCTCTCCATGTGAAATTTGCTGTTGTGGTTATATCGACGAATTGCAAGCTCACAAAGGACTTGGTTGATTCCTCTTGGTAGATGTTGTGTTTCGCTGGATACGCAGGGTTCATGTTCCTGTTCACGCTCTACCTCGAGGTGTACCTTAAGCTTCCTCTCGACAAGACTGCTGTAAGTCCCTCACTGTGAATGATCAAGGACCGGCAAATGAGCTGAGCATGCTTTTGTGATAGCTTCACTTCTTGCCAGGTCCAATAGTGTAAGTTCCTGCGTTGAACTGCTTGAAGCCTTTGGGGCTTATCCTGATCAGGCGGACGTAATAAACTCAGCGGGATTACCTGCAACATCGTCATTGGACTCATCGCAAACAGGATCTCGCCTCAATGGATCTTGACGACGGGTGCCATCTCGACAGGCATATCGCTGATCTTGTTCGCCGTCGTGCCCGTCGGCGCATCGTACTGGACGTACACGTTCTTCAGTCAGATGTTGACGGTGCTCGGAGCAGACTGTGGTGAGTAAGTCTAGCGAAGGGCGAGCTTAGCATCGTTCGAGCTTACATATTGAATTCTGGTTCATACCTTGTACCTATAGCCGGTTCGGCGGGCTTGATTTACACCACCAAGATGATGACGGGTGCTCGTGCAGGCTTAGCGGGAGGTCTCTACGGCACGTTCATCCAGCTTGGGTTCTCGCTCGGACCGTCCGTGGGGACGATCGGATTACGCAAGTCTAATCCCGTTGACGGGTTTTACGACGCTTACTGATGGCTCGAAGCGTTTGACGATCGACAGGTTATATAGCCGAGAAGAATGCTCGTCGAGCAGGGATAAATGTGGATGGGGCGGCTTATGACGAACCGTCTTTTCCGCCTTCGAGCTACTTGTACGGCCTTCAACGGGCGTCCTGGATCTTGGCGGCTTTGAGCTTGTTCGGTGAGTGCTCGCGGCTGGAACAATTGGCAATGATCAGTACTGAGATGGCTCCTCTGTTGTGTCGATGTCCTGATAGCTGGGGTGTTAGTCCCGATCGCTATGCGTCGGATGGCCATGTCGCCGGATGATCCGGGTGATGTCGCTATCGATCGAGGTAGTGCTTCGGAGACGGGTGCGGATGATGGTCATCGAGCCAGTGAGAAGGTGTAAAGTAAAGAGCTGCTCGATGGAGGGTGTTCAATGCGTTCCATTCACATGTAGGCGGGCGAAAGTATTGAGATCTAGTCGTATGCACAGAGATGTCCGACTAGATGGTATACGTTTTGACTGCATGTACAATTGTCGTGGTGGTGTTTCATCGATGGAACGTGATCATGGATCACTTCCGCTTTATTTGCGCGTCGCCCTTTCCCCCTTCCTCTTCCTCCACCCTCTTGACCTCCACCTCCCTTGATCCCTTGATCCCTTGATCGACCTCGAGTGAAGGTTGACAATCTCGGCAATCTCTCAACTTTTTGTAATCGTTTCAAAGGTGCGTGAGCTGCATGAGCTGAGTCTCCTGTCGCATGTGGATTACGAGTGGACATACAACCTAACTCATCCCTGACCATGTCAAAAACAATAGCCCCACCAACTTTGACCCCAATACAGAGGTCCGAAGCCTTCCTCACCTGGTTCAAAGAGAACGGCGGGACCTGGTCACCCCACGTCAAACTGCACCATACCGAGGAATTCGGTTTCCACGTCATGGCCACCCGGGATATCCCCCTGCCTGTTCCTCCGCCATCAAATACGGATCAGTATGATACGCTCGTCACATGTCCGTTGGATCTGGCGATCACTCCGGCGAGCTGTAGGAGATATGTGAGGTTTAGCCAGAATTGCCCGGCTTCGCTGAGGAAGGTCAGGTTGAATGAACGGCAGTGGGTGGTCAGCTATCTGACTCTACATCTGATCGGGATGGAGGATCCCGAAGTTATGGCTTCGTAAGTCCTGACGTATCCTCTCAAAAAGTAGGGACCTCGCTGATACCAGCACTATATCTCACCTGCCTCTGTCATAGACTCCCTCGTCTCCCACACCTACCCTACACCCAGATCCTCCCTACCTCCTCCGAGATCCTCACACCATTCTTTTACACCCAAGAAGAGAAAGAACTCATCAAGGGTACCGAGATGGAAAAGGTCATGATCGATTGGGAAGGTGTATGGCGGGAAGAGTGGGAAGCGGCACGGAAGGAGGTCTGTCAGGGGAGGTATGCGGGGTTGAGGGGAAGTTTTAGTTGGTGAGTCTCCTCTCGGATCTGAGACCTGGGTTTCTGATGCGGACTTGGGTGTTCTTTACAAGTTGGAGCTTGTTTTTTTTTTTGCTGGAGTTTCGAGGCTGATTGTGTGTGAATTTGCGTCGAAATTGCGTTGTCGTTGGCATTGCAGGTCCCGGTGGTTATTAGCCAACGGACAATTAACATCCCGGACCTTTCCTTCATCTCTCCTTGACCATCTGAACGAACCCAAACCCGAACCTTCAAGCTCAACCTCCAACTCACATTCAATTTCCGGGTCGGACACCGGTCCTCCATCCAGTTCGTACAATATGACCATCCCACCTCACACCTCCCTCGCCAAAACGAAGAACAAGAAGAAACCGCTTCCACCGAAGACGAACTCGAATCAAGACTTGTACGCCAGTTCGGATTACGTCTCCAACAATAGACGTTCGACCAGTTATCCTGTCCTTGTACCTGGATTGGACTTGCTAAATCATTCCGAGGAAGAGTCGGTCGGCTGGACGACCAGGCCGTTGGGATGGGGATTGAATATGGGATCGGGCTTGGCGGGACCGAGCAAGAAACCAGGAAAGAGCAAAGGGAAGGGGAAGGGGAAGTCAAAGGCAAAAGCGAACAGACAAGATCAGACGGGGCAAATGGAGCAAGTAGGGGAAGTGGGGCAGGTAGGGGAGGCAGAGAAGCATGAGCTGGTGTTCTGTATCAAGAGGGAGTTGAAGAGCGGGGAACAGGTTTTCAAGAATTATGGACCTAGGAGTGAGTCGCCCGAGGCGGGTTTATCGCATTGGACCAAAAAGGCATGGAGAAGCTGATCATTGCGTTTTGCTGGACTTTCTGCAGCCAACGGCGAGTTCCTACTGGGCTACGGGATGACCTTCCATGATAACCCGGACGACCTCGCCTCTACCGGTCTCAAGATCGAAGGTGGTACGCTCCCCGCTTCCGAACAAGCCGAGCTCGAAGCGACCGGTCTATCCGTCGACCGACAATTCTGGATCGCTCTGGATGAAGACATTCCTGATGACCTCTTCCGTCTCATCCGGATCTTGATGGGGTGCAAGGATCATCAACGCATGTCAATCGATCAACTCGTCGCCGCCTCTCAGGTGCCGACGTCTTCGGATTCCATGAGGTTCGAAGCGTGTGTATACGCGGCGAGGAAGGAGACGAAAGCGATGTTGGTGTTGGCGAAATTGTTTGCCAGTAATGCGCAATCGGCGTTGAGGAGGAAGAAGAAGAAGAACGAACAGGCCGTAGTCGGGACGCAGGTCAGGGCGAGGGTTCAGGCGCAAAACGGTCATTACCTGCGAGGTAAGTTCAGTCTCGGCGGCCGCTCCTAATATGTATGCCGAATCCGCATGTAAGCTAATCCGAGTATACGTGGTGACATTCCCCATCGGACAGGCCAATGGATGATCCTGGACCGTCTCTACAACCTAGCCCTATCAGACCTCGAAGACGCGTTCCGTAAGGTCCGAGAAGCACGTCTGGATCCCGACGCCGAGTCGGACGATTCCGAGGATACGGATGAAGAAGATTGGCCGGATCCGTCGGACGATGAAGGGGAAGCGGTTGGGAGGAGTAGAGAGGATGAGGATGAGGAGGGCTTGGGGTATGATATGTTTACGAACTCGGTCGTGATCTGCTGAGGGTGTCATGCCGCAAGTCGCGATCATTGAACACATGTATATATATCATCAGGCCATACCACGATCAAGAGGAGTGCGATACGCAGGCTGCCGAACATGAGTCTCAGAGTCTATGTTATACTGGTCATCCCGCAGTTGAACAACGGATTGTGAATCGAACCCATATGTAGGCGGACCAGCTGTAAAAAAAAGGCAACAACGGTGAATCAAACACCGGTCAACCATCCTAAGTACCTCTGTTTGACTCCTCGTGCGGCTTAGGGCGCTAAAAAGTAGCTTAGGGTCATTGCTTCACATAGGCCCTCGTCCATATCATTGCGGAGATTGTGATTACAAAAGTCCACACCCTGCAACCAAGGTTAAACATGGAGCGGGGGCTTACGGATACCACAAAGTTGACTGGCCTGATTGATGTCCATGAGACCACCATCTTTGTCCTTCAGAGACAAGAGAGCTGTGCCCTTATCGGTCCTCTTCTTGTTACAGTAACGAGCCTTGGTGTTATAGGCGAGGGTATCAACGGTGGTAACAAGATCATCGACCTGTTCCGTCATCGCCTCGACCTGTTCTCTAGTCGCCACTGCCTCAACCTGTTCCTTTGTCGCCATTTGGATTCTCATCGCCTCGACGGACGCAGAGAGGCTCAGAACGGGTCCTTTGGGCTCATCAAAGTCCGCCTTTGTGGGAACGGATGGGTTAGGGGTTAGGGTCGAACACCCATGTTAAGATGGAAGGCGGTTATTCTACCATTGAACCATTGTAGCGACTCTTGAGCGATTTTTGAAATTTGAAATCATGTCCATAATCAAGTGTGCATAGGTTCAATCAGCGGGCGATCTTCCCCTGCAATAAGCCACTTCGAACGTAGCCCCTTTTTCGTTGCAGAACCATTGATGCTCGGCCCCTGCACGACTCTTAAATTGTACCTCTCTGATGTTCGCCCTCAGCTCTTACTCAGAGTGAGATCTTTGATTAGACCTTCGATCACACTCACATCGAGATGGTTTTTATACGACCTAAATAGGTTATGGCGGTCAAGCAGAGGAAGCTAATTTTGAGCGGTAACTGTGATGTTTCGAATACAACTCCTCAAACCGTTTGTTCAATCAAACCCAAGACTCTGGTATGGTTACTGATCCAGAAATCATGAGTCGTTGTTTGTGGGCAGTATATTTAGCACTTCCTCTCTGAGCGACGCCGGCTTCCCTGTGGAAGATAGTCGCATCGGAAGTACCTAGTGTCTCCCTGCCCAATAGAGGCGGATGATCGATCCCTACGGATGCCAGTATGAAGCATGGCATTCCGCTGCTCAAGATGTTCGCCCCTTGTAAGACTGTGAGGGCGGCAATATCGACAATAACGATGTATGCAAAGATGTAATTCTCTTGTTGCCTCCCCCAAAGGATACTTGCCCGAGGTTCAAGAGGTATTGCACTGTCTTGCGGCGAGTACTCCGTCTGAGGTGACCATGGTCTATTAAAGCAGCCCAGACAGACAAGACATCAACGGCCGAATGCCCCGAATCCAACCTGTATCACCACAAGCCAGTGAACCCCATATTACTCAGACCTCCTTGACAATGTCTGTTCTAGCTGGTGTGGCTAACCACCTGAGAATACCGAAAGCTATGTCCAAGCTAACCACCTATTTATCGTGCTAGACCCCAAGATCTGTTGTCTGGTCCCAGATTCCGCTTTGACCTGCAAATACAGATCAGTGAAATGGGACGGCAAACTCCTACGCAGGGCTATCCGTTTTGCAGTCGTGCTTGAGAAAGTATTCATTTCACAGCGACTATCGCTGTTGCCAGCATTAAGAAAAGGTTGCGCCGATACCGCATCCATTCATATTCGGCTCGTTAGAAATACTGGATTTTGCAAAGCCGAGTCGAGCGCGGCAAGCGCATATTTCTAACGAGCTCGCACTTCAGACGCTCAAGGAAATCAGGAGCCATTGGAAAGGACGATGGCCCACGTTCTCATGAAAAAGCCATCACGTCTCCGTAGTTGGGTACAGGGGAGTAGCTTGGAGTGATTTTGACCTCGACATACCCTCAAACGAAATACCGTCTTTCGACATGACGAGCACTTGATCCTATCTATACCTCAACAAGTAACCTCAAAAGCCACGCCTCGAACCCCTTTACAAGCCCCATATCGATTACACAAGATTGATCGTCGTCTCCTTGTATCGCTCATTCTCTTCGTCCACAGTCCCCGAGATCTTGTCCATCTCGAACTCTTCGACGCTATCGTCATCACGAAGACCGGCATGTCGTTTCCTCTCTTCGAGAACTGGCATATCCGAGACCTGCAAACAAAAGCGAAAACTTTCATCAGTACACTTGTACCTGCACTTGAAACATGATCGTGGATCTCACCTCGACATGAGTCTCAACGTTGACCCGAACCTGCGTAAGTTCTCCGATCCTCGATCGATCCTGGTACGTATTCGCCTCGTTCCTGGTCTTTTCAATCGCGTACGGATCCCTGAAGTCGGCTCGGCTGCGGATGGGAACGCGGGCGGGCATATTAGCTATTTATATCGGTGCAGAGATAGATACGTCGGAACTTACGAGTTCAGCGAGTAAAGCATCGAAATGGCATACACGTTCCCCGATAACATCAAGTAAGGGTACGCTAGCTCGTTCCTGATAATCGATCCGAACCGGTTCAAACAGAGAGTCAGCCACGACCGCTACGAAGCACCGGCGTATTCCGGTTCGGCTCACGAGAAGGTGACGGAAAAGTGGACCGCAACGACGAGACAAAACAAGGTCGGTGGCGCTTGTGACTCCATGGTCATGATTGCGAGTTTCGAGATGAGCGCGTCCGTCTGCGACCAACCGGTCTTTGATCGGATGAGCTTGTTGAGGATCAGACCGGTAATCAAGAGATCCCTAGCAATCGTCGTCATCGTTCCCCCTCGGTCAGCGACGGTTAGATTCACGACAGCGTGTCCAGGGGCAATGAAGTTGGACTTACGACAAGATGGTCCCGAAAATGTAGGTACAAGCTACGGTACGAGTACATTGAAAGTGCAGGGAAATATGCTTAATCTCAGTCGTCTTCCAGAGTCCAACAAGCGAGACTCACAGAAGACCCGAGTCCGCATATCATCCCTAACCTGCAAAATACTCTCCACGCTACCCAAGCTGACCTATGAATTGAACATCCGCAAGGTTCGAAATATCGCAAGCCGTGTGAGCTACTTTTAACGTTGCACAATACGATCAACTCGGCTACTGTCAGGGCACTCACCATCGTTCCGATCGCCGCTGAGAGACTGACGGCGGAGAAGAATAGGATGATCGTAGGAACCCACCAACGGTTGTTGTATAACCTCCAGGCCTGCGATACGTGGAAAGACGGATTTGACAGGACACAAGAATCTTTACGTCAGCTAATGTCGCGTAGAGGTAAACGTGTTTTATCGCCTTTTGCGGACTTGACTCACTTTGTGGGCATACCACGTCTAAGCAGTCCGAGCGAATACCGGTCGAAATTCCATGTGAGTCTCCGAGCACTTCAAGGCAAGATGGTTTCGATCGGACGGTACAAACTCACACTTGTAATAGCGAACTGAAATCCTCCGAGTCCGTACAGGGGTACGATATAACGACTCTGGAACATCGGGTACCAATGTCCGTAGTACTATCGAATTCTCAAGTATTAGCTAGCGATATCAAGAAACTATCATTCAATGCTGCTCACCTTGATGAAGACGCTAAACGTCCAAGCTATCACGTAAAGCTCTCAGCTCGATCTCACCAAGTCTCGAATTTTAGAACTCGCCCTCTACTCACTGCAGACCGTCCCCGTAGTAGCCATCCCCAACAACATCAAGCTCACCACCAGCCCTTTCGTCATCCTCGAATCCGTCTTGCCGTAGACCATGAAATATTTCCCTACCATCCACGTCAAGATCCCCAACAAGAGCGCATTGAGCGGGAGAGGGATGTAGATGGGTGCGAGGGTCCGGACTTCTTTTCCCGTCAGCGCGATCGTTAGGATTTGGTCTGTATGAGTAAAGATGGGACGCGTTTTCGTTAATAAGTTTTGCTAGACGAGCGTCTTGAGGAAAGTATTTACCGGTGAATGTGCTGTTGGCGAGTGCCTCGGGGGTGAAGACCGAGTCAGACATGGTGAGAGGAGAAGTCTCGAGGTGTGAGTCTGTGCGATGGCGAGGCTGCGCGACAATGCAATCAGGACTACTAGGTCGATAGGGATGACGATGTATGGCATGATGACAGGCGATAGCCCGAGGTGGACCTCGAATGTATCGGTCGTCCTATATACTATCCCAGTACTGCACCTCGTGTTAGATCTCATCCTCGAAATTCCTGTCCCCTCCCCGTCTCCTGTACTTCGAACGATTTTTCCGCGGATCATGGTCATCGAGAAAAGTGCCTTCGTATCGCTGATCGAAATGATGGCAAGTGGTAGGTTCGGGCGAGACACGGGAACGCGCACGCCACCCGTCAGCCCCGCGCCGTGCCAAGCCCCGGTGGATCGAGGGGGATTGATGAAACATGAATTTCGATTCTTCCGCGTACTGGACTGATCCGACCAGCAAGCGACCGGGCACGAGGCTCGGGGACTCTCAGGGGTTCTAATTGAGAACTTTCTCTCCCTTCATGGTTCAATTCGATCGATTACGTTTCGACACCAAGCTCAAACTCGGACGACCCGGCTCGACGGGTCCCTGTGACTTGGTTTGCTTCCGCCCTGCCTTTCGACGGCTACGCGATCAGATCTAGATCGTTTTACCTTTTTTGATTGATCGATTGTATGATGGGATGACATGAGCCACTTCGGCCTGCCGTTCGGTAGGCTATGCGATGGAAAAAACGCCGAGAAACGTAAACGAAGAAAGAAGGGGTTTGAATGGAATTTCTACGTTTCGGAAGCGGGTGCAGAGCATGTCGAACATGCGGCTATGGCGTGGAATGATCAATCCTGCTAGACAGACAGGCGTGGCTTGCGCTCCGGTCCCCCATAACTTGGGTTCGACCCGCTCGTCCCGGACCGACGAGCTATGTGATCTCGATCTCATCGATCTCGATCGTATTCTCCGTGATCTGTGCGCTGATCAAGAAGGAGAAAAAAAGAGGAGGCCCTATCTGCCATGTAGCTCCCGCCCGATGACGGTCAATATAAGGATCCAACCTGAAGTCGCTATGGGCCAGGTGGGGAAGCACGGGCCAACAGTTCATCCCTCGCAGCAACCATTCGGTTCTCGTGATACCTACGCATCTCAACCTCTCATCTTAGACATCCACCATGACCGACCTCTCCTCTTCCCTCATCTTCAACCAGATGTCGACCGAACAGCTCGACTTCTACCTCGGACCACTGGTCAAATCCGACCCCTTTCGTTTCCTAGGAGGTCTCTGCTTGCCGGTCCCCGTCGATTCTTTCCTTTTAGGGTTGGGGGGGATAATGACGGTATCCTATTACACGTCACACCAGAACAGACGGTCGGAAGGGTTTCAGAGGTGGCCGTTGAGAGGGTTTATATTTTCGATGGTCTTAATCAGTTTGGGGACGACGATCAACCTGTGAGTTCCGGAAGGACTACTATTGAGGAGGGAGCTTGACTGATTGGTCTTGGGATTTTGCATTTTAGATGGATATGGACGACGAAAGCTGTAAGCACCTAGGTGTCCCTCATCCCGCTTGACAGCGAATTCTGACGATAGCCGGTCTTGTTGCAGCTCGTCGTACAATTCGGGTCGTACCACGAGATCTATGACGGTCAGTCTTGTAACACACGCATCGAAGATGTCGTTTACACAAGCTCACAAGGATCGTGTCTATATCCCGCTTCGCAGGTCGATTCTATATGGCCTTCTACATCCTCGGTGTACTGCTGGTAACCCCGGTTCATGTCTATTGGAGTATCCGGGTTGGTCTTCCCTTCTTTCCATCATTTGATCGAGTCTGCAGCGCATGCTGATATACGTGCATCTGTTGCAGATCTTCAAGCTTTATAAAAGGAACTGGTACATCCTCGCAGTCTTACTAACGGGCGCTACGGTATTCGGAACGTCGATGGGCATGTTGACTGTGAGTCGTCTTTATCTCGTCCGTGCCGGTCCAATCCCGTTAGCATATTCGAAGCTGAAGTGATTTACGATGCGACGTTCGATTGTAGGCCGAAGTTGCCAGGGACAAGACGATGATGGCCTCTGCCGCCAGACCGCTCTGGATCTTAGTGAGTCTCGGGAACCGAGAGTTAAAATCAAGTTGTTCGGAAATCTGATCCGAGCGGCACTTTCCACATAGGCGATGAGGATCAGCGTATATTCGCATGCTGCTATGGTAAGTCCTTTAAAAAAACCTGTCATCCTTTTCAAGCTAACCTTCGTCCTCCATTGACGTTCGGCAGAACCTCAGCGGAACTATCCTTACCATCTGGGGCTTCAAGCGTTCGGGAAAACTGGTTGGATTCCGTAAATCACCGGTCTCCATGAGTCTCTTGGTCGCTGCCGAAAGCTTGGCCCTCCCGACCGGTAAGCATCTCGTATATTGTACGGGCGGTTCTTGTTGGTCTCATCTTCTATTCTGTCGGTTCCGGGGCGATTCAGTCTTCTCCTTGTTTGTGTTCTTCATGTTCACCATCTCTGGAAGGGTCGACTCGGCAGTCCCATCCATGATCCTGTCGTCCAAGCTGTACGTGATCTGCATCCTGCATGTTCTGAACCAGTGAGTCGCAGATCGGGATTGTGAGGTCACTCGAAGTATCGCGATTGACGATGATGGAATGGCCTTCGCGTAGCCATGCCAGCATCGCCGAAGCAGCCAGGATCGAGAACTTTTACGGCTCCGGAGATGACAACAAGAGGCACTCTGCGTTGGACGGCAGGATGTGAGTCGAACCTATCATAAAGTCTAGCAAAGTGCAACGGTCTAAGATGCATTCATTCACCTTTGCAGGAATCCCGCTGTACTCCAGCTCGGCGCCTTGTCCAAGCACGGTGGTCGAAGCCGACACGACGCCTACAACAACGATTTCGATCTCGGCTTGGAGCGCCATTATCCTTCCGATTCTACCAACAACCTCGTCGAGTACAAGGGAGAGTTCGTGCACTTCAAAGACGAGCCGGGCTCCATTAGATCGCACAGGTCGACGACGAGGTCGTCCGAGGAGGATTACAAGTAGCGTCGTCGTTGTATCAGGGCAGGCACAGGATCGAGGTTTTTGGGACTATGGAAGGAATCTTTCCCAGCGTTGTCTTGCCAACAGTTGCATTGGTCTTGCCAACAGTTGCATTACACTATGAGATGCATTGAGTTATGAGATGCTTCAAGTTATGGTATGAGTGGTCTATACAAATCGAAACCAGCAAGGATCGCCTGTGTGCACTTGTTGTCCTGATAAACCGTCCGATTCCTGTTACTGCAGCTCTGCCGGCCAGTCTTGCCGTCTCCGCCTTGTCCCATCCGGTGCGAAACGCGGGTTCTGAGGGAAATGTATACCGTCCCCCTTGGACCGACCTACGGGTACTGCGGAGCGGAGTGACGCGCTCGATAAGCTCGAAGTTAAGGGGCAGCAGCCTGGATGAGAGGTGCTACTCACGAATCCACCCGACGGGGCTATCTCCCATGACCCGCTTCCACTCGTCATACGGACCCGGACCCAAGAACCATCGATTCCCTTCATCTTTCAGATCCCCCCATTCTCTTCCCCATGTCTTCATGGCCTTTCGTTTTCGCGTCCACCCGCAGACCCCGAATTGCCGAGTTAGGAAGGCTCTTTCGCGATCCAGTTGCGATCGCATGGAGAAAGACTCGATCGTCGTCATCCCGACCGCGATGAGTTGCATGTGGGACAAGAGCATCGATGCTGTGAACAGCGTAAAGAAGCCGGACCTGCAGGGTATGACAGAGATACACAAGATTTAATGAGCGAAATATTACCGGTTCGTTTCGAGTCGCGAAGCACTGACAATGCCGCGATCCCGATCATCTGCCCATCTGCTGACCCGCCTTGGGACAGCTTACAGACGAGGACCACGAAGACGTATATAGTATATATCGTCGACCACGTCAAGAAGTTGATGAAGAACTGTTTCGAAGGACAATAAAACACGTCTCTGGCATTCAGCGTTGTGCCTGATTCGGTGACTGAGCCGAACCGAACTGACCTTGTGGTTCCTCCATCCGATACAACCTACCCAGGGACAATCGTGACTGTCCCCAAGAACAAACCATGTTAGTCCCACTTCTCGCCATTCCTAGTCTCATATGAGAGCAGGAACTCACTCCATGCCCAGAACGCACACCCCACAGACTCGACAATGATGACTCCGCCAAGGTTTATAGATCTGACAGTACGAGCAATAGGCCTGTTCCTTCTGGTCCGGCGGGAACGGTCGGGAAGGAGCCTGATCTTGGAATTGGGCCTGTGATCCTGGTTCTCCCTGTGCTTGTGGGAGGTCCGTCCGGCTCTGATCGGTCTCGGTCGGATTTCCGTCGCCCCATACCGTATGCGTATAGTTCGTCTGTCCGGAACGTTGCCCTTGTTCCTGTCCCTGTCCCTGTCCTTGTCGATGTTGCCCAGGAGACGTCAACGGGATCCCACTCTCCCTAGATCCGACCAGGTTCATCTCGTTGCCATTCCCGTATCCATATCCTAGATTTAACGACGATGAGATCCGCCCTGTATCTCGATTCCCCTCCGCCTCTGCAATACCATTTCCGTTACCACCTCTTTGCGTCCCGTAGCTGGCAAAAGGAGGAGATGCAGATGCAGATGCCGAAGAATCCATGAACCCCGGTAAACTAAATTCGGCGGGCAAGAGGTTTCGACCACCGTCTAGCGGTCCAGCGTTTCCCGCCAGGTTGAGGTCATCTTCGGTATCGTCGGAAAGATGGTTGTGATGGTTGGCAGAAGATGCGTTAGTGGAAGGTTGTTGGTCTGGGTGGTATGTCGGTGGAGGTTCGCTCCGTGGTATGACCTGCGGTTTGGATTCGAAACGAATGCAAACGACACTATCAGCTTGATTCGCATACGATGAAACGGTAGAGATGCAGGCGGTATAGAAGCAACCTGGCCTAACTTGGCTTACTTCGGGTGCGATCCCTGGTGACGTAGATATTGCCTGTTGCACAAGACCACAATCAGGACCGAGATCAACGACATATCAGTATTTGTTCTCGAAATGGGTACGTGAATGTCCGGAAGTGCTGATGAGCGGTAGGATGGAGGAAGCTTACTTTGAGGTACGTCCAGCAGAACATCAGGAAGAGGATCGTCTCGCCTATCAACAGTCCCGCTAGACCAGCCAAGCGTGAGAAGTACTCAGCATCAAATCGTTGTCTGAGCAATAACATGGGGCCAGAAGATATGGTGCTCACCTCCTTGACCGACGGAACCTCGAGCGTCAGACCTTCGTTGTAACATCGGTGCGCAAAGTCGTCCGATCATCACGTAGTAAGAATAGACGACCGCACATACTACGAAGCTGTCAGGAGTCGATCCATGCATGACTGTATATCAGCGAACAGACAACATAATGAAAGAGGACACTTGATAGTACAGACTCACATCCTCCATGACCAACGATAAGCCCATGGCGCTGGGACACTCCGATCTCGTTCCCGACTATCGATGACCTTGATGACACCGAGTAGTTTCCGCTTAGCCTTTTCAGGCGGCGGTGACGGTTCCATGGGTAGGCGAAACTCGGGCCGAGTCCTCGAAAGCTGCCTATCACCTATGAGGAGCTTCGAACTGTCCTGTGAACTTACCTCTCACTTGGAATGAACGATCGTCGAGTCGTTGAAGCATCGAAACTGAACTTCGCAGTTGACCGATGATGTCAACCTCCAGCCCCGTCGAGATCACGTGATCAGAGTTTCGAGCTCGATTGGCGGCGTGTCGCATGCGATAGAGCCGACTTCTGACTTGCTCGAACGTCTTCAAGGCAATCGTTGCATTACATCAGATTTTTGCGGACCTGATGAGCTTGGAACGAAACGACTAGAGTTCTTCCACAGAGACAACCATCTCGCAAGGTACCGTTTTGCTGAGGGCACATTATTTCACTTGAAGTGGAGTGCTTTCACAATTGGGTCGAAAACGATGGCGTCCTCATTGTGCGAATCAAAAACATGTATATACAATTTGAGATAATACTTCAAATATCACAAGATCACAAGTTGTCATACAACGACCAGACACCGGTGAAACCCGTCCACCTGGTAACCACGAATGCAGACCTCGTATCGGTACACGCCTCACACCTTGTCTATTCGCTTCTTGGCCTCCTTTTCCGCCTCGATAGCAGCCTTCTTCTCCCGTTGGACCTCTTCGATCGCTAGTCTCTCTTGTTCGAAAAGCTGCTGAGCCTTGGCTTTGAGCCGCTTCTTCCTCTCCACCGTATCTTTGACCGCAATTTCAAAGGCTTTCAAGATGGCCTGCCTTTCTTCGAGAGTGCTACGGTTGAAGGCTTCTCGGCTCGTCTCCTGGCGCGGCCTGACAAGCGGGTCGTTGGCCTTGCGTTTGGCTTTGCCCATTGCGGTGAGGATACCTTTGGTAGGTTGGGCCACCAGCGCTAAAGCGCCCGCCGCCGGCTTGACGTACATGTCACCGATCCCTTGTAAAAGTCCCTTGCCAGCACCGACCCATCCCTGTACCCGAGGATATATGTTCAGTGACAAGTCCTCTCAACCAACATGAAGGATGTTCATTTCACTCACATCCTTCTTTCCGCCCAGGACTGGCTTGTATACGAGCCCGCCAAACCCATCGCCAAACCCGTAAGCAAAGCTCTTTGCACCTTCAGCGAACCCGTCCAAGGCCCCGGTCGGTTCCCGATGTCGAACGGTGCTGCCCCAGAATTTAGGCATCGTCTGCAGGCCTGCGAGGATATTTAATTCTGATCAGTCCGGTCAATTGAAGCAGGAGATTGCATGTACTTACTGTCGTATATACCACCTACGATGCCGACCATCCCGGTGAGCTGGAAGGTGGTGAGCTTCTGCAGCCCCTGACGCTGAGGCGTGGGCGACGAGTGCGGGTCAGCAACTGCTGTTAAGAGGGATGGTCTGTGAAGACCGGCAGACTTACAGGTCTGTAAAACAACTCGGCGGTGCCGACAACACTGCAATGAAATCGGTTGGTCAGCGTTTTCTTGGAATGGCGCCGCTGCTCTTCCAGACTTACCCTGTCGCTACGGTGCGCAGTACCGCATTAACTCCTCCGGCCAGAGGATATAGATCGTTGGTCGCGGGTACATATTCTCGTACGCCTGTAAATATAACAGTCGCGTCAGCGATGACACTGAAGGCGCTTGAACAAAATGTTTGCGCTCACGATGTGGTCGAAGGTCTTCCCAAGAAAGTAGGCCCGCGTCGATCAGTGTGTAGGCTGCCAATCCGCTCAACCTCAGTGCGTGTTCCTTGCTGCTCCAGAGGGCTACTCGCGAAGGCTCAAGGTCGCAACGCATGTTCAGGAGGGGCAAAAAGTTGTGGAACGAGTGCACTGCCGCTTCCTCCCCGTTCTGGAAAAGAGTGAGCTGATCAGTAAGCTGATTCGTAGGATAAAATTCTTACTCTCCTCCTCCTCCTCACCTCGCTTCGAATCTGCTCTCCGAATCGACCGGCAGCCTCCTTCACTTCTGGACTTAGCGCGGTGATGATAGCTTCTGTAAGGGTGTCGGCGTTGAATTTCTTGAAAGGGATACTGCAATCCGGAAGGCCTGTTTGAGCGTCGGTATTTGCATGATTCACAGTCATTTGCGGCTGCTTACGGTTCGGGTCCAGCTCCGGCTCTGGCTACCATTGCGCCCTGAGAAACGGTGCTGGAACTGTTAGTATCGAGAAGAAAGAAAAACGGCCCAATCGTAACAGCTCACCTGGAAAGGTTGGTCTCCAAAGAACGGCACGACTATGGTTGGTACACCGTTCTTGAGCCCGATTGCTGTCGTCCCCGCTCCGCCGTGATGGCAGACCGCGGAAACGCGGCCATCGGCAAACAGCCAATCGTGAGGTACGTTCCCTACATCGGCAAAATAAGCCTCGTTCATCGCTATTCGCGCCGAAAGACCTCGGCTCACCTAGGATGAACACGTCCTCTGGCACGTTATCACCACCGATATCACTCCATCCGGCGCTGACCAGGGCTCTCACTCCGGTCCTCTCCACGGCTTCGAATATCGTCGCAGTAAGTTTTGCGGGATCGTCGACCACGATAGAACCGAAGCTGTTGACGAGCCGGGGGAGTGAGGTTAGCGGTGGGCTTATTGTTGTTAGACGGGATACTCACCCGATATAGATCGGAGTTGGACCACTGGCCAGAAATTTGGCCAGTTCCGGTTCCGGCTCAAATTCACCACCGTCCTGCAAGAAGAAGTATCCGGCAATGTCTGTTTTCAATCCACCTCGTCAGCATCGCCAAGAGAAGAACCAGAGGTGCACCTGGGGCTCACCGATGTGCGCCTTCCAATCCTTAGGTTTAGGAATCACAGTGGGACTCCAACAGTAGATATGCGGGATCTTGAGCCTATCCGCCAATCCGGGCCCCTCTCCGTTCTGAAGTTCGTTCAACAACAGCTCTTTCCTCCTAAACTTGTTGATCGTAGGTCCCAAGCCTTGCCACGTCATGATCTCGGCCAGACCGTAGCTCAGGTAGTTGGTGAGCCTGTTCGGGGCATCGCTCGATTTGACGTTGACAAGAGGGTGATTGAATTCGCCGGTCGGACTCCAGGGCATTGCTGTGATACACAGCAAACATTAGCGCAGGTTCATTTTTCAAACCTTTAGAGAGCGCGAAGTCACTATCTGTACTCACTGAACGAGATGACCAACGGCAGACCCGTCATCTCGGCAATGTGTACATGCGCAAAGCTCGGCGGGTTCGCAATGATGGCGTCTGCGGCAAACGATCGTCCGGTCTGCTCATCCGGGTAGTAAATCGACCGGAGGAACCTGTGAAGCATCTGCGGGCAGACGGGAATGTCAGCCCTTCCTCGCATAGCATACGCATCTCGAGATTGAGCAGAACGGACCTCTTTGACCATCTTTTGTTTTTTGGGGATGTCACCGTTGATCAGGGATTCGCGTCCGGGCAATAATCCAGGGTCTATCCAGAATCAGAGTGGAAAGCAAAGCAACTTGCAAGATTAGCTCATCTTCTCCATTGCCTCGACACGGAGCCCGGAGCTTACTCTTGACCATGTACGCCATCAAGTCCTTGGGACTTCCTCCGATATCGAAGAACTCGAGGTTGTTCATCAACTCTGCTTCTTCTTCCTGATCAGACTCTCCGCCGCCGAGTCCAGGGGAATCGGTATAAGCCGGGGCGAAACCTTCCCTTTGCTCTTTCGACCAGCGTTTTTCGTCTTCCCATTGCCATCGTTCGTCAACCTCATGATCGACGTGCGACTTTATCCCGCTCGTCGACCTCGACCTCGAGCCCGATTTCTTCCAAGACGATGTCCCACTCTTCTTCCGTTCCTCCAATCGTTTCTTCAAGACCTTCTTCCCCGTCCCCAGTACGAAATCCTTGAACACCCCATGCGTACAGATCCTCACCCTGTGTCGACTGTCGGAGAGGATCAAGTTCAAGGCGAGCGAGAGGTAAGGTTGGACGTCACCCCGGGACCCGACTACGAAGATGACGATGTTGAGGCAAGGGACGTTTCGATCGGGGTTCGGATCGGCGTATTCATCTTCCACCGAGATGGCGTAGTCGGTAGGTAGGTCTGGTAACGCTTTCTTGAGGTTGCTTCAGAAGGTTTCAAGCACGCGGCCGGGTCATGTTAGTACATGGTTCCAGACGTTTGTGGAATCGTAAACACCGACTCACAGGACCATATCGATCCTCCCATCTTGCGTCACATCCGCACTCGTCTGAGCTCCATCCCCCTCGGCTGTGAACTTTGACGGGTCCTCGAACCCCGGTTCAAGCCGATCGTCCTCATCATCCGATGCTGCCGGTGTAGAAACCATCGAACTCGATTGCCGTTGCATAGGAGGAGCAGAGCCTCCAGGTCGGTTGTCCATCTTGCCGGGCTGACCCAAGTACCGGCGTTGATCCCATGATTTCTCGGGAAGAGGCGGCGGCGCTCCTATCGATTCGGTTGTAGGTCGGTAAAGCGGTGGAGCCGTGCTATGATGACGAGGAGCAGGACGATCTGGTAATTCAGGAGCTACATCCCGAGTAGCGGTGTTGCTCATAGACGAGCTGGTCCTATTGCTCTCGAATGACCGCTGTAGGTGCTGATATCGATTTGCTTCCCGTGCGGTAGCTTCCGAGGAAGGGTACGATGGGAGTTGCTTTTCCGACATGATACCAGGTGCAGGTGGTCTTTACAATTACGCTGCAATGTCGAGGTCGATGGGCGGAACAAGCTCATCTTCGTTGGTAGGATCCCAATCGCAATACAAGGTGAAAGGTTTGTGTCTATTTGTATCGCCATGATCAGGAGTCGCTGCGAGAGCTCGAGGTCAGGAACCTGTTCCGTTGGTCTCCTACGGGGAAGCAAAAGGGAGAGAGGAGCCGTGAGTCATCAGATGCCGTCGAGAGGAATCCCATGCAGCTGTACGCAGCTAGCAGCTAGCTCTTCACAGCTCTGACCTCGATATTCGTGACGTGTTACACAGCTGGCCGGGCATCGGAGATCACCCTTGACATCGACGAATGGGTATATCAGACAGACACGGCAGACACGTTGTACGAGACACATCACACAGTGCACAGTGTACAGTGCACAGTAGTAGTATTCAAGACGAGTCCTAGCCTGGACGATACCCGAGCTTGTCACACGGTTCATAATCCTTGTGCTTCCGTAGAACGCATACATCAGATCGTATCGATATAGCGCATCGCTCTCGATGCCAGCGACGACGAGTCTCGTATCCGTCAACACTGCATAAAATCCCCTCGTCGCATGGCTGTTCGGGTACAACACGTTCGCTCAAGACGATTCGTCTGTGGTATATTCCACTGTACAAATTTTGTTGTTTTTCTCTTTGGGTTATCATGTCGGTATACTGTAGATCTTCTGTTCTTTCGTCAAAGGTTTCGTTTCGTAGTAATTGTTGCTTTCGTGTGCTGTTGTTCGCCAAATCCCTCAGTTTCTTCATTGCAATGTCGAAGAGGGGAGCGCGTGGGCGGCTGTGTACGGTGTGTTTGAGGTATCAGTGTAACGTCGTGGAAAGAGCCTAGCCAAGCGGGCGGTTGATCGCTGTGCTCTGTGCGTAGTACCAGAGGCGATCCGGCTAGAAATGCCCGCTACCTCTCAAGAGATGTTCGCCCATCTGTTCACAAACCGACGTCGCACTTGGTCAGTATCGTCATTCCCACAAACTCAAATCATACTCCAGTATACGACTTACCGGACTGACGCTCCGCTTCTTCCCCCCACCCGTACCGGCACTCCCACTCCCGCTCCTCCCTCTACCGACTTTCAACCCGCCCGATCCGGTGCCGGGCAACCCATCTGGTCTGACATCCCCCTTGGGAGCCGTAGGAACCCCACCGGAACCCGGACCCGACCCTGAACTCGACCCAGAACCAGGTCCAGGGTTCGAAGTCGGTTTACTACTAACCCCACCTCCGAACCCGGTCCATCCGAAACTGACCCGTCTCGGTCTCATCCCACTGCCGGTGACTCCGCTCGGATCGACGTTGACGTTATTGTCCGAGTTTGTGGTCGGATGAGAAGCTGAGGCGGGCCCTTCCTGGATCGAACGTCTCCTCCCAAGTTCCCCATCTCCCAATGACGTGCCTCTTCCTCTCCACCCAAA
The DNA here is from genome assembly GCF_021052385.1 of Filobasidium floriforme. NCBI lineage: Eukaryota > Fungi > Basidiomycota > Tremellomycetes > Filobasidiales > Filobasidiaceae > Filobasidium > Filobasidium floriforme. The sequence continues at coordinate 474,059 of NW_025763648.1, forward strand.
GACGCTACCTCCACCGCCGATACCCTCCGTCCCACCTGATCCACCACCGCTAACACTGGCCGACCCGACGCTCTTCGTCCTCCCCAAAAAGCTACCCCCGACCCTGCCGAAAGCGCGTTCATAAGCGTGTTCTCCATCATCGTGCTCATGATCATGATCGTGATCGTCCATGGAGAACCCTGAGAACGGGTTGTTATACCTCGATACCGAGACGGGCCTGGGCCCAGTCGTACTGGTAGAAGCCGGTAACGAACGGGACAAGTCGGAAAAGCTTCCAAAGACTTGGACGGGGATGTTCGTAGTCCCCGGGTCAGGTGAGGTGGATAGCGAGGCTGAAACTGAGGATGAAGATGGGGGTCTGTCGTTATTGATCCTGATCTCCGGGGTAGCAGCAGCAGCAGTCGTTGTAGTCTGAGTACCGGTCCTGCCGAGTGTGGATGTATTGGTCCCAGGTGCAGGTACAGAGGGCACTCCTCGGTCGAACGGGTCGGCCGGTTCTTGCGCTGGAGGAGAGCGTCTGATGACGGGCTGTATCGTTCACCAAAAAGAAAAATTAGACGGGAAAATGAGCATTCCAAGCTGAGCCGATTTCGATAGCCCATATCGAATTCGGAAACTCGAAGTGCATATTCCAAGCAGAGGCTCACCCGGACAGACCCTCCCAAGCTCAACCTCCTCAACACCCCTTGACCTCGTTCGACCTTCCCATCGACTACTCCTATCCCGGACCCTGAAGTCGAGTTCGGATTCGGGTTTGTAGTTGTGATCGAAATCGAAGATGGGTTCTCGGCCGGTCCTGATCCAGACGAGGTCGAAGTAGACGTTGCAGTAGAGGTCGAGGAGAAAGCAGCAGAGACCCCGCTCATCCCCTTCATCCCCACTCCTACATTGACGTTCGATTTCGGGCCCGATGAAGTGGGGATGGGGATCGTAGACAAAGTAGGCGAAGTAGAAGAGGTTGAAGCCGGTGCTTCTGGTACTCCCGCCTTCGATGTCACGGTCGAGTTCGAGGGAGAAGACCCGAACCCAAACCCAGGAGTCAAGGGTTTATTCCAGTCTGCTGTAGCGCTGGCGGAGATGATCGGGGGTGAGATCGGGCCCGTATACCCTAGGTTTAGGTTGGAATATGTCGGGCTGACGAGGGCATTCAGGTTATTGTTGTTGTTGTTGTTGTTGACGTTGTTGTTGTTGAGGCTGGAACCGAGGTTGAGGTTGAGATTCAGGCTGTTTTCTTTCTTGTGGTGGTGGATGGTGATAGGGACGGGTGAAGGAGCCATCGTGATGGTGCTATCGGTCGAGGTAGGTCGTTGATGGCTCTTATGAGGGAATTCGTTCTGATCTGATTTAAACTAGCTGAACAGCGGGGTCGAAAACCAGATACTGTGGAGGGTTTCGAGGTTGTTCTTCCCTCGTTGGTCTTCCCTCAGTTCCGTGTCTTAGCTCCTGTAAGAGATTCTTCTTGAGATATCCTCGAGGTTGCGAAGGTCGAGATGGAGATAGTAATGAAGGTCGAGCTGTGTTTGTGGTTTCGGGTCGAGACGAGGTATACGGGAGCGCTGGGGGATTGAGCTCAGGTACGGGCTTGTCCTGCTCAGCTAAGAGATTAAGGTTTCGATGTGCTGCTTCTAGGTGGTGCTTCTTGATACTTCTTGTGCCAGTCTTTCCTTTGATGGACGTGAGCTACACGACGACGACGACGACATCATCATGATTCTGTCCAAGTTCGTTCCGGGTACTCAACCAGCTGGAGGTCGGGGTCACGGGACCAAACGAATTAGCGTTATTATTAGGGCGGGCGCGACATCGGCAGCCACACCGGTTTACTAATCTGATTAACATTCCCGGGGGGCCCCCTTGATTAGTATTATTGTATCTGATTGATATCAACTCATTAGGAGATTTGTACAATAACTTACGGGCAAGTCGTCATAAGCTCAGTAGACTGTCAAGTGTGATTAGATCCTCCAGAGACAAAGTTCTTCCCACATCCCTGCCGCCCTCGTGACTGTCCTGCCATTTACAAAAACACGGAAGCTCTCTATATTGTATACTTGTCCAAGCAAATGCAGGTTTGTACCAGAGTGAGGTACCAAAGATCTATTTGATACAGATTCTACACCTCAACATGAAGAAAGATCTGTAGTCCCATGTGGCAAAATTCAGGGCAGGTCGGCTCGGTGCTGTACAGCCGCCCGTACTTAGCACTGCCCACAGCCTCAACGCACGATTCACCTCTTTTGAATGAAGCATTGGAGCTCCGCCTCAACCCCCTACCGCCGAGAAGAAAGACAAGTACCGACAGAGCGTACACTTCTACAAGGATGTGAACAAGAAGCGGATCCCTCAAGACCAAGAGTCAATCAAAGCCTACCGCGCTCGTTCCGGACAGGCTTACGAAGAGACCACGTGTGACAACCTCGACCAACTCAATCATCTCGGACTCTTGGACTTTGATCTCGGCAAGAATGAGAAGGTGGTCAGTCCCGGGGCAATGAAGTTGTTGGTTGATATGGATTTTGACGTTGACGGGATTGAGGAGGTAAGTTGGCCAGCTACAAAAGGTCGATCCAAGCCAGCTGTAAAAGTGCAGTCACAAAAATATCAAATCAATATCGATCGTGTAAGGGCTAAGGTCTGGAGGGTCTCAGAAATGAGACAATTACTCGGGCAGGAAGGCTGAATGGAATTGGGCCATCAGCGCTGGACCCGACTCCAACTCCCCTGTGTCGTTCGCGTCCGCCGTACAAGTACATCTCTTTCATCAAAATGCAAGCCTTCCGACAGGAGAGGGGTGCTGATGTTCACCGAGATTCAAGTCGATGATCTTTCCAACATCAATCAACCGAAGTTCAACAGAGTTGTGCAGGAGTATTCGGTCGACAGCTGTGAGTCTCCAAGATTGTGATCGAGTTCCCTGATATTAACCATCCAACTTGGACAGCCGGTAAAATTGGCAGTCGGGGTACTCTCTTGTTTGATAAAGAACCGGGAGTCTTGTCTGGGGGAGGGGAGGGGAGACTTGCGCCTACACCCATAGAGAGCGATTTGGCACGGGCGGCAATAGATGAGGTGATCGAGTGAGGCGAGATATCTCCATCGTCCTCAGAACAGACCGTTTTAACCATTGGAGAGGGATCTCTCAGCGTCTGCCAGTTCAAGCTAAGATATACTTGCAGGGTAGATTTGCGCTGAAACCACGGGCGCCAATAAGTTGAATGCTGTTTCGGATCCTGATTATCGTCTGAGCTGTCCCTCGATCTCTTCAATCTTGTCGTCTGTAGGAGGTACGGCTGAGTGAGCTTCGTGCATGGTGAGACCAACAGTTGCGACCCTACCCTTCCAGAATGAGCCAGATCCGTTCAAGTACCTTGGTATGTCAGTATTATAGGCATCCGCGATACCAGCAAAGCTCATAGTCAGCTGTAGACCTCATGGGTTCCCACATCAACGTCCGCTTGATATCTGGATAAATACTATATAGAGTCCCTGTTGTTCTGTCCATTCGCAACCTTGTATATCACTTGATATCGAGAGAGATTCTTTCCTATCAGCAATGCTCAAATCTCGATTGTTAACCGCCTTCAGGTCCGTGAGACCGGCAACATGAGCGACTTCCTATGTCCTTCGCTATGGCAAGCGAAAGCCGCGAAGATGTTGAGGCCGCGAACTAGGGAATGGATGAACCTTTTGTACGAAATCATTATCAGATGAGTGCTAGGCACATTTATGTTCAATTGAAGGCGCTGTATCGATCAGGTGATCAGGTGAAACGAGCAAGCGATACATCTGAAACGCTTGGAAGCGGACATCTGTAACATCTTTGATAATTGATCATCTAAATTATTACCCAATGTCCGCGTCGTAGTGATTGATCGATGGAGGGTACTCTACTCAGCTACTCAGTACTTTCGAGCCATGAGCAGCTCATATACCTCTGGTGCACAACCTCGTTCAGGTGTTCATTGCTAGATCCCAGTGTCATAGTGAGGGGGCCTGAATAGCTGTCTGTCACGTTGGCTTCGGTCGGATCATGCCACCGCGTAAAGGTCCTCGAAACATCGTCAGCTCGGGTTCGGCAGGAAACAGCTCGAAATCTAAACCCAAGGCTGTGAATCCTGACGACATCCCCGATGGACCGCCTCGGCCACCACCACTGTTTCCTCTGGGCTACAAGACGCCTATTCAGCTCTTGAACGAAAAGTGTAGGAAAGCTGGGTGGGAGAACCCTTCGGTAACATCACACCCGAATCGAGGTGGAGGTGGTGCGGATGGAGCTCAGACGTATACGGCGACGGTGACTTTGAAGAAGAGGAGGAATAAGAATGCCATGGACTTTGATACGGTCAGGTTCGTGCCCGTACCGCCAATAGAGCAGACGGATGCTGCTTTGGCCAGGCATTTCGGAGCGACTTATGCGCTGTTCAGGGTGAGCTACTATGGTTCAGGCGTTCAGCTTGGTCCCTCTGGACTAGAGTCGTCAAACCTGACATCAGCATACCGAGCGAAGGCTGATCTCCTCCCGTTTCTCTTCTCTTTTGTTCTTTTCCTCCTCCGGCACCTCCTCTTCTCCTTCTCTTGACCGTTCGGTCCTACTTCCTCTCGACCTATAGTTCTGCAACAACATGCCGATGGCAATGCTCCTTCCCCCCATAATTCGGCCGTACTGGTCAACCCTCCTCTCCGAAAAAGCTTCAGCCCCACCTCATAGGGACTGGGAATACGCCGAAGATCCCTTTGCAGCCAGGAAAGAGGTCGACAGTAGACAAGAGAAGCGCAAAGAACAACAGGTCCGACAGGCAGAGTTCAAGCATGAGCTCAAGACGGGTGCGTTGGGTGGGAATGGGGACTTCGTCGTAAGAGGAAAGGAGGTCAGAGAGGATGATGGGAGAGGGAAAGCGGGGAGGGGTGGGATGGGTTGGATGGGGGTTCCGGAGGTCAAGATGACGGTTCAGCAACGAGAGGTTGTTGAGGGTGTGATTCGAAAGGTCAGTTCAGATTTTGGAGTGAAAGGAGCGAGGTATTGCTGTAAGATCGTCAAGATGAACGAATTTGTTAGCTTACTACTATGCATATCATGCTACTTCTCCGCTTAATTATCCGTGAAATACTGCCTTTATACACTGCATGAACATATTCGGCATCATCTTCGCTGCGGATGCGGGCAGATGATGTCCAAATACCCTTCCGCCATCATGGAAGCGACCAGAGAGTCCGAAGGGACCGTCTCCACCTTCCCCTCTGGAGCCAACACTCCTCTGCCGGCTCTGGAAGCAGGCCCGATAGCCCAACAATTGAAGTCTATGGGATTCCGACCGGCACACGTGGATTCGTGCATGAAAGCCCTGGTTGCAGCGCATGAACGGTTACATGCGGGTCCTTCTGCCCAACCCGGATCGTCGAGGATCACACAAGATCCGTTGACGCTCTCGCTCAACCTGCTTTCCCCGCTCGAAGCGGCCATCGAATGGCTCCTCGTCCATCTACCTGAGGATGACCTTCCACCGTCGTACAGGTCGTCAGCGGCTGTGGATTTCGTCTCCTCAGTCTCGAGCGGGACGGGAGGGCAGACGGAGCTTGTCAAAGGATGGGTCATCGACAAGCTTACGAGAAAGGCCGGGTTTCCGAGAAAGGCCGTGATGAGGGTTATCGAGGAGGAGACAAGGGAATCGGTCGTGCTCGATTTGCTAGGGAGGAGATTGTGTGGGTGGGAAACGGACGAAGGCGGTTGGGGCGTGGAAGAGTATGGTGCTGGGTGGGAAGGTGGGGACGAACAGGAGGACGAGGCGAGGCGGATAGCGAGGGAGGAGGAGATGGTCATCTTGATTTCGGTGCTCGACGATCGGGTGCAACAGGTCTCGGAGCAAGAAATCGCCATCGAGGTCTCCGCCGTACAAGGAGAAGATCTCGTTCTCAATGTCATCTTTTCCGAAGCTTCGCCTTACCCCTCGGCACGGTATCCGGCCCACCCACCGACGTTCTACCTGACTTCCAATTCGCTACCTTCGTACTTCCGGTTACATCTGCATGGCGAGGTCCTGAGAGCGTTTAGGGACCCGGAGCGACCGGATCTGCAGTCCTTGTTGGAGGCCGGAGCGGGAGGGGCAGTGTACGCCATGATGGAGATCTTGGAAACGGCACTGCCTGCATGCCTAGAAAGACCGCCTGATATCGCCTCGGTCACGCAATACCTCGTGCCCAAGGTCGAAGATGTGCAACAAGAGGTCGAGGTGAGGAAACGACTACAGAAGCTCAAGGTCGGTCGAGGTGGGGGGCGCCAGCCGGGCATGTCGGAGCAAGAAGTCCGGGCACACCATGAAGCCATGCAAGCGGCTCCGGGATGGAAGTCGATGTTGGCGGCCAGGCAGAGCTTGCCAGCATGGTCGTCCCGCGAGGAGATCATCGATGCGCTCGAGAAGAACCGGGTGGTCGTTATTGTCGGAGAGACAGGGTCCGGTAAATCGACCCAGTCGCCGAGCTACATCTTGGACCACGAGATCGCTCAGGGCCGAGGCGCTTCTACCAACATCTTCGTCACTCAACCTCGACGTGTCGCTGCAATTGGAGTAGCCACGCGTGTAGCTGAAGAACGCATGGAGGATCTCGACAAGGGACCTCAGACGGTCGGATACGTTATTCGGGGCGAATCGAGGACGAACGCCAAGATGGCCAAGATCACGTTCTGCACTACTGGAGTGGTCTTGAGGCGGTTGGCGAGCGGGGGAGATGTCAACCTGGAAGGCGTTTCGCACATCATCGTCGACGAAGTGCACGAGAGGAGTGTGGATGGGGATTTCTTGTTGCTCCAGCTACGTGAGCTGTTGAAGCGAAACAAGACCATCAAGGTGAGCACCGGCTCGAAATTTCTCAAGCAGATGTGCGGGCTTATATTGCTTGTCTCTCAGGTCATCCTTATGAGTGCTACTATCAATCAGGAACAATTTATCAACTACTTTGGCGGCGCGCCAGCCATCGAGATTCCAGGATTTACGCATCCTGTGGAGGATTTGTGAGCTTTTCTGTGCTACAACCTTGCCCTTAGCGATGGAGGTTGACTTGGACTGCATCGCAGCTACATGGAGGACTATCTACCGAAACTCCAGTACCGTGCCGAAACTCCGAGGTTCAAGGCAAAGCAGTCGGAAGATCAGAAGACTGCTCTCAAGGCCTGGCTGGACGGGCTTGATATGGACGCCCAGTCGAAACAGTCCCTGGAGGCCTTGTCTATCGGCACTCAGATACCCTACGACTTGATCGCGGCGCTGGTCGCCCACATAGAAGCTACTTCGCAGAAGCCAGATGACGGCGTCTTGATCTTGTAGGTGCAATCGCGCTCTTGACAAGGCTTGTTTTGCTGACTCTTGAACTTTAGCTTGCCCGGTGTAGGGGAAATCAAATCCTGTATCGAAGCCCTGCGACAGAGGGTTCGAAACGTCGACATCTTCCCCTTGCACGCAAATCTCTCCAACGCCGAGCAAAAGCAGGTCTTTGCGAAAACAAAACGGAGAAAGGTCGTGGTGGCTACGAACGTCGCCGAAACAAGTGTCACCATCGCAGATATCGTATACGTCATTGACAGTGGAAAGGTCAAGGAGACTCAATTCGACGCCGACACAAACATGTCCCGGTTGGTCGAGACATATACAAGGTGAGCTAGCGTCTCGCAGTCTTTCGATATGGCATATGCTGACCAGCCCTGACTCAGTCGGGCTGCTTCTCGCCAGAGGCGGGGACGAGCTGGACGAACGAAGCCAGGAATCTGTTACAAGATTTTTAGCCGTCGGACCGAAAACCAATTCATGGCCCGCTTCGCCATTCCGGAAATCCTCCGAACGCCGTTGGAGAGTCTGTTCTTGCAGGTCAAGAGCATGGACCCGGATGCGGACGTCAAGCAATATCTATTGTGAGTCTTGTCGCCCGGGACATGGTATCAGATCAGACCTTTATAACCATTGTCGAACGGACCTACAGAAAGGCTATCGATCCCCCCAAGATCGAGGCGATGGATGCTGCTTGGAAGACATTGCTGGATCTTGGAGCCGTAGAAGGTGAAGCCATGACGTCGCGGTTGACAGCCTTGGGGAGACACGTTAGTAAAGCCTGCTGCCGGTTGGTTGGTTCATGTCAAGCTGATCTGAATCCCGTCTGAACCACAGATGTCCTCGCTTCCCGTGGATTTGCGTCTGGCCAAAATGCTGGTGCTGGCATGCATCTTCCGGGCTTTAGACCCGGTCTTGTCAATCGCAGCGATGCTGTCCAGCAAACCTCTCTTTAGTGGCCCAATGGAGAAGAGGGAGGAGATGAAGAAGTGAGCACAAAATGTATGTCGGCATGCTGATTGACGCTAAGATCTATACTTTCGCTTCAGGGCACGGGAAAGATTCTCTTGGGGACAATCAGATATCTTGCTGAACCTCAGAGCTTACAACGCAGCCGTCGCTTGCGGTGGTTACTCGGCCATGCGTTCGTTCTGTGAGGAGAACTTTGTCAACTTCAATACGGTCCGCGATATCAGCTCGTTGCGACAAGATTTCCAGGCAGCGTTAGCAGAGATCGGGCTGATCGACCCGCCGGGTAGAGGATCCAGACGGAATCAGGATCTGGATGACTGGAACGTCAACTCGGAGAATGAGAGTCTGCTCAAGGGTATTCTCGTCGGGGCCTTCTGGCCTAGGATCGTGCGCATTCGGTTGCCCGATGCCAAGTATGAGAAAGTTCAGGCTGGAAGTGTGGCCAAGGAGCACGAGGCGAGGGAGGTCAAATATTACGATAGCGTCGATAACAGCCGGGTCTTCATCGTGAGTTATTCTCCGGTTCTGGTACGGCCATATTGTCACTCATCGGTTCTCTACGGCAGCATCCGGGCTCTATCCTTTTCCATGAAAACAACCTCAAGCCAGGGTATATCACCTTTTTCCACCGAGCGGAAACATCGAAAGTTTTCCTCTTTGATGCGACACCTGTGAGTTTGCCGTGTCGCATACGATACACAAAATCAGGCCCCTTTGACGACCCATTGTTCTACCCAGGTACCGCTCTTTGCTTTGCTCTTGTTTGGCGGCCAATTGACCATCAACCATTTCGCCGGCGGGATCACTGTGGGAAAAGAGGGAAACATCCGGCTTCGAGCTTGGTCACGAATAGGTATTCTTGCGAACCAGCTGCGTCGGCTGCTCGATGCCAGACTGGCCGAGGTGATCGAGAGTTCGGGGGACGATGTGATAGGCAAGAACGACGATATCGTCACAGCCATGTTGACGCTACTGCCCTAGATATATAGAATATAGATGCAGACGTGTTGCAAAAGAATTTTACCTACGTCCCAGGGCGAGGTTGGGCCACGGCATAGGTCGAAGTGCCAAATCGGCCAGTCGTCATGAACTCTTGTAGTCGTATAGATTGAAGAACCGTACCCAACTCCCGTATGGCATTATAATGATACAGTGCTATTATACACACCTTGAGATTTTTCCTTTTACCTAATCCCAACCGCCATCGACAACGCTCTTCCCCCATCTCTTGACAAAGTACCCAACACCCGCAGGTCCGATAATAGTGCACAACACAATCGCCCAGATCGTTATCAAGAACTCGTCCTCATCGAGCAGAGGTTCCGGTGTGGAATAAGCGATTTGCGAGATCCTGCAAGGAGGAAGCGTTTTCGAATAGCGACTCGGGTCAGCCTGATGTCCTGTTTACAAAATTCAAGACCTTGCGGAAGACATGGACTCACAATAGCCCAATCTCTCCTCGAGCGATCATAGCGAATCCAAGCAAGACCGCTCCTCTCCAACTCTCCCTCGCCCTCCCCTTCAATCCGCCCACAAACGTCCCCCCGGCCGATCCTGATCCGGGGACCTTCCAGACGAGCAACCAGACCCCGCAAAAGGCTTTAGCGAAGGTCATCAGGATGGCGTAGATGAGTCCTCTCCATATGTTCTTTCCACGCCAGAGCGGGATGAAGGGGATAGAGTATCCGATAGAGCCGAAGAAGATGGGGAGAAGGAAGTAGATGAGAAGCGGGGTTATGTAGTGTTCGAAAGTCCCGATCAGGGTTGGGTGTGGTTGGTCCGAGTGGTTTGAGGAGGCGGTCCTAGATGCTCGGATGGAGAGGTTGGGTTCGGCCTGGTCCATGTGCAACGAGTCGGACCCTGTTCCCCTCATCGTCGTCATCTCCGCCTCCTGTGAAAGACGGCCCGCTTGGTGATCCGTCATAGTATCCAGATCGTTCAGGTAGGAGACGACCAGTCCAGCGATGTACGCTCCGTATAAAGGCGAAGTCCCCGCATACCTCGTCCCAGCGATCATCCCCATAAACAGGCAGACCATGAAGAACAGTAACCCTTTCTTGCCCGCTTTGGTTCTCCATTTTCCCGATCTTGTCTGCTTGAACCATAAGAACCCCGGTCCGATGATCCAGCGGGTCAGGGGGATGAGGACGAAGCCGAACCCAAAGGTCACCCCGATGGCTCGTCCGATATGTCCCCCGAGTGCCATGGCCCCTGATTCGGTGTTCTCCCCGACGAGCGAGAGGATCTCGGAGAGGATGAAAGCGACGACATCGTCCATCACAGCAGCTCCTAGTAAAGCCGTTCCTAACTTGCTACGCTTAATGTCGAACCCAAGAGAAGGACCTGAGAGGAGCGTGAGGACGGTTCCCAAGGAAGTTGAGGAGAGGGCTGCTCCGGCTGCGAAAGAGTGAAGTAGAGGGAAGTTGAACATCGGCGTGAGGAGGAAGGAGAGGGCGATGGGGACCAGGAGACCGCTGAGAGCGATACATGTTGAGAGGGGGAGGAGACCGGTCAGGGTTGATAACGAGGTCGATGCTCCGCCTGTAGAATTACCGAAGCCGTAGTCGACATCATGTAGATCAGTAAGCGAGAATATCAGTCTAACTGCCTTTTACGAACAAAATTCAAACCGCCACGCAGAGACTCACCTTCAAAGACGACAAGCAATAGCCCGATATACCCCACGACGACAAACGTCTCCTGCCATTCGACATGCAACCATTCTGCCAACGGACTACCCCAGACGATCCCGATCAAGATCTGACCCAACAATCCAGCCGAGAGGAGCCATTCAAATGCCCATCCGAAGAGGTTGAGAAAGTAGAAATAGTTGGAGAGGATCAAGAGCGAGGCAATGGGTGGGTCGTGGTAGATGAACTGGGACGGCATGTCGTGACCGCTGTTTGCCGCAGTAGCTAGGATGGACTGCCAGTAACACTCCAGGGAAAGCGCTTGTATTTTAGTCGGTAAATGAGGAGTTTTGGGCCAATTCGACTACCGTTTGCTACCTGTTTACAATTTTGGTAGACACGTCACAAACAGAGAGTAATGGGCAAATTTAGCTCTTGTTTTAGACTGATTAAACAGCTCGTTCACATCGGCGGGAGTAGACAGCGAGTAAACGAGGTCATATACACGGTGCAAACAGGGAGTAAACGAGCGATAATCCACGTGTAAACAGTGCACGAACAAAAGCGGAAGCAATCACGATCAGGGGGGCTGATACGGCGCGTCACATCAATGCGGACATGATAATGCTATAATGTCCGTAGATATCGGATGCAAACACTATATTACATCCGCCACGCTTCGTAAACAACCGCCTGATCAAAGGGAGTCGATATTTGATCAGATTAGATCGATCGCACCGGTCGACCATCAGCTATCGCACTATCAACACCTCAACTCCGCTCTGAGCTCACCATGATCGACATAGCTGCCTAAGGTGGTAGACAGAGCGGGGCTGCTGGTCCATCGAAATCGTTACCATAGCCATCGTCAGCAAACCCGGTAGTCGCAATCACGGAATCGCATCGAACTGCAAAGAACATACCGTCAACGATGTTGGAACCACGCCGATCTGGAGAAAGCCCGGCAAGAACGGGAACGAGTGAGCCGCCTGATCCTCCGAACAAGCATCCGATATCTGACTCACTACTCACTCCATGTCTTACTGTTTCAGTCCGGTTCCCGGGCAGGTCTCTCGATACCAACTTCTCGACCAGGGCTACTCAGCTCCGAGATATGTACGCGGATTCCTCCTTGGGGTCGACAAACTCCTCTCCCTCCGATAACTCCTCCTTTGAGACTCCAATCCGTCCTGCCTCGCATATGGACAGCCGTTCGCAGGTTCCGCCGAGCCGAATCCTGCAAGAGTCGCCGTCAATCCAGATGAATCGAGCCAAAGTCAGCGGAGCGAACAGAGGGTCTAGCTTGATGGCAGCAAGCCCGGTACCCTCGAGACCTGTCAACGTACCTCAGCCCTCTCGATCGAACACGCAGCCCCAGCCGACCCCATCACGACTAGCCGCTCCAATCGTACTCGGTCCCCCTGTCATCGCTCCTCCTGTCATCGCCCGTTCCAGTCAAGGGCAATCTAGTCAGCCTGCACGCCCCGTACGAACCTATGCCTCCCCTCCAACGACACAGCAACCCACACGATCAAACTCTAGCTCCTCTTCCATGAATCCTCCGCCTCCTCCGGTTGCCGGTGTTGCTCAACGACAATCTGGTCATCAACTTCAAAAGATGCTGGCTACAGCGAACAATAACGCAAAGGACATCAGCGATCACACCAGAACACTCGCCTTACATGCGCAACAGATACAGGAGCAAGGGAAGGCGTCGACCGGCCTGGAGAAGATCGTCGAGGAGCTTCGTCAGCAAATGAACCGACTGGCACAGGAGCACGTCAACGTGAAGGCTCAGCTAGCGGATCTCCAGGAGCGTGTCGAAAGCGGAGCAGTCGGATGTCAGGTGGACGTTGATGAGGGCTTGACGAAGGTGGTATCGGTGGTGGTTCGAGCGGCAGCCAGTGTTGCGTATGGCTGCACTCCTCCAAAGGCATATCCTGCCGAAGAAGAGGAGTGGCCACGGGTGGAAGCAGCGGATGGAAGTCTAGGAGAATTGGCGATGAGATGGGATCTGGATCAGCACTTTACATCGGACCGCAATACCGTCCAGACCAACAAGCTACTCACAATCCTCAAATACCAAATCGGAAACCTTCCCCTGACCGCCGACATCCCTCGAGAATCTGTTCCTCCTTATCTCGACAATGCAAACCTCTACAACAATGCGATCTCTGTCCTGTTCCGTCAGTACCAGGCTGCTATGAAGGTACGTACCTGCGATCGCCTTGCAGTGCGCCGACTCGACTGAACATGCCTTACTCTCGCCGGGGTTGCACAGAAAAAGAAGGCTTCCGAAGCGCGGACGAGGCAGATGGAGCTGGCGGAGGAGATCGCAGAGATGGAAGAGCAGGGAGCTTCCGAGGCGGAAATCCAAGCGAAAAAGGACGAGTTGGAAGAGATGAACAAGGGCCAGGGGGTGCCCAGAAAGTATCTGAAAGGGAATGTGAAATCAAAGGCGAATACAGTCAGTATCCCTGTCGCCCACAGTTGGTGTCTGTCGCGAATCGGTGATTGCAGTGCTCACCCGACCGGTCGTCCTTCAGGTACAAAGGTGGATTTCAGCCCGACGTCCATTGACGGAGTACAAAGGTCCCGAATATGACTGTCTCGATAGCGTGTTCTGCACGGTACCGCTCTACTGCGTGAATCCAGATGTCGAGGATGAGGGAAAGATCTGGTGCTGGCCTGACATGCAAGGCGTGTATTCTGAACAGGTGAGAGATTGCACAGTAGCCTGATCTACGTGAGCGGGATGGAGCTGATCAGGACCGACGTATCACAACAGTTCATCAAAGCGTGGCGTACCATATACTTTTTGCGACATTCCACGTTAGGAAAAGGCGGCGGCGTACAGGCGTCACCCGAACCCCCTGGCGGCGCGGTGAGGCAAAAGGCCATTCCTCTCTTTCCTTCTCGCTATGTCGATTTGCATACCGGCCCTCAAGAATGGATGTTCGCCCAGAGCTGGCTGGAGGACGAAGACAATGCCGATCAGGTCGATATGCTTGTCGTTCCTGCTACGCAACCGACGAGCGTTCAGGAAGTACTCACCAGCAACTGGTATGCCACGCACGCATGGGTCACCAAGTCCAAGGCAAGGACCGGAGCCAGTGCAAAGACTGGAGCCACTACCAAGAAGCAGACGAAGGGTGCGGGATCGTCTGGGGGGAAAGGACGTACCAAATCGACTACCCCGGCCGCCATGGCCGCTTCGAGCTCGGGTGTCGATGCCAACAGGCAGCGAGGCATCCGCGGCGAGTCGATCCCTGGAAACTTCGATGGAGGAAGAATGCATACCGGTTCGATGAGTCCTGTCCCAGCCAGTCAGCCAACCCACTTCAACACCCGAAACATACCTGGCCTCTCAGTCACCAACCGCATGCAAAAGTCTCCTTCGTGCGACGGCCTCAGTCCAGTAGGCGATGCCCGATCCCCCACCGACCGCCACCAGGACGAAAATCATAATCAGTTTCAAGGTTTCAGAATGGATATCGATCCTCCCGCCGCTATACGTACCTACTACGAAGATTTCACTTCTCCGGACGAATCTCAAGGTGCCGGATATACCCACATGGGTGGCATGCCGGGTAACGAGGATTTGGAGATGACGCCGGAGGAGCTCCGACAAGCGATGGCCGCTTACCCCGACCTCTTCACCGATATCAACAACTAACGTCATCCAACCTTTCTCTGCGATTTCATCGTCTTCATGATCATGCCCTCCTAGGATACAGGCAACCTTTGGGTTTAATGGGTTTAACGCGATTGTCAGCTTTCATTTTGTATCACGGGTAATCACTTCGGGCGGGGTGTGTGTGGCTTACAGAACCGATGTATTATCCCGGTCAGCCACTGTCAGAATGTATATTATCAGCCCGCCCCCATGTCTTCATTGCCGAATAAATCATCAGGCAATTCCTCGTTGCTGTCTGCGTCCAGCCAGAATTCTGGCTCGCGACCTTCCTGTGGAGGCAGACACTGCATCAGCCCGGTCGTGGTTATCTCCCGACCGATCGGACCCACCGTATCACAGGAAACAGACGCCAGGCAAGCGCCATCGGCCCGAGTGTTCAGTGGCGTAACGATGACAGAGCTCTTCAGATTCTTCAAAGGAACGAGTGTCTTGCCCTGCTTCGTCGCGCGATTGATGCGTATCCCGAGGTCTATGTCGCGATGTTGCCATGGGTAGGTACCGATAGCAGCGTCAAAGAACTCGACCAAAACCAAATCCTCATTCAGCATGTCGGGGAGATGCTCGACCTTCAGGCTGATGGAAAGAAATATGTGAATTTGGCAGAGATGGCGCGGCCCACTGCCGTCGTTTGCCTTTGTTGCGAGTGCGTATTGATTGCGTTGGCCACGGGAGTAGATGGACGAGCAGAACCTGTGACGTGATGGTAGCGAGGCGCAAAGGGGTGCGAATCAATCAGCAGAACGGTCTGATAGGAGACGGGACGGGCTTACTTGAAGCCGTTATATACCGCATGAGTATAGATCCGATAGCCTTGGGACCGGGTCGGTAACGATGGTCGGGGGTCCATGAAGAAGGCTGCATCGATGAACCGGTATTCAGGGCGTTCGGCGTTGAGGTAAGATAGTAAGGGGGCGTAGGCGTCCCAAAGGTGTAGGTCCACGGGTCTTCCTTTCTGGTACGGGACTGGCAGTCGTATGGTTCGAGTAGCAGCGTTCCCTCTCGCTTCTTGGAGCATGAGCGTACCCATTATCGCTATCCTATTCAGAAGAAGCGTCTTGAGCGCTGCTATTTCGACATCGGTTGCGTTCGGCGCGGGATTGTTGATGATGGCGGCAAGGCGGGACTCGAGGATCCACCGTCGAAGACAAGTGCTAGCAATGTCGACTTCGCGGCCGTTGTGGTTGATGTTGGCTAACACACCGTTATTTCGTTCGAAAGCCCAAGTCCCGAATCCGGAGAGAGGGCCAAACAATTGTACACATCGAGGATAGTGCATGGCGATATGCCAATTGATCGTCAGATGTCCCCCAAACGAGAGAATCGCTTTGGCGACGTCCGAAATATCCGTAACCGCGTGTTCTGCATCCTCGACGCTTAGGCTATGCGCATGCAGCGTGCGAAGCGATGCGGTGAGTGCTGTCGCTGCTTGGTACCAGCCCCACCTAGAGCGTCGTTTCCCCGATTCATCGTCAGGATCTTCGGGTTCATAGTCCTCGATGTCGTCGTCATTGGCACCTCGCCATGCAGCGTACAGCGCGAGAGGTAGAAGCTGCGCTATCCTTTTCCACTGATCCACTTTCAATCCCCCTCCCGCCGCTCGTTTTCCTCTTCCTTCCGGGACGAATTGCCTAGTAACACGGTTTGGCAACCGTCCTAAATGTCCTGGATAGATACTATTCTCAAAGACGGCCTTGAAGCTATCGCGAGACGACTCATCCTGATTCATTCCCGCCCAGTCGGGATGAAAGTCGGGGTCTTCGAAGAGTTCGAAGACGAAAAGCTGATTCACGAATGACTTCACCAGGCCGAGGAAGGAGTTGTGTAAAGGGTCCACAGGGGAGCTGGAGGCATGTTCGAATTGAGCCAGCCTTGCCATCGGCGAGAATCGTACCCCATAATCGTTTTCCAGCTGGGCTTGTCGCTCGGGAGATGCCACTTCGTACTCGAAAGCGGCTTTCAACATGTCTTCGGGTGTATGCGCAGGGAGATTGTGCCAATCGTAGCCCTTCGGATCGTTGATGTCGGACTTGACGATAGCGCAGTGGTGGCATGGGTGGTTCTTGTTGGAAAGGCCGACTGAGCCGACCAGTTTTCGAGTCGCCGGTAGGTCGGAGGCGTTGAAAAGCAGTCGGGTTTGAATCTCTACCGACTGCCCGTAGGTCGGACAGAAGGTCTCGAATCCCCGCTCGCAAAAGAGGAAATCCTCGACGAGCAGCTCCAATATCCGATTGAGACAGCTTCGCGATGGTTCTTTTGGTCCGGGGATAACTCCTAGTAACCCAGTGTATTTCCTTAGAAAACATTTGTCCCTCGGCAAATTCGCCACACACGCATATATTCCACCGATGGAAGAGCCGACGACACCCTTCACGGCGAACCTATTCGGATTAATTTCACCAAGCATTCATCAGCGAACTCTATTCTGGTATTAGAGGTAGAACGACTGAACGGTTGCACGCTTCCGGACACTCACCAGTCGATATTGATAATGATCTTGAGCCCAAATGGCAGGTCACAATGCCGCATGAGTCCAGCGCTCGGATCGAAATCAGGCCGTGCACGGGGGTCGTCGCTGAAGCTGTTGTCCTCGAAAACCGACCGTTGCGTATGGGCGAAGCCTGAACGCCAAGCAGAGCCCTCTGAAAGCCCGTCTAACGGGACGTTTCGATCGAAATAAGGGACACTTCTGTCGGTCGGCATGGCTTGTTTCCAGTTGTCGGGGCATTCGTCTTGGCTGCCCCGCCAGTCGTTTAGATGTTGTACGAATGCGTCGTCCTGCATGAAAAGAGCCAGCCACGTGGAAAGGGGGGTAAAGGGCATGACCTTGTACGGGGTGCGGGTACGACCGTTGACCGAATATAGCGCTGCGGTGCACACGCCATCTGTATGAGGCAGCGGCGATCCGCATGCTGGAGATTCGAGGCGGTATAGCTCTTGGTAGGGGACGAGATGCCAACATGCTAAGTTCGGGCAAACGATTCGTCGCTCCATGAAGTCGTCCGGATTCACTCCTAGTCGTGACATAGCTGTGATGACTTGTGTGGGACTGGTCAGAGGTTCTTCGCTGTTCCCTACTGCGATATTCAGCGCGGCTGTAGTTTGTTCTAGTATAGTCGCAGCTGCGATGTTGCTTAATCCTACAGCCTTGCCGAACGCGATGGTAGTGTACAGGTGACGAATGGCGGGATCCAGGTCGTGATGCTGGAGTACGTTCCTCAGGACTACAGTCGGCTTGACTCGGTCTGATGGCTCGATCCGGTCGACTTGCAAGGCTAGACCCGCGAAGCCGTCCTGGGGATCGTTTGCATCGAGCCAGGAATTGTACGCATCGGTCCGACGTTCCAAGATGTCCTGTAGACCCGGTGGTTCGGGTGATAGGCGCTCAACGTCGGCGGGCTCGAAGTCTCGGTTCATGTCGGCATCGTCATCCATATCCTCATAGCCATCTCCGCCATACTCCGAGTCACTGTCTGCTTCGTAGTCATGGTAACCGGTGTTGTCGTATTCCGCGGACGCTGGGAGTTCAGGTGACGCAGGACGGTATGTTTCGACCACCTCCTCTTCCAAAGTGTGACTCTCTTGATCAGGTGATACGGAGCTTCCGATCTCTGGCTCCAGAGTTCCTGTTATGTCGACAGATTCCTGCAGATTCCTATCCGCAGATCGTAGAGGAGCGAGAGGAGCGTTGGGCGGCCTGGCAAGGCGTGGGGCATGAGCCTGACCTCGTGGGTTGTGACGGTAGTACGTGGACGTCGGTAAGGAGCGATATCCATTTGGGGACTTGCTACAGGCCGGACAGAAGCAGGATCGCTTCAGGTGAGAGCACGTACTTTCGGTCAGTCTGTTACGGGATCATCACGTGAGCCGACTACCGACACATGGACTCGATTTACGGACATCAGCATACACCTAAGTCCGGCTCGACGAGGCGAATCCGATTCCCTCGGAGCAGATTCGGTCGCCCCTACCATTCACCGAAACAACAATACGTTTCCGGTACATATCACACACAGGTACAAGGACCTCGAGGTACACGACAACTCTACTCAGGACCTCGACAACCTTACTCGACGTACCTAGGGACAAATGAGAACTCAAACCCGCCTCCTCTACCGAATCCGGTTGCTCTCGACAGGATTCGGCTGTTCGCCATCTCGTTCTTCCAGTTTCGCCATCTCTCGCCATTCTTTTCTCTTGGGTCTTTTCAGTGTTCGCCAGCCTCGCCTCCGTACTCGTCTCCGTATAAATAGCTAGAGGAACTTGACCGAATTCGATAGAGGACGCTCTGTAATAGTAATAGGTCAAGTTCCGATATCACATTCAATACACGCCTATCTGACTTGTTACAACATCTTCAAGACGTGTTGCGGAGAGGTTACAACTCAAGGACGTCGCTAAGTATCTACGCTTCATCGTTTTACCTTAGACCGAATCCGGTACCTCACACCGAGTGATCACCTTCCTTATCCATACATCTCTGGATTCGTATCCCGCACCCGAACCCGCTTCATCTAAGCGGACTTGCGACATTCTCCCAACTACCTGCGATTCACCTATAAGCACCCTACGCCTTACGACTTAGGACCTAGCTCGATTAGCGACTTCCGCCGTAACACAGTCCTAGGAACGAGAGTATCACAGGACCACGTCTCGTTTGCATGAAACATACCAGATACTGTGAGCGAGGTGGCATCGCTGCTTGGCCGACCGCTCGGGGAGTATAGGAGGTCACCGTTCTTCCGGCTCATGAAAAGTTGTGGGACGATGCGGATTCCTTTGACCTCACTTATGAGAACGGGAGCGGTGGGACTACGAGCTACAGGCCAGATCCTTTCACGATGTTGCCGGTGCTGAGCTTCAGGTCGAGGTCAAGGTGCATGATATCCATACGGGCATATGAGAGCGATACAGGTCGAGCTAAGGTATGAGTTGTACGTGGTATCTACCCTACATCTCCAAGGTCAAGGTGTTGTGATGGCTGTGGTATGCAGTGACGTGGCCGACGTGGTGACAGTGGGTACAGTGCAGCTTAGAACGACCAAGTCGATACCGAGGTACCGATATACTTGACATGCTGAGACTCATCCGAAACGAGGTGTAAACAGTGTTATCAAAGTAATAATGAACCGTTTACTCGCTATTTATGACGTCACGAAATGAATGACGTGTAAACTTGGTGTAAATATACCGTCTATACGGCATTTGCTAACAGATTATGATCACGTGACATAAACTAGGGGTAAACTCGTGTGAAACGGTGTATCTCTTAACCATTTAAACAGTGCTAGATTTCCCCGTCCCCCGCAGTGCCAGTAACAACTACGGCGAATGGCCAGATATGTAGGGTCTAGGATATCGCTATGTCTGACCTCTTTTGCGTGATACACTATACTGTAGTATCATTGTATGAGTACGGTGTGGTACCTCTACTTTTCACATGGCGATACGTATTCGACGATGCAAGACGATCTTGACGATTCGCCCCACCAAGGCCGAGGTCGCGCTTCATCTCGGTTCAAGAGGACGGATGTCGGGGAGGGGAAAAGGCATCAATATTCTCGACGATGCTATATGATTACAAGGGTCTTTCACCGATCCCCCCTACCCTCTCCGACGTACACCATTCCATCTCCCCCATCAGAGTCATTTGAGCATGCAAACGATCCCGCCGAGAGAGGTGGAGGGGTGTTCGTCGGAGAGGGTAGGGGGTTCGGTGTTTGAATCACACTGGTCGGGCAAAGCAGGCGAACGGTCCGAGGTGTGGAATTAGGAATGGCGAGCCTCGTGTGGAACTTTTTTACGAGCGAGCATGGTCCCGGCAGACTCGAACCTGCTTGTTTGGTGTGTCGTTTTGGGGGTCGTGGAAGAGAGAACGATATCGATCGCGAGTGGGAAGGCTACCGTAATGCCCGTTCGCCTTGTGTTCATCTCCTAATCCGACGAGAAGGTGACGGTTGTTGATTTGCCAATAGGCTCGCTCGAAGGGTGATGACGTATGAAAACTTTTCCCCAAAGGCCGTAGCTGCCGCTGTGAGGATGTTGATAGGCAGGTCGAACGGTATGGTTTCCTCTGTTTGCCGAAATGCTCTGTTGTCCGCTTGGTCGTTGCCAAAGACAAGGGTAGGCTGGTCGAACTCATTTTCTTGCTCAACCGGTTCCACGTCCCAGTGCGGGTCCCACCCGGCGTCAGTGAGGGGGACGGACAGGGCAAATTCCGTGCGAGGTCAACTGCTCTTGTTGCTGGTAAAACCCAGCAGGATCAGCGACATGCGCTCGGAGTGTTCGAGAAGTCGGCCGGACGACCAGTCTGAGCTTACGACGGTTGCAACCGGGACCACGAGGAAGGTTCCTCAAAACCGCAGATGTCGATGAACGAGAGGGGATTGGTGTACGTCGGAGAGAGAACGGGTTCGAGTGGCGAGTGGGGCTGTGTATGATCATCGTCGCTCACTGAATTTCGGTGTCTAGTTGATGTACACAAATCGCAGAGTACAGAAGGAGCGACCGGTGATGGGCTTGCCTATGGCCTATATATATCTTCCTGAGAGAGCACCAATGCGCTGGCACTCCGAGATTCCGATAAGCGGTTTTGGGGGAATGACGATGACGATGCGATTCGGCCGGCCGGGTCAAATCGGGGTGCAACGGCGATTCCCCTAAAACTGCTCTTGTCTCGGTGGATCCCTTGGCTGTTCGAACGCCGTTCAAGTGAAAACGGGCCGACACCCGACGAGACGGGAGGTCGTCTTCTTTTGTTCGGATTGATGAAACGCGCGACGCGATCAAGGGATTGATGAAACTCTATCATCGCGTGCGCGGAACAAAAGAAGATTCACCATTTAGTTCTAGAACGTTAGAACAATAAGAGTAAAGAATGTTTCAGCTCGCGGGCTGAAGACGATTTGACGACCGCGACGAACAAAGAAGAGGGCGGTTGATGGGTTCGGTGATCGCGAAATCAATGAAACGCGATTTCAAAAGTGGATCGATCGAGGGATCGATGAAACTCTGTTTATCGCGTGAGATCAGGCTGCGTAAAGAAGGGCGGGATCGCAGCCAAAAAGCCACACGACCCGTCACCTTGAAGTGAGACTGAAGGAATGTTTTCTCGCCTGCTTCTAGCAGCGAGAAGCCTGTTGCGGCCCGAAATTACGAGAAGCCCGTGCGGCTGATATGAGCAGCGAGTAGGTTTCGAATCTCATTGCATGAATGCACTTTATCAGATCAGCAGCGATCGATATCGCATACGATACGCTCTGTACGACTAGCGAAGCCAAGACTTTGACCATGGCTCTACAAGGGTTCCCCTGCGCCCCTGCCTGGTTGGGATGTTGGGACGTCGTGATGACATCGACATCTCGTGCGATACATGGGCATGGTTTAATCGCACAATTACGATGAGCGACCTGTACGCCAAGTGCTCACTGCAGCTTCGTGCCAGCGCAACTCGCTCGAAGAGGTGAAGCGCTGCCTAGATCGTCGCTGAGCGGTGAACGTCGGATGCCTAGATGGCGGGCGCAGCGATATCGGCGGTCGGAAATCGCTCCTCTAGCGTGCCGTACCACACTACTACTGTAGAGGGTCGAGGGGATATTGCACACGTTGCCACGGTTCTGTCGCATCCGATACATTGGAAGCTGCCCTGACGACGGGGGTGTGAATCATCCTATCGTTCATCGTCAAAGAGGTATATATATACATGGGTATGGTGGAAGAGAAAAGTGTCCATGCGAAAATAACCTGAAGGTGTTTGGCTCGACCTCTTCAAGAAAAATCAGATGGGGAGGACCGGGAAGACCGTGAGCTGTAAATCATGGTGGCAACAGCGTCGAATCGATTCAGCTCGGCTTGGACCGTCATATAAGTGAGAGCCAATTTCACACGATCCCTTCACTCACGTACAAGTCCGAAATAGATGTGCTTGCCGTGCCGCTTCAGTCATGAGTTGCGCAGCCGGATAGGGACGAATAAGCGCAAATCGAATCAGCGCCACCTGCTATCTGCATGATCCAGCTCCCGGAAAGGCTCCTTTCTACTCACGTATGAGACCCTCGTGTCCTACTCGATCTCAAGGTCGAGCACGAGCGCTCCTCGTGCTATACCTTTTCGTGACAGGCGGGGTCGCCAAGACGGACGGAGGGTTGGGTAGTACAGGCCCTTGAATCCTCGTACTGTACCTCCTCGAGGGGGGCGCAATCGCAGGTGCAGGCGCAGGGTCGAGTTCGGCGACGGGTCCCAGAGCCAGCTCGTCTACCTCGTCCAGCTCTGCTGCCTCCGAGCCCGACCCTGATCCGGCCTTCGATCCAGGTAGAGACCCCGCCGCTCCCGACTTCATCTTCACATCTCCACCCGTCTCTTCCTCAACCACGTCCGACCTTCGAGGAATAGGAGGCTGTCGAGGGAGTCGTTTGAACTGGAAGGTACAGACTTTATAGCCGGTGACGGAGGATGGGATGAGGCGGGCAGAGGTGACCTTGTAGAGACCGTCGTAGCGGTAACCTAATGATGAGCACGAGGAGTCGGGAACAGAAGAGCGAGAGTATAAGCGGGGTTCTGATAGCAGTAGAAACGAATGAGAGAACGGGAAGACCAGTCGACTCACCTTCCAACGGCGCCCACTCGCAGTCCGTCTTGTAGCCCCTGACGACCCTGACCGGCTTCCCCGTCTCGCTACTCCTCTTCAACGCCCCATTCATAGCATGCTCGAAACTCTGGTCGAAGCTCTGTTCCGCCGTCCGCAAGTTCTTGCCGTTCCCCTTCAAGTCCCTGCCCCCAGCTCCGGTGAGGACGAACGATTCGCCCAGATCGATATTGTCTTCGTAACCCCCAGAGAAACAGACCGACCAGGCGCCGACTGTTGGGTTCCCAGAGATGCAGGCTACGAGGGGGGCGTGGATCGAATCCATAGATGCTCCTGCTCGGAGTGGCCAGGCCTTGCCAACGGGTACATCAGGGATCGAGCCGAACTGCTTAGGATTATGGAGACGAGCCAGAGCTACGCCTTTACCCAGTCCCTCTCCGGTTCGTTGCTTCAAGTGTGAGTCGTCATCGTCGTCGTCGACGATGAAGTCGCTAAGCCGGCGTTGATGGCGAACGACAGGACGAGTCCTAGGCGTCTTTTGATCTCGATTGACGTTCCTAGCACTCCGACGAAGCGACGAGTCCGCCCTTGAAGAGGTGCGTTTCGTTAAAGCGGGTCGTTTCGAGGTGGACGAGGAGGGGTGTTTAGGTTTCAAGGTGTTACCGCCTAGACCGAGGGATTCGAGCAACGCCAGGTTCTCTTTGATGATTCGCTGTCGTTCCAGCTCGTAGGCGTCTTCGTGAGACATGATGAGGAGTGAGAGTCAAGAGGGAGCTAGAGACTTTGTGCAGAGTGGTAATGGGAGACGGTCTAAGTGTCCGGTATACGAAACAGTGGAGCAGTCGAATTTGTTGTCGCTCGTCCTTTGTTTGTTTGTTGACCGGGGTCCTTCGGGGTCGCGCTCGGATCCGAAAATAGGGGCGAGGCCGAATTCGCAAGGAGATGTCTCCCACGACAAAGCTTCTCATTCAGACCAAGTCCAATATCATCACTCTTTATCAACAAGCATCAGTGAAACGTATGTTCCATTGCGTTAGGAGCGATTACATGTCTCTATCCACTCTGTGCACGTCGGAAAGGTCGCTATTAAGCGGTAGGCGCAGGATGGCGCGCTCGACGACGATTAATCTATACGCTGTCCGATACCTCGATCCTCCTACTCGGCGGTCACCCTCTCGGTATCGTCAATGGTATGAGCGATCCCTCCTGGTCCATGAGCCAAATCATACCCGGCTCGTCGTTCGTGTTCTCGTATGGCTTCTTCACCTTTGAGGTAAATACTATCCACTGAATCCCTCCCGAGTCCTTCAGCCGCGGCAGCAGCGATCATCCGCTCGAGCTCGGCGTCGATCCTAGCTCGCTTGAAGGTGGCGGTCCGTGGGAAGTATGCTTGACGTTCCCGAATGGGTCTGTATTCAGGAATCGACTCGCGTCCGAGCGCCCTGAGGATGACCTTTTCGCAAGGGGTCTAGCGGCAGATACGAGGCAATAGCCTCAGCTCGCGTTCAGGATTCAAGGTGGTCAATCAATCACTCACGTATGCGCCGTCCACCCGGTTCAAGTTGAACGGCTCGACCATGTTGATGTGCGGATTAGCGATGACGCGAGCATATCGAAGGTGGTTCTTGCTGTTGGTGTGAGGCTACAGCGCGATCGATAGTCAATGAGCCCAGCTGAGACGCATATCTCGTCTCGCACGCAAACACTCACAAGTAGACCGTGAAGGAGAAACACATCCCCAGCCTTCGCTTCGACCTAAATGAACGAAGAATAAGTGACCGCTACTTTGAACTACAGTAGTCGAACAGACTTACGGTGACAAACTTCTTGCAATTAGGGATATGAGAATACAGATCCAACGGCGGCTCAAAACCTTCCGGATGATCGAGCAGAGTCTGACAGATGTTCGCCAGACCGTCCTCACAGAGATAAGTCCCGCCTCCTCGAGGCGGGATGTCCGTGAAGCAATGAATGACGGTGATCGCGTTACCGCTCGAGTCCAGGAATTGTCGATACCAATCATTGTCGTGATGCCTATAGTAAGGGCAACGAGACGGTGTCAGCGTTGTCATTTCGGGGCTATATGAAAAGCAAGCTTACCAGCCTGTCGCTTGTTGAGGGGTGAAATCGTTCTGTTTCAAGAGTTGGTTCCAGGTTATTCTAGATCAGTATGTCGATATCAAACGCGCCGAGAACATCGTGTACTGACCTTGGTCCAATGCTCCGTGCCGAAGTTACAGATCATCTGATCACCGTGGTATCGCTCGCGGATAGGATCGATCTTGTCCTCCCCTCCGACTAATTCACCTGTAAGACGAATCAGCACGAGTCGAGGTAGAGCCAAACAAATGTGCTCACATGCAGCCTGCCACGCTTTCGGACTGAGTTCCTCGACAGGGACCTCGCGATGACGTGGCATCTTGACATACTCGTCTGTCCAAGTCGACTTGGCGTCCTTGTCCCATCCAAGCCTCGTCCACAGGTTGCTCATCCACAACTCTAGGTACTTCTTGTCGATCGCGTTGGGAATCTTCAGCCAGCCATGTTGAACGAAGTGTTCGATCTGTTCGGGGGTGAGTGGTTGGTGGTCCATGTTATATAGCGCCTGTTCGTGGTGGTATTGCCGATGCTTGCGGTTCGGACCCTTCCGACATCTCAATCATGTTTACTGGTCTTGTGGACGGGTTGAAAGGCTTATATATCGTTGATCGAGCTGACACCGGATTACAAAAGGGTCGGACCGGACTTGGGGACCTGGCAAGCGTGGCGCGCGAATCGCAAACTGCCGGTCGCCACCTTTTGGCGATCGCCAACATCCTACGCGCGTGCGGTCCGGGCAGAGCGTTCACTCGACGTCTCGATCGTCGTGTCATCCACATCCAGAAAGGCCTCCATGTTCATCTCCGAAAGGTCTGGGTTCAATACAGGAGACTGACCAGTCGGCTCTAAGTTACTCGCAGTCCATTTGGCGGGATCCTGTTTCGTTCCGGCGAAAGACTTGGCGCGCATCAGACATATGCAACATGGCTGCTCGATGATTTCTTCTCACTTACTTCCGAAATTTCGAGACGGCTCGGCTCCCCTAGTTTGCCTCGGCTCGCCTGATCCTCGCCTAATACAAGGGCATCGAATTTCCTCGCGACCCGATCCAATACGTAATTTGACGAACTCCCGAGGGGTTCCCGAGCTGAAATCGAGGACTGTTCCACGCTCGTCTGTGCCGCCGAGTTTGCATCGGAGTTATTATCAGTCGATCTGCGTGAATGTATTGCTTCTGCTAGGACGACGATCCCATGTTTGTGCAATAGATCACGGAGGATCTCCAGCTGCATATGCAGAAGACCGTCAGCATACCAAACGCGTCGTCCTCCCGCAGACTTGAGTCATTCGTCAACTCACCGATGACCTTGCTGCAGCATAATACATCGTCATCCTAGCAAGATATCCGAAAGCGACTTGCAACGTTCCTCGCATAGCCTCGGGCCATGTTCCCGCTTCACTACCTCTTGTTAAGATCAGCCAGACCCGCACGGCTTCGGTGACCATGACGATTGTCCAGTGGTCCAAGAGTATAGAATCAGGCCGAAGGTTGGCTACGAGCGCCACCCTTTCGATCATCCTGGTCGAACGGAAGAGACACTTTTCCAAAGAATCCTCGGTCCATACAGTCGCGAATGCGTCTCCGGATGATTCCCAGTGACCCGGTTCTTTTGTCATCCAAGGAGAATCAGGTATCAACCAACGTGTCAACATGCAGGCGCACGAATCTGCTGTTAGGTGGAGCGTGACGAGTTGATCCAGCTCCGCAGGCCGGTCCGAGTTCAAGATGTTCTCTCTTGTAAAACGCAGATGATCGGGTAATTCCATCTCCCATGCTCTGATGCGGGATTCGAGAAGGTGGAAAGTGGATCCAGGGGTCCAAGGTGTACGGTCGAGCGAGTGAACGCGTTTGCTGTATCTATGACAAGACACAGGGTAGCCAAATGTCAGCTAATCAATCTACGATATGACGCTGCGATTCAGCGTCTGCTCACCTCAAGACGTCTGAGCGTACGGCCAAGATCCGGACCAAGTGGTTCATCGCACCTCCTTGATCATATCCTCCATCCGTTGCGCTCGTCTCGATCGACCCATATCTGACTGCCTTCGAACGTGCTGCATCCCGACCCACCTCCACCTCGTAGATCCTCCTCGTTACCACCTCCCTCATTCCATCAGAACCGTAATTCTCTTCCGAACAAGGCGTCTGTATCCCCAGACTATCTCTTGTGACAGTAGAATAGATTTCCGAGCCGTCCGCAGCGAGAGTATCCGCGGCCCAACAAGCCCACATTAATCGTCTCTCGGTTTCCTTCTTGACCCAATCCCCGTTCAAGCTCCTCGATGTTGACCCCAACGATGGCGATGCCGCAGATGATACCGTATTGTCATCATCCCGATCCAACCCCAACCCATAGGCCATCCGACTAGCCAGAGCCAAGATCATCCATCCGCTCCCCCACCTCCCAGAGTTCATCTCGTGTTGATAGAGCAAGAGCAGACAGACGAGCTTCGACGTCGAGTACGTATCGATATCGCCCAAAACGAGTTGTTTCGCTTTCGACGCCCAGTGAGCTGCTTGAGGTGTTCCATCCGGATCCGAGCGGGTCGTTTCTGGCGTGTCTGACCCCAGGGAGGCCGAAGAGTCGGGCGTTGGCGTCGAGTCATGTCTGGCGTACCGTGCCGAGACCGCACAGACGACCAAACCCAAAGACTTTCCAATTTTCCCTTCCCTCAACGCTTTCCCAAACTCTTCTTTGTTGACGAAAGCGTTACACCGTACGGGATAGACGTATTCGAAGAACAGCTTGGCGTGGTATCCAACCTCTTCCTGAGTTGGATCTCGGATTTCCTCCTGCATCTCGTTTTCGGCTTGAGCAGGGGACGTCCTGATAGCCAGATTCGCAGCAGCCGATCTTTGGAGGCTTAGCGATGATTGAAATCCAGGAGGAGACGAAGACACCTTATCCGCTTTCAAACATCTCTGCCTGATTCCGAGCTCCTGCTCCGCCTCTCGTCTGCTCATCGCACTCCACCGGCAATCCAGCTTGAGCTTCTTGCAATTGAGACATGTGAGCTTGTTTTCATCGCATTTCACCTGGACGAGAGTATCATGGAGAGGATGACGTCTCGAGTCAGCGTCCACCACTTTCCGAAGTAAAATAATATCATTCTTAAGGATCTTCTGGATGAACTTTGTCGGCCTACTGCCCGCCGAGTAGTATTATTATTGATCATACTGTACTCACATGCCGAAGCCGACAAGTCAAGCACCCTTTCCTAGATCGCGTCGACCTCAAATTCCCAGCTCTAGCTACGGCGGGAGTGTCAGTCTCGTCATCCATCTACTATCTTTCTAGCTCTTAAAGATGATGCTGAGGACTGATCCTAGCTGGCCCAGCTGGACGGCATGACTAGATATAGATCTCCATCTGGGAAAAGCACAGGGAAATGTCAAGCGTCAAGCGTCGAGGTCGTCTGGAAGTTGCTAGTTTGCTAGTCGACACGTCATCACCGCGCGGTCGGTGATTGTCACCGCCGTCTTTGATCCTGTGGAAGAACCTCTCCAAGGTTTCCCCCATCACGGCATGAGATGTGAGAGCTGATGGAAGAATCACTGTCGGATTCTACTATCCCACCTAATGGGTAGTTCAGGGCCAAGAGGCCAGTTGGACGGAGGTGGATGATGAGAGCGGAGAAATCAATAGCGGAGGACGAGGGGATGGTGTTAGAGTCCTTGTGGGTCTTCTTGGGGGTAGATGAAACGGCATGTCTGAGTTCTGTCTGAGTAGGCTGAATTTGATCTTGAAATGAGATCCTGATGTGGTCGACCATCATTATCATAACGATGGGTCGATTCTTGAGACGATCATACGTTGTCGAGTAACAGCGACCAGTCCAGGAGTACCTGTAATCCAGGGGACCGGACCAGATGATGATGATCTCGGCCATCGTGCCCACAACGATATGCCACATCAACTCCGATCCTTTGCAATTGCAAGTAGCGGAAGAAAAAATCATACTGGTCGCGGGTCGTACATTGCAGGGTAATCGTTTTTGGCGTTGAGATACCACTACGAGGGTAAGTTGGCTACCCAAAGGCCACCGGCCACCGGCCAGTACATTTCCATATTTCATCTTGCAGCGCGCGTCGAAACTCCTCCAATTCTCGAATCAATCATTTAGCGAACTCCAGCGAGAATCTCGACAAGGGCGCATTATAACTCCGACGAGGACGAGAGGTCATCTAAATCCCCCTTGGCCCATTCTTACATCTTCGTTAGGCCCGTCTCTCCGACCCTGATCAAGCCCGATCGGCCGAGAACCAGTTCAGCGCGATCAAACTCGGCTCGTCCAGATTATGATGTTGGTACCCCAAGATCGACAACGCTCCAGCATCCGCCGAGATGTGATAACCCGTCTCCAAGGGCCATCCGCACCAACGGACGATGAAGCACCGGGAAAAGTGGCCGTGCGAGACGACGACGATGTCTTTGGCGTCTTCTCCCTTTTCGTAGCACTGTAATGTAAGATCCCCGAGCCAAAAAAATGTAATGCAACTCATCAGCGTTCGGATCTCTCCAACCCGACTAGTAAGCTGGGATTTCGGAAGCTCACCTCTCTATGCCTAGCCCGGATCTTTGCGATAAACCCGTCCACCCGCTTCTCCATCTCCTCCGGACTCTCTCCTGCCGGTCCCCCCTCTTTCTCGCTAGGAGGACACCCGTCGGTCCAGATCCACCAGTCCTTCTTCTTCTCCTTGATCTCCTTGGTGATGAGCCCCTCGTACGCGCCGTAGTCCCATTCGGCGATCTCTTCGGTCGTCTCGAATGGGATGGGAGAGGTTATTTTCGGGTTATCGTGGAAGAGCTACAGTACAGTAAGGATATCAGAACACGGGGTAACGGGATGTCACGTCAGTTTCGTTGATGGCGTGATGTACCCTGCGTTAGGTGACCAGGAGGAACATTTGTTGGGGGTAGGAACTTACAAGCTCGGCCGTCTTCTGCGCTCGTTGACGCGGTGAGACGTAGATATGAGCTACGTTGCTCGGGTCGATAACATCTGATACAGAGCAAAATCATGAATCAAACAAGTTTCAGCGTTTCGATTCGATATCGCTAGAGACGGTGCCGAGAATAATAAGAGGACAAGGACCGGTAGAGGGTAGCTTACCGGGGACGACCAGATCCGCAGTCCGCTTCATAGTCTCGATACCCTGCTCGGTCAGGGGAATGTCCGAAGTCCCTGTCTATTCTCGGGTATGTTATTGTATGTCGAAGAAGCAGCCAGACGAGACGTCAGAATCCGGAGCAAATCCAACAAAGCAAGTCGATGGAGACCATCAGCGCCAAGAAAGTGTTTTGTGCTCTTAGTCCGGTGAATTAGAGTGAGAACCTACGTGTCGACCTATCTCAGAACGAAAGCACGCAAGAACAAAGTTATAAAAACCCAGAGCGACCCGTTCTCAGTCGGAACACAGCTGGAAACACAGGCGAATGACGAGCTTACCGTTGACAGACCATTCAGTCTGACCTGTTTCAACCAGTAGAGAACAAAGCGTCGCAAAGTAGATCAGCAAAAGTATACTCTATACCAGGTTGTGAAGACCGAGAGAGACTTGCCGTGTCTGATCAGGTATACGTGAGGCATACGACCCATCTTGAATCACTGATTGCTGATGAGATGTAGATGTCTGGGAGCTGGGAGAGAGGGCGAGCTGCCAGATGTG
This sequence comes from Filobasidium floriforme, assembly GCF_021052385.1. Taxonomy (NCBI): domain Eukaryota; kingdom Fungi; phylum Basidiomycota; class Tremellomycetes; order Filobasidiales; family Filobasidiaceae; genus Filobasidium; species Filobasidium floriforme. Next base: position 505,026 of record NW_025763648.1, read on the forward strand.
CGAGAAGAAGCAGTGTGTAAGCAACGTCGAGAATGTAGGTGGTTGTACGAGCATGATGATGACGTTTCCCCGGCTCGAGGTTGACCAACGAGCCAAAGTTAGAAACCGAGCGGACATCGACACGTTTTGGGCGTCTGTTTACTTTGTGTCGACCCAAAGGGCGACGAATCTGTGCGTGTTTCACATCGATAAATGTCAATGACGGCGTGGTACAACATTGCGGTAGGTTCAGTGCAAAAAGCGTAACTAGGAAATCTTGGTAAAGAACACTTCAGACCCATTCTTGATGCCATCCCTCTCCATGTTGCCATCTGAAACACCTCCACCTGCACCCCAGATATGTTGAAGTCCCATTCCACCCTCCCCAAAACGGGCTTGAATGCCTTGACCGATCATGTCCCACATGACAGCTCCTGTCTCAGGGAAAGTGAGCTTGGCAGTGACATTGAAGATGTCCTTATCAAAGTGCTCAAACAAGAATTCTTTGACAAAAGCCTTGTTGACATCCGCTACAAAGGACCAATTTGGTCCTTGCAGTGAGGTGTTATCTTGATGGGTAGAGCTCAGGGAACGGAGCTTGAGATCCCCGTATGCTGCATTGTGGTAGACTCCAGGGACAGATCCAAATCCATTCTGCAGAGGATGCTGGCAAGGTTGATCTGCCTTAGCTTTGGGCTTTTTCCCTTCCAAAAACTTGTTGAGTTTCCTGTCCAAGATCGCAGATCTTAACACCTGGACATTGTTGCAGTTATGCTTGTTGCTCACCTTGTTTTGAAATCAATTGGATCAAGCCCTAAGAGATCGTCAATGATCCTCCATTTTGCCACTTCATTGAACATGTCTCCAAATTCATCATCATTGCACATGACAGCCACCCCAATCATCTTGTCTGGTAACCTGATGACGAATGACTTCTGACCTGGCGCCCTTCCCGGATGATCGATGACCTGATGACCACGATAGGTGTAGATTTCCTGGCCTAGACCATACATCTTGCTAGAAATCTCTGGATCATCTGGCTTTGCTTTGATCAAGACCTGTGGCTTTATTGTGTCTTCAATGATCCATGAGGGTATGATCTGGTTTTGCATCTCAGGATGTCTTCCTTTCAGTAGCAATGTCTGTAGCCAGATGGTCTACCAATGAAAGATCAGTATAGAATCATGCCAATTTGATATTGTCAGGCCTGTCAGGCTGACGAGTTACCCAACTCACTAGATCTTTGGCGCATGTGATAACACCACCAGGTCCAGCTAGCTGCTGGACCGGCCAACCAAGAGAATCCTCCAGTCCTCTGCCCTCCTCACTCAATTTCCCTCTGGCTTGTTTGATATCCTCTTTGCATCTCTCAACATCATAAACTCCTGATTGTCCAACAGATAACTTCCTAGCAAACCCACTGCTGAGATTCCCTGTTGACCTTGCTAATTCAATGTCGTAATAACTCTGTGTCATTCCCAGTGGATCCCAAATATTCTTCTTGACAAATTCCTCAAGTTGTTGACCAAGGATTTGTTTGGGCAGCAATGAAGCAGCAACATAGGTGAGATTGGTGTACTGATAACAGGATTTGAAGGGGGCTGATGGCTTGAGATAAGCAAGAGACTTGACAACATCCTCAGGTGTAATATCCGTGCTGAATACAATAGTAGCAGTCAGAGATTGTTACCTGCTTGTTTCACATCATGTAGCAAGGACTTACTCATATGAAAGCCCATGCCTGGGCAGCCCAGTCTGATGGCTTAACAGCTCAATGAATGTGGCCCTCTCTTCTGCCTCTTTGTCCATCAGTTGAAATGAGGGGATCACTTCCTGTACTGGCGTGTCCCAGCTTGAGTTGGACTCAGACAAGACAAGGCCAGTAGAGATGGCAGTGAAGAGCTTCGAATTGGAGGCAATGCTGAATAAGGTCTGACAGAACCAAAACCATAATCAGTTCCCTACAGTTCTAACCTGATAACACAGATAGAATAAAGGGGTAGAGCAAAGTATGAGACAACTTGCCTGTTCAGTAACTCGGTCCCCATCTACATCCTTCCTCCCCATCCCAATAGTTTGTTTGTCCCACTGCTTGTCCTCATTCATTCTCACAATAGCCAATGAGACACCGGGAATGCCCCATGCATCTTGGAGTGCCTTGAGATACTGCAAGGTGGTCTCTTGTATGATCTGATCACCTGTCAGGTGGACTCCGGGTATTCCTGCTTTGCCTGCTTCGGTAGTCGACGACATACTTGGTACCGTCGAATCGGGAATTTTCGAGCTGAAAAGGTACGACCAATCGTGCGACTTGACTTAGAGGACACATAAGATCTCATCGCATCGCCCCGCAAACAGGCTTCGACCAACGCTACTATATACTCGTCTTTCGTTCCCCATTGTCCTTCCGCCAATTCTCGAATGGCGCCTTCCTTTCAAGATCCCCTTCAAACGGTAGGGACCCCTTTCGTGTCGAGCTCCCCCTGTCCGATGCCTCCCCTTCGACCCCGGACTGCTCTGCGTAGTGCTATGGTAAGATACTCGCATTACAACGCGACTTAAGACATGCCGATCTGAGAGGCCCCGATACTCGATCGCCCCAACGAAGCATTTTCTACATGACCGTTATCTCAAAAAGTGATAAGAGAAGCCTGAGAGACCTTATTGCTGCCTAGCCATTCCCGCTGCCGTACCCGCTAGCGCATCTAGGCCGGAGAGGTTGAATAACTGTATCATTCCGACTTGGGTTGGTCAGCGTCGACTCTTGCTGCTCCCGTTCATTTTGCTTACGCCAGGATCAGCGGACATGCCATGAGTGCCCCCGCTATCGATCATCGATTCCCAGAATTGGTTGAACTGCGCAGTCATTCTTGTCGCTCAGTATGCCTGTACGAGCGGCGTCGCAACGCACAACGGAATTATGGTACTGACCTCTGAATCCCATACATTTCCTTCGGCAGCGGCACCGAGGCCCGACGGGTGGCTCATGGTTTCATAGTTTACAGCTGAGCTGGCGTGGTTCGGATGACTGTTTGGCACGGTATTTGTTCGAATGGTGCTTGAGACCTGTAGACCGCGACCAGCGCTACTGATGAGTCTCGTACGCCAACCCAGCAATTCCTCGTGGTCGTCCCCATCCCCATGCGTCGAGTCGCCGGTGTTGCCGTTCTGTTCTTCGGGAGTCTGAGCCATCCTCACGTCCAGACGCTCGCGAAGCCTTCGCAACCAATGAAGATTCTTGACCATTCGAGGTGAATTGCGGGACGATACTACCGCTTGGTAGACGTTGATGACGTTGTCGATCAAGGTGATGGCGAAACTGCAGAGCATGTTTTGCGGGTTCTTGAGTACCAGAGTACCCATACAAATGGCGGAGCTAAAAGCATGATACTGCAATAGCCCGATGTAAGTGATAACGACACAGAAAGACTCTCAGAATCGCTTACCCAGATCCACCAGTGCCGACCTGCAGCGTGAGGGTATAAGGCGTGCAGATTCGTAGCGATGGTGACGATAGCCTGTAAGTCAAACGCATTTGTCAATGCCGATAAACGATCGAAACATCCTCAGCATATACTGACATTGCATCGTTCAACTACCGCAAGGTAAGATTGACCGTATCTCGATCGAGTAGGGTCTCCGGGCGAATCGTGAAGCGCTTGTGCGAAATATGGTCGATTGAGAAACACGATGAGCTCGGATATGTTCATCGCCAAGGTGAATTGCTGGATGCGGTGAAACCCTCGAGTCAGATGAGAAGCGTCGGCATCGACTTGACCCTGACACTCACTTGGAATGTCAGATGCAGGTTCCTCTTGTCGACAGGCGGGGATGCAGCCATCGCCGCCTCGGGAGCAGGATAGGCGGAAGGCAAGGCGCAGAGTACCGGCCGACACCTTAGCTCGAACGGGACATCCCTCTCGTATGCGCAACTGCGATTTTCGGATGATCAGCTTCCATTCCGAGATTGAATTTCGCTTCGGATACGTACGCATTTGCGTGCAGCTCTAGGCAGACCGAGTAAGGCGGAGTTTTCACTCTGGACGAGTAGTCCAATACGCTTCGAAATTCGCCGGCGAAAGTCAGTGAAAATGATCCAAGTGTTGGAGCGCATGAGAGCCTTACGCTGCGAACAGGTGCGATAACTCGTATTTGGCGCGATGAAAAGGTTCGAGGTCTCCCGGGATCAGATTGGGATAAGCCGTATCGACATGTTCCGGATTGATGATCCCGCTGGTGAAAGACCCTCAATTCAGCTCGAGACAAACGCCTGCGATGGCAGCCGAAAGACTCACGGTCTGGAGAAACAGTTGCACGACATGATCTCGGTCGAATGACTCTCCCAGAATACCCGTCTACAGGTAATATGGTTCCGGTTATGATCAACATGCTATCCCCCGCAATCATCGAGAACATAAATGCCCTCGCTCTCTATCTCACCTTCGTTCTTCTATCGCGTGTTCCGGAAGATTCCATCTCGCTCCATCACGATGCAAACCCATAGCCAGACTCATCTGCGCCGTCAGACCCCAAAGGGGCCATGCCGAATCCCCGTTCTTGCCAGAATCTGTGCTCCTGTATGATCGGTCAGACAGGATCTGGAATGAGCTGTGGATGTCCTTCCCTGTGAAAGGCCCGACTTACAGGAGCAGATGTGCCATGATATGCTTCAAGCCATCGTCTTAGGTTCAGCGGCGCCCCTTCAATATTCCACAAAAGCAGAAACGTGACTCACCAAAGTCTGTATACCCGCCGTCGTATTGTTCGCCAAAAAGTCGCCTTTCGCCAGACAAGCCTGAGAGACTCGGATATAAGCTTCGACGGTGGAATCGTCCGGCGACAGTTCTAGGTTGTAGTACGACCCCACTGCGAGGATGACGAAGAGTAGAGCCAGTTGTTGGGCCAGGACGTCCCGCCTCTCACCGGATGGTGCGTATGCTTTTTCGGTTATCGAGTCGACGAGTGATCTGGGGGCGATGTTGAAGCTGTTACCATCGTCCCATCAGATCATCAGCCGACGTCGCACCTACTGTACTGTAGCTTCACAACCCGAGACTCACTGCCACGAAAAATGTCTGAAATACGTATCGATCAACACCTTGGCCTCGTGTCGCGGTGGCAACACGCCCAAGATCGTCGACGTCGAGATGCTCCTCGAAGCCGTGTTGAAAGGAAACCCTACGAACGCGCCCAGAGGGTTTTGTCCGAACGGTTCCCCTGATGTTGATGATAAGAGGTGTAAATCCGAGTCCAGGCGAGGGGATGGCATTTGAGATACGGGAGGAGGCGAGTCGCCAGATTCTGCCGTTTCTTGCTGCAAGTCCGTTAGACGAGGTATCTAAAGGTAAGCGTGATGGCGTCTCATCCATCATTTGCCTCTTCCTAAGCTCACATTCTTCAACCATTCACTCGCAGCGGTCCTCCCTAAATACTTCGACCGGCCCGACTTCGAGATGACCAGAGTCCCATGACTATGCCCTTCTTCCTCCGCCGATGGGTCTATCGTCACCTCGATAGCATTCCCTCCTCCTCCTCCGTTTCTCCCACTTGTACTTCCACTTGCACTTGGGAGTTCGTACGGGAACAACCCTGCAATTGTACCCTGATGTGCTTGTAGGTCGTTCATGTAAGAAGGTCGGGGGAATGTATGTGGTTGTAATTGTGGTTGTCGATGCGCCGAACGAGGCATCTCCGCGATGATCCTCTTTGAAGTCTGTTGTTGGTGTTGATAATGATGCGGAGGTTGATAACGATTCTGTGGTTGTTGTTGAGCGGAAAACGAACTAGAAGCCGAAGGCGTAACCTGTCTAAACGGATAAGGAGTAGAAGTATAATCCTGTCCCGCATCCGCATTCGTATTCGTATGTTCAGGTAAAGCTAAAGCTAAAACTGGAGGTGGAGCTGTAGAGTAGATCCGTGCTGTTTCTTCCTGTATAATCGTTGGGGGATTTGCATTCGGATTCGCTAGTGAAGAGGAAGAATCGGCATTCCCATTCCCAGTATAGTTCCGAGTTCCGAGAGGGTCCATCGAATCCGAACGGACCCCCAACCCGGAATCTCCTGAAAGATTTCTTGTCGATTTTTGGTGTCGAAGTTGGTCGAGCCCAGGGACCTCTAGCGTACCGCCATCACCCTCTAGACTTCCACTTCCAGGAAGTAGGAGCGGGACCCTAGATCCAGATCCAGATATCTCCCGCCCAGTCCCAGTTACAGAAGGACGACTAGTACTGGGTCGGACGAGTTCTTCCAGCTCGGCCAGGCGGAGTTTGAGTTGAGCTACTTCGTTTTGGTTTTGGTTTTGGTTTTGGTTTTCGGTCCCCGGTCCGTCCGTCTCCTGTGTTCTTTGGCTATTCGAACAGCCCGGAAAAGATTTGGTCGGATCAGTCTCGAAGACGACAAAGAAACCCCTTGGATCTCAGATATTATGAGCTATGAGAAAGAGGACTGAGTTACCTACCTGAGATGGTCTGTACTTATATTCGTTGTCGTATTCGTATGCGTACTCGTACTCGTATTCGTGTTTGAGCGATCTCCTGTCTTTTGTCGACAAATATCTTCGCATTCTCTCCTGACGCAGCTACTGCACGGCTCTAAGATCGAAAGCATCGAAGCGTTCAGCATGTCGGGATCTGTCGTTTCGTCACGCACGGAAGAAGGGGTGACTAACGCTGTCGATCGCATTTCAGCTTCAACCTTCTGCATTCTTTTATCGATCGGGCGGAATTATGACGTCGATGTATAGAGGTTGATTGTGTGACAAGGATTACATTCCCTTCGTCAGACCGGTGCTCGTCAGGATCGTAAAAGGACCGGGTGGGACTGACCATTACAACTGAGTTGCGGTCTCGCCTTTCTCCTCTTTTTAGGTCTTTCTTCCGTCCGAGCTTCTTCTTCAAGGTCGGGTGATGGGCTCGTGGTAGAGCTCGGCATTGGGTCGAAGATGATACAAGTCGCTACTATGGCTTGGACTGTTGATGATCTGTCCTGTCGAAAGCCTTTGCATCGATTGATGAATAGGTCGTAGGCCCGTAGGCATGGTTAACACAGTACTACTACTGATCTACTTACTAGCTACTGATCACTAGATCACTAGATCACTACTGAAGATAGGGCGAGGACGCGCGGATCTCCGTTAGGGCGTTGTGACCTGAGACTTCAGGTGGACCGGGTCATCCATCACCTCTCGGACGATACAATCCATCAACTCGTTCATGCGAATGATAAGAATGCTGTATAGAGTAATAGTAGTGTTGCATGTACAAAGAACTTTTCTGCTTGTGCAATCGAATATACCCCCGGGAAATGATAGCCGACCCTAACTTCGATCTGGAGCTCGCTTCTTACTCGACGACGACGCTCTTTCGGGCTGGAAGGCAGCGAACCAAGCAAAGGATTGGCGATCAACCGAGGACCCGGGCGCAGAGAGACCTAATGTCCGACTTACGATCGACCCCGTTCGCCCAGCTGGTCACTTGCCTCCACCCGGCATCTACCTTGAGCTACGATTTCGGAAGATAACAAGATGATATCCATCCATCAGCGAACGTTCCACACGCCAAGGGGAGAAGTCATCCTCGCTCAACTCATTCGAGACTCACATGGAAAGCGTTCATCATAGAATTCTCCAACAAGAACAGACAAGCCGCGGCGATCTCGTCCGGCGTAGTGAACCGTCTGGGGAACATGCTATATCCCTCCACGGCGTCTTTGAAATATTGGATCCGGTCTCCGGATTGCATGAGGGGGGAGATGACTAGGGCGGGGGCGAGCGAGTTGACACGGATTCCACAGGGGGCGAGGAAGTCGGCTGCGGCTTCGGTTATTCCTAGGACGCAGGCTATCGAGAGGATCGAACGTCAAAGCGGACGGATCGTCAGTCAGCTTCTTCCACCTTTCCACCTCCCGCCTCATCCTTTCCTCCAAATAAAAGACCCCAAACTCACTCTTCGAAGGCCCATAAGTCAAACACCTAGCCGGAGGCGTATGCCCAACCACGCTCGCCAAGTTAACAATACATCCTCGTTCTTCGATTACCCGTTCGTGGAAGACGTCGAGGGGGGCGTATTGAGAGTTGATGGCGTCGGCGATGAGGGCGTCGACGAGGAAGGTGCCGTAGGCGTTTACTTTGAGGACTGTTTCAAAGTCCTACACATGGGAATATACATACAGTATGCAAGGGGGGAGATGGATGAGGAATGTCAGTACTGAACCCGAGGCTTGTCCTTGTCGGCGCAAGTTCCTCCTCGAAAAATCGAAAATCGGGGACCGACCTTCAACTTGTCCGACATCTTGTTCGTCCAAGGTACGTTCGGGTTCGTAGCCGCACAATGTACAGCCCCAAACAACGATCCTTTGGGGATGACCTTCAACATCTCCTGCAGGGACGCTTCGAGGACTTCACGGGATGTGATATCCGTCTTGGAATAAAAGTACCGTTCGGGGTTGGCGAAAGACTTGATCTTCTCCTTGGCGGCTTCTTCGGGGAGGATATCGAAGATCTACAGTATCACAATCATATCACCCGGTCGGAGTCGAGTATGTGCGAGCGGGTTTAGATAAGCGAATCGTTTTCAGGAACGGATGGGAGAGCGGTACAAGGGGGCGAACTTGTACTTACGATGGCGTTTCCTCCCTTGGCGACGATCTGGGCTGCCGTAGCTCCCCCGATCGAACCGAGACCGCCGGTGATCACGAAAGCTGAGCGCGACGCAGAGAGGTTATGGATCAGTGATTCTGTGGTACAAGACGACCACGTCAGGAACGAAGGGATGGGAGCGGGGCTCACTTTTGCCGTCGAGGATCATATTTGCTGGAATGTGTTCGGAGTTTGGAGTTTGAGGCGGTATAGAGAAGAGAGAGTCGCTCAAGATGTGGAGAACCAGTTGATCCAAAGCATCAGAGAAGCCCTTCAGTAACGCAAAGAATCCAATCCTGCTCCTTTATGTGTTACAACTTCGCGAGACGTTGGTGCGCCGCTCAACCCCGCATCCTAGCGCTTGAAGATGGTTTCGAAGGCCCGCCGTCGTCGTCGGACTCGATCGCGGGGATGTATCGGGTTGGTCGGGGCAATATGTCCGTTACCTCGGTATGTTTATCGGAGTCTCTGTTTAAGCTCGCTTGCCTCTCGTCCGTGCATGGGCGCAGGCGCAAACGCTCAGCTAGGGTTCGTATCCCGGATGAGCGTGATCCTGACCGTCTCGAGATACGTCAGAGTCTATGACATTGTTCAAAGCATCTCGAAGTCGAGAGGTTATCGTGGATTATTGCGTGCTTGTGTTTTCGCGTGCAAGGATCGTTTGAGATGTTACAGTATGAGTTACTTTTTGAACGGCCACTGAGGCGCATTGCCGCTCGGTCCTGGAGTTATTGCAGGAAGACTTGAAGTACGCATTGGTGATGTGTACGATGAGATGGCATCACGACGGCGAACAGAAGCTTCTGACAAACGGAAGGATGTGGGTGGAAAGAACTGGAAGCATGGAAACACTCTATCATGCCGCACCGTTTCCTGCCGGACACAAAAACGTGTAGAGAATGCGATCCCATCGTATACAAGACATTTTTCGAGTTACAGATAAATTTGCTAAACGTCCAGTGCCCCAAAAATCATCGAAATCTAAGCGAGGTATGGCTCGGGAGCGATGTTCTCCAATTGAGCCTTGATCCTCAACGCCACCATCCTCGAGTGGTATCGAGCCGCCTGCAGGGTTCCCACCATCAACCACAGGTTGGGAACACCGGTCTTGGTCTTCCAAGCGGCGTTGAGCTCTCCTTCTTCGTCCATCCCCCAGATGGGACCGAACCTATCGGCGACGTCGTCTCCCAAGGTCTTTCGAACCGAATCGATGGTGTTTGAGAATCCAGTGGCGAGGACGACGATATCGAATTCTCGTTCCCTGTCGCCGTTCAGAACGACCTTGTCCTCCTCGAAGCTGTCAGAACATGAAGCGGAATTATAAGTACAGGCGCGATGGTTGAAACGATCGAGCAGTAGACTGACTGGTCGATGTAGCCCTGTTCGACCTTGATGTTCCCGTTGAGGATCTGCTCGCACGCGCCAGCGTCAAAGTAGAAGCCACCGTTCTTGGTGTATCCTAAAGTTTGGGTAGAGGTACTTCGCTGACCTCGCCAAGTCTGGAATCCTTTCGCTTCAAGACCTTGCAAGAGCTCCATGTCGAGCTCCGTCAACTCGGTTCCCAATCGTCGTCCCATCTCTTCCGACGGGCCCACAGGGAGACCGTGGTGGATCCTGTCGGAGATCTCGATATCGGGTCGTTTCTTGCCGTCTGGCTTGTATGCGCCGAGGATTCGCGGAACGCTATGGGTGAGCGACATGATGTACGTAGGAGAGCGTTGAAGAAGAGTGACCTCGACCCCTCGTCGAGCGAAATCGTAGGCGGTGTCGAACCCGGATGAAGAAGTTCCGACGACGAGAGCCTTCTTTCCGACCCATTCGCGGGAAGAATCGTGCTCGGTAGAGTGCCTGACGGTTCCCTTGAATTGGTCTCGTCCGGGGATGGTAGGTGAATAAGGTACACCCGCTAGACTGGTAGCCATGACCTAGAAGGCAAGGAGCGGGGTTTAGCATACGTCTTGAGATACAAATATCGGCGTTGACGTGACTTACCAGCTGCTTAGGACGGAAAGTCCTCTTTCCTTTGCCAGCTCGCTCGACCTCGATGCTCCATTCGCCGTTCTCGAGCTGTTTGGCCTCCGTGACCGTGGAAGAGGTCCAAACGTGCAGCTCAAGGGCACTGACATACCACTCGAACCAATCCGCCAACTTTCCGGCGGGACAGTAGGCAGGCCAATGTTGAGGGTAAGGCATGTAGGCGAAGTGGTCTGCAAAGGGAAATCGTATCGTTTCAGCCGTGTTTCAGAAGGCACGCGCGCGGGCCGATGGTGTGTGATGCGCATTCGACTCACCGGCCCAGTGGGGGAGGTGCAAAGAGAGAGCTTCGTATCGACCCCTCCAGTTGTCACCGATTCGCTTGTTGCGCTCGATGATCAGGCATTTGACGCCCAAAGCCTGCAGTCGTGCAGCGAGCATCAGACCGCTATTCGATTACGGTAATTCTTTAGCATGCGATCCGGCTGCTGGGGTTGTGGATGAGCGCAACTCACTTCTGTCCTCCTCCGATGATCAAGACTTCGGGCTCGACACCCTGTAACTCCAGGTCGATCTCCCTCTGCTTGTCCCATGCGTGAGGTCCGGTCATATGTCCGTCCCTCTCCGGGACCTCGGGAAACCCGTGCAACGATTCCATCGTCGAGGTCAACGTCCAGATCTTGTAGCCCTCTTCGGTCTTGATGATGTTGACGAGAGCGGTACCTCCGGCGAGTTCGGTCTCCAAGCTGATGTGCGCTTGAATGAACGACATGTCCCCGTAAGGGCGCTCGACTTTTGCATATGGCTCGATGAGGGTGACCTTGTGAACGGGCGTGGTGGGCAGCAAGTCGGAAGCAGCCTTGTGGATGGCTTGCCGGAAGTTGAAGGATCGGTATTCCCAAGTGAAAAGCGCGCGGTCCCTCCAAACACCTGGGATCCGAACCATGTCAGACGCGCCTCTCGATGAATTCAAGGCTAGCGAGCTCACCGTGCTCCATGAACAGTCCCGAAAACTGCTCAGCATCCCCCGAAGTCAGCGCCTGCGACAATTGGCTGACGATTTCTTGCGCGACGTCTCTGGGATTGGTCGCTTCGGGGATCTCTACCGCTCCGGCTCCGTGTGTAGGAAGGGGGTGGTTGTATTTGAACTTGTACATGTAGTCCCTCGCGACAGGCTCAGGATAGATGGGCAGAGGCAGGGTGTCATTGTGGCGGTTTTGCTTGCTGACACGAGCGTCAGCCTTGAGCTTTGCTGTCGGGTCCGTAGGAAAGAGTGGCTCTTGAGTGTGTATGGCGACGGGAGACATGATGTGGAGCTCGATGCGTGTGGTAGTTTATGCGAAGGAAGATGGGGCGCAAAGGTGTGGGTTTCACAGTAGACAAGATGATCACTCGAACATGCTACCCATCCGGCTCTTATAAACTCTCTCTTTAACCTTTCACCATCCCGACGACATCGAATGATCGACCAGTACCGATTGAGCTTTCTCCGATCTCCGATCCGTTCGAGATCCGATGCGTCTTTCGGCTGCCGTGAACCGCGTTGGTTGTTGCCGATTCGGTTGGCTCTCTGCCTAGCGGCTTCCTACTCGAGCGGACCTGACGTTGCCCACGGAGATGATCTCACGGTTTCAGGTGTCTGCATGCAATCAGGAGAAGAAGCCTGTGGGGTTGTGGGTCTCGAGCGAGCGGCAGGAAACACATCCTGATTCTATTCCCTGAACTTGGCACATCCCCCATACGCGCGGGCGCCGTGATCGACGACCACATACATAAAACAGCTATATACAGCCACCCGAAAGTAAAGTCCTGGGGGCTCCAAATCACATTCAACGACCTCCCCTCTCTCTCTCTCTCACAGGCAAAAGTTGCAAACTGAAAACTATCGCAATCACCACGTCCATCGCGAACATCATGTCTGAAGAGAAACAACATCACGGCAGACATCCTCCTGACAGGGATGCAGTCCCGACTCTCGCCTCATTAGGAGTCGATCTTCACCCAGACACATATCGATACTGCGAAGACAGTCAAGCGTTGGCGGATGCTATCGGCGGAAACAGTACGTGTCTCACATCAGCGTTACTGCTTGCTTCGTATTAACACCCGAAAGCCTTCTTCCAGGACTGAGGGATGTCTTCGCCAACTGGATCGTAGTCGCAGCCGCTTTCTCCGCCTGTATGGGTGGTCTCTTGTTCGGTTTCGACCAAGGTATCTTGTCGATCGTCTTGACGATGAAGCAATTCCTGAACCAATTTCCGGAGACGGACCCCGCGCAAGACTCGGGCGCTGCGTTCAACAAGGGTATCATGACGGGTCTCTTGGAGCTGGGCGCATTCCTGGGTGCCATCCAAGCCGGTTATCTCGCCGATAGATATTCGCGAAAGAAGGCTATCGGTGAGTGGCAATGATGTTTGCCTTGGATTGGGCTCGGACTTCGGCTGCTGATCAGACCCTCGCAATACTCAGCCATTGGATCCGCCTGGTTCATCGTCGGTAGCATCATCCAGGCTGCATCATTCAGCTACGCTCAGCTCGTTGTCGGCCGGTTCGTGGGTGGTGTCGGTATCGGCTTTTTGTCCTCGGTCGCTCCCATGTACATTTCCGAAATCGCACCGCCCAACGTGCGAGGCGCCTTCCTCGCCCTGGAAGGTGCGACCATCGTCATCGGTATCGTCATCATGTTCTACATCGTAAGTATAACCCAGTCCGCCTCCAAACCGAACCTAGGCTGATCAAGTTTTGAGCACAGACCTATGGGACTCGACATATCCCAGATGACTGGAGTTTCAGGGTACCGTTCGTCATCCAAGTGGCACCTTGTATCTTCCTCGGACTCGGTCTTTGGAAGCTGCCCTACTCTCCTCGATGGTTGGCTCAAGTCGGCAGGGATCGAGAGGCGTTGGACGCTCTGGTCCGACTTCGTGGGACCCCGTCGACAGACCCTCGAGTACAAGCCGAATGGATCACCATCCGAGCCGAAGCCCTCCGGAACAGGGAAGTCATCGTCATGGCCCATCCTACCATCGCTCAAAAGGCCGGTCTGGCGGCGGAGATTAAGCTGGAGATTGCCGCTTGGATCGACATGTTCAAGCCGGGTATCCTTCGAAGGACCATGATTGGGGTCATGCTCATGGTCTTTCAACAGTTCCAGGGCATCAACGCCCTGATCTACTACTCTCCGACCTTGTTCGAGCAACTCGGTCTAGGCTATGAGATGCAACTCACCATGTCCGGTGTACTCAACGTCTGTCAAATGGTCGCAACCACCTCGTCCTTCTTTTACCTCGACAAGATCGGCCGAAAGCCGCCTCTTCTCTTGGGATCCGTTGTCAACACCATCTCTCATGTTATCGTCGCCGTCATGATCGGTAAGCGTTGTCTCTGCGGGTACAAGCGCATAACAGACTATTTGCTGACGAGCCCAACCCAACAGCCAAGTTTTCGCACGACTGGCCGAACCACCAAAAGGAAGCTTGGGTCGGCGTCTCCTTCATCCTCATCTTCTGCTTCTCTTTCGGTCTCGGATGGTCTCCCGTCCCCTGGGCCCTACCCGCCGAGGTCCACGCCTCTAGTCGGCGAGCCAAGGGAGTGGCCATCACCACCTGCTGCAACTGGTTGTTCAACTTTATCATCGGCGTCATCACCCCTCCCATGATCCAACACATCAAATGGGGAACCTTCCTCTTCTTCGCCGCCTTCTCGTTTATGAGCGCCATCTGGACCTGGTTCTTCTGTCCGGAAACCAAGGGGGTTTCGCTCGAGGGCCTAGATCGGATCTTTGGGACCAAGGCTGGCGTCGAGGAGATCGATGCCAAGGCCGACATCCTTCACGCGATCATCGGAATCTCTTCGACTACCGGCAGGAACGACGTTCCCGCTCTCGGCACGGGATACCAGAACGACGAGATCTCGGACAAAGGCGCCGCTTTCAAAGGACAATCCGAGTTCGTGGAGAGGGTCTGAAAGACCATGGGATTTGAGCGAAAAGAGACTGCTGTTCAGAGGCGCTGAAACGAGGGATTGAATCGGTACAGGCAAATTGAAAGATCAGGAAAAGTCTAGAATAAAAAGTCGAAGGAAACGCGTTGTACAACCTCGTTTTACGTATTGAGCGGATTGTGTGCTTCGTTATGACTATGATATCATGTTACACGGTCAATGGAGACCAGTGTCGATACCAGATCGCATCCTACTTCAGCTCGCCACTGATGCAGCCGTGACGTGAGCTGAAACACAATCCCGCGTGGTATCCCCGAAGTTGCCTTCGTCCCACCAGCCCAGGTGGACGGACGCTAACAATTGAACGAACAACTTTTCGGAGGTATCCCAGTCGAACGGTCCGGTACCCCCACCTCCCCCGGTTGCAACTTTTGTTAGGGACGCGATCTTTGTCTTAGGGGCGCGATGTTTTAGGGCGAGAAGTCCCACCCCAGCGAAAAGGTGGAAATAATAACCCCTAACCCCCTAACCCCTGACCTCCCCGTAACATGAGCTGTAGATCCCCTCCTCCCTAATCCCCTAACCCCTCTAACCCCTAACCACTAATTTCCGTAACCCCTAGCCCCTAACCACCTAATCCGGAACCCCTAAAATAACCCTGGGATTGACTGAGAGGTTTTGAGAAGCTGCGGTGACTTCGTCACCTGCATCTTCAATCCCTTATTTCCACCTTTTTGATCGCGCCCCTAAGACAAAGATCGCGTCCCTAACAAAAGTCCCGGTTGCGCCTCCTCCAAACGACGAATCTCACAGAAAGAAGAGCCGTCATCACCCGCTTCCGCCGGCATCTCGAAATGCCAAATTCAAACCCACGTTCGACAGGTTGCCGCCGGCAGTTTCAACAGTTCACATGGGCCAAGATGCTTCCAACCAATCGCGAGTTTTCTCATCGGCTTCACACAGGTTATTCCTGATGCCATCCCCCAACCTGATGACATCGTTGCGGGCCGTGTCTCAGACTGGGCAGATGGAATTTCAAATCTGGTCTCATGAAACTTGTTTCCGATCCGCCTATGATCATGGGGATGCGAGCAAACCGATCGAATCGCACATCATTGCGCCCTTGGCAGAGGACGTCTGTCAAGCCATGACATTCCATTTCTCGATCTCATTGGTATTTCTCGATCTCGGGAGGTTTCATTCTCGACGCAAAAGTCGGACCCGCGACGTGCCTGACGTCTAAGCGAGCCGGCGGTTACAGACGCGCACACGGGATCAAACGCTGAAACACGTTCGAGCCAATCATCAATCGCGTTTCGATCCCCGAAGGAGAGAACCTCGGCGTACTTGGGCGAAAACTGACCGCAAAGGTCCCGCCTCCCTCTCCGCTCACAGCGTCTTCATCTCCATCGCGCAGATGAACAGCACATGCGCAGCGAGAGAACAATGCCGCAGACGCTGGACCTGGCGGCAGTTGCTGATGTTTAGAGTTTGCCTGCCAAGTCGCTTATACGAATTCTCCCGTCACAACGCACCCTGGGGCTCTTTTGGTTCCCCCTCTCCTCGATGGTCGCTCGATCCCGCACGTCTTGACCCGCGTTTCCCCATTTTTTCCTAGACGGGGTGATCACACGGGACCCCTTGGGACACCGTAGCCGCCGGCAAGAGGTGGGTGTCCCAAACATATATAACTGGGAGGTCGGACGAGGTCTTTCGATTGGCTCACCCTTCTCGATCCTTCTCTTCACACTCAACCGACTCTTCTCTCTCTTCTCTTACACACTTAGTCCTAGTCCTAATCCTCTGCTCCCTCCCTCGACACTTCGACAACTCTCTTTCTCAACATGCCCGGCGCAGGAGTCCTCTCTGGCCAAGTTGCGGGTGCCTCGCACGGCAACCCCTTGAAGAACGGTTTCATCACCCGACAATACCTCTGGGCGTTCTCTTTGACGACCTCGCTCTTCTTCTTGTGGGGTTTCGCTTACGGTCTGTTGGACGTCTTGAACAAGCATTTCCGTGAGTTCCTTTCATGGAATCGACGTACTCGATCGCGTATCCTTCGCTAACGATCTTCCGTCGCGATCGAGTACAGAAAACACTCTTCATGTCACCAAGCTGCAATCGACCGGACTTCAGGTCGCCTACTTCGGTGTCGGATACTTTGCCTACTCTCCCGTCGCTGTAAGTGAAAGCCCGTGCTTCGACCTCGTCCTTCCAACATGTAGGCTTACGACGCGACGCGATGCGATGCGAATCTCCTCTATCAGGCCATCGTCATGAAGAAATACGGATACAAGAAGACGTTCATCATGGGTCTCTCGCTCTACAGTCTGGGTGCCATTCTCTTCTGGCCCGTCGCTGCCATGACGGACAAGACCGACAACAAGCAGGCCATCTTTGGAGGATTCGTCGTCTGCACCGCCGTCATCGCCTGTGGTCTCGCCACCTTGGAAGTCGGCGCCAACTCTTACGTGTCGATCATGCCCCCCGTCAGCGTCGCCAACTTTAGGTTGCAGTTCTCCCAGTCGTTCAACGGAGTCGCTTCCTTTACCGGTCCTTTGATCGCGTCCAAGTACTTGTGAGTTTCGCGTCAACGCGAATTTGAGGTCATCCCGGGCCGATTCTGATGATTTACCTCGATTTCTTGCTGGGTAGCTTCGGAGAAGATGTGAAGCACAGTAATAACAATGTGAGTCCATGCCAGAACTATTCATCAACGATACATCTGTTAACCTACAAAGTTTGTGTGATATTAGGTGCAATACGTCTACCTCGCGGTCGCTATTGCCGGTGAGTGGCTACGGTTTTGGATGAGCGCAGAGAGCCGATTTGCTTACATAAGCCTATGATCCCTATGATCAGGTGTTTGCGTCGCCGCCGCCTACCTCTTCACCAAGTTGCCCGAGCCGGACTTGTCCGACGCCACGGCCCAGGAGAACCAGATCATCACCTCCATGGACGGTTCCGAGGAGAGCAAGAAGATGACCTACGCTAGAATCTTTTACGGTTTCGCCACCCAGTTCTGCTACGTCGGCGCTCAGGTCACCATCGGTACCTTCTTCTTGAACTACGCTCACGAGAACGGTGGTTTCTCCGACTCCAAGGGATCGCAGATGCTCTCTTACGGACTCATCGCCTTTACCGTCGGCCGATTTGTGGGAACCGCCCTCTTGGCCTTTATGTCCGCTCCCCTCCTCTTGGGTATCTGCACTCTCGCTTGTTGTGCCCTCACCTGCGCCATCTCTTCTTTGAAGGGGGGTTCCGGTGGTGTCATCTGTCTCATCATCATCATGTTCTTCGGTGAGTACTACACGCGCTCCCCCTCGCGCATCCTGATCGCGTCATACTGACTTTTTGTCGGTTCTCGCCTGCCAACAGAGTCGGTCCAGTACCCCATCATCTTCGTCTTGGCTACCGGTAACATGGGTCGATTCACCAAGATCGCCGCCGGAGCCGTCGTCATGGGTGTATCCGGAGGAGCCGTCTTCCCCCCTATCCAGGGAGCCATCGCTACCTCGGTCAACACCCGAGTCAGCTACTGGATCGCCCTCCCGGCTTTCATCGAGATCTTCTCCTTTGCCATGTGGCAGTGGAAGCGAGCTGGGTTCGCCATCGGGCTTCCCAAGGACGTCATCCCCGAGGTCGCCGAGGAGGAGGGCTCGTACCACGGTGGAGACGAGAAGCTCGCCGTCGACGAGCAGCTCGACAACAAGAACGAGATGGAGTACGTCGAGAGGGCTCGATACTAGGCGAAAGGGCCTCTTCTGCGCCGGTGCGCAATCTTGTAGCTTTTTATATATATTGGTGTTAGTATAGGGTATATATGTGGGATCTTCTAGGCTGTCCACGTTTGCTGGATACAAAAGTAATGATATACAATCATTTTCGACTGCTCTTGGTTCTCTTGGTTCTTCTTTCGCGACTGTACGAGGTGTTCTGCGCCTCGTTCTCCAGATCTTCTTCCTACGGTCCGCTTTACCGTTATATGAATGTGAACTGTACTTGCATTCCTATTATGCTCTGCGTTACGACGGTCCTACAAAGGGACGACTACCGACTGAAACACGCTGTCGGAAGCTGGCCCCTCTCTGCCTCTGAATATTCGTGATGACGTGTCACACCCCCTCTTATCAAACAAAGACGATCCCGCAGCACCGGCGAGGACCGAAACTCATCCAGGCCCTTGCGGGAATGTTGTCGAGGATGTCGCTCGAAATCAAGACCATCCCAGCCAGAATAGTAGCACTCGATACTAAGCTGCTCCAGCCCACTTGTTTTACCCCACTTTCTCTGAGCCTGGCGGAGTATGCTGGCGAGTTGTTGCGGCGCAAGAGCTAGGGCATCTTACGGAGACTTGGAATCGGGACGCGGGATGGATGAACTTTCGGTCAAGCTCCGGGATGGTCAGCCCGGTACGCTGAGGTGTAATACCAAGGTCGTCGAGCTGCTTGGAAGTGAGTGACTTGCGGACGATTAAGCGCTTTCTTCGTCTGTCGGTTATGCTGACACTCGGATTGATAGGAGGGAAATCGATAGTCTCGACCCCGATCAACAAGCTGCTCAACGTAGCTCTCGTGACCGAGTCAGACGACCAGCATGGCACACCAACCACAACCGACCTCTCGCTCCGAATATCTTTCTTGGTGAAAGCCACACCGCATCACAAGCTTGATACCAGGGAACTGATAATACCACGGGAAGATCGAGAAGAAGCAGAAAGATGGATCGATCTGGCGATGGGACGAGCATATGCTGGTGAGCTTCACTTCTTGGTCTCCCTCGACGTGTATTATTCACGTTGAATGAGAAAATGAGAACGTCTTTCTTAGGTACACCAAGGGCGAGAAAGGTCCGACTGTTGGTGAATCCTATCGGGGGCAAGGGGAACGCGATGAGCCTGGTCAATTCGTTAGCTCTACCGGTCTACAGAGCGGCGGGGTGTGAAGTGGATGTGATCGGTGAGCGAAAACCATGGTCTCATTCTTGACAAAGGAGACTGCCCGCTGATCGCTGTCGATGTTTCTGTTCTGTTGGGTGATCCTAGAGACTCGATACGGGAAACATGCAGAGGAGATCGCACGCGATATGAAGTTGGATTGTGAGTAAGTCCAGTCCCTCAGCACCTACGCTACGAGCCGCTACAGTAGTTCTGACTGATCCTTTCATACTGTACTGGACCATATCTAGCGTCCTGGCAGCAGCATCAGGCGATGGAATCATACACGAACTGATCAACGGATTGGCCATCCGGAGCGATGCCCAGCAAGCTCTCAAGATTCCCGTGGTACCCATCCCGACCGGTATGTTCCCCACATAGTGAACCAGGTAACTTATTCTGTCAAGCTGAATAGCAACGTGTGGATAGGGTCGGCAAACGGAATGTCTATCAACTTGCTCGGTCTTGAAGAAGGGTTCGACATCCCCCTAGCCGTATTGAACACGATCAAGGGCAAGTCGCCTGGATGACAGGTCGCCTATCTCTGGGATATCAATTGATATCCGAATTATCGGCTTTGTTCTCCTCCTCGCACTTCAGGCCAGATCATGCCGCTGGATATCTGTTCTGTCACGCACGGCGACGCGAGGCGGTTCTCGTTCATGAGCGTGGCGATGGGTTTGATGTGCGATATCGATCTGGGTAAGCACTCGCAAAAGTTTCTCCGTCAAGGCTTCCCGTTGACAAGATTTCGGCTATTGGGATAGGTACGGAGCATCTGCGATGGTTAGGTGATACCCGCTTCGTTTATGGCTTTCTCAAAGGCAGTGAGTACAGCGTGTCTCAGACGTGATGTTCCCCGCTCACCGATGCCCGGCCCTATCCACACAGTCATTTCGAACTCGTCGATGCGATGCAAGATTCACATCAAGGTCGCGACCGCCGACAAGGGGTTGATGATTCAACGTCTGAACGAGTCTCGACAAGCCCAAGCTCATACTCGGCGGGACCAGCTGGATGACCCCGATCAGATCCGCAAAGCCGCAAACGGCCACGAGGAGGATTCGGACCCCTCCATCCCTCCTGTACGGATGCTGGAGCCTGACGAGACCTGGTTGATCCTGGAGAGCGGGAATCAATACGCCAAGGTCGAGAAGAAGGACGGGCCTAGTCCCAGGTGGTCGTCGAACGGTTCTTGGGACGAGGGCGAAGGGATGCTCTACGTCTAGTGAGTTTTTCGTTCACTCTCATCGATTTACGAAGGACTGGCTCTGATCATAGGGACTTGCAGTACCGGTCTTCAACCATACGTAGCCAGGGACCTCATGCAGTTCCCGGTGTGTATTCCTGGAGAAGGTCTTATGGATGTTGTGGTTCAGTCTCTGGTGAGTAGGTTCCGACGAGCTTCGAAGGTGTCTATTCGGGCTGACGGTTCGAGTGTCAAATATAGGTACCTCGGTCTGTGTTGGCTCAGTCGATTTCAGGTGGGGCGGAGGGGAAGCAATTTTATCTGGATTCGGTGAGTAATTCTTGTGCGAGTCAATTATGGAAGCACTCCTGACGCTCGCGAGTTGCGTATGCTGCAGCAACACTACTACAAAGGTAAGTCCTGCACGTTGCGCTATTCAGAACGGTATCGATAATGTTCTGACGGATTGCATCGATTGCGCTTCAGCCTCGGCTTATGTGGTGGAACTCGAAGGCAAGAACAGCTTGGTCTCTGTCGGTATGTGTTTCAGTGCCGAACCTCTCGCCTAGAACCTCCTAACCGTATTTCGATACCACAGATGGGGAAGCTTTGCGAGGAACGAGATTGTCGGTCGAGCTCTTGCCCAAGATGGCCAGGACGCTCAGCCTTTACGGGACTTGGGCGCAATCGACGTTTGGGAAAGCGGAACCGACGGGCTCGTAGGCAAAAACAAAAAGCCTTGAACCTGCTGCAAGAATCATTGATGTTTTGATCACGGACCTTATGAACGTTTACGATAGTGACCTCGGTATAGATTTGTAATCGGGGTTCTCATGTCTTTTCCATATCAGACGTCTCCATGTCTCCGTGTATCGACGATGGAATCCGCCATCGATGACGTAGGATCGTAGGGTCGAGGTGGAGGCACGAACGAGCGAGATTGACATGCAGGTAGGTGTTCGGGATGATCGTCGTGACCAACACCTATCGTATCTCTCTCAAAGGCTTTACATCTACACTCGCAATCTCCTTGACATAGCTTCCAGACGGCTGTCAACGACAAGTATGGCAGGAATGACACCAACATGAGCCAATCTGGAAGTAACAACCGTAACAAAACCGATCGACCTACCATCTCCGCCCTCCTGCAAGAAGCCCTGGATACCCCTCTTGAACGCTTGTCAATCGACGAACCTCTTATAGACCTGCCTTCAAGAGCCTATGATACCCCAGCTACACCACCCGTAGCCCATATAGACCAATCACAGCATCCACATCATCACGCTCAGCAGCAGCACGTTACAGCTCCTATCCGACAGACCGCAGAACCAGAACAGATCGAACCGGACGGCATGCCAATCGTTAGACCCGGTGGTGGGTCGAGGTCCGGCCTGAAAGGTCTTCTAAACAAGAGCAGACAGTCAATAGCAGCTTCTGTAAACTCGGGGGCTTCCAGGACGACCATCTCGTCTAATCCGCCTCAGGATGACCAACCACTTAGTGCGAAACGCATGGGCAAGCTTCCTCTTGGGCCTGCTTCGAGGCGACTCTCTGAAGCTCAAGAGATGAGGGAGGAAGTCATGAACCTGCGTCACCGATCCGGGGCTGCTCAAGAACAACCAGGAGAGACCGTTTCAAAACCAAGACGAGACTCGCTCGATGGCGTTCGGATAGGCGGGAAGCCCTTCTCCTCTCTCGTCGCAAGTAACCCCTTTCAGCAGGAAGACGATCCGATCAAGTCTCTCATATCCAATAACGATCCTTTTCAGAAGAATGAACCGCGATCGGAGATACTACAGACCAAAGCTAGTAGTAGGCCACGGATGAGACATCGGTCTAGTTCGACGTCGACGTTGGAAACCCCGCCTAGGCATCTGCAACGGACGATATCGTCCCTCATAAATCAGAAGGATGGGAAAGGAAAGACGGGGTTGTCCCAGTACCCGCCCGACCATAACCTGTCGAGCTCGTTACCGCGTTCAGCATCCTTCGCATCGCTGGCTTTTCCTAGCCACCTATCCTTGCCGAAAACCAAACTGCCGACATTCCCCTCGTTTCCCAACGTACCTATGGCCGCAATCGGGGGCGTAAGGGGGTTCTCAGCAAGTGCGCGGGACGACAAATCCCTCTGGAAGACCTGGTGGGAAGGTTCAGGCGCTACGGCGGAAGAGATGAAGAAGGACGAAAAGGCTCGGGAGCATGCGCACAAGCATATGCTGGACGATGCTGATAAAGGCGGGACGCTCGAAGAGGAGAGAGAGCATATTCAGCAGAAATGCAAGTGCACCATCTTTGAGGCTAGCGGAAGGATCGTGCTAAACTGTTCGTTTCTGGTTTCCTGACAGACGATACACCGAAAAATCCGATCGTTTTCTGCCATGGTTTATTGGGTTTCGATTACATCGGTAAGCCGCGTTACGTTTCTCATTGCGCCTCTCCTTTGCTCAAATCGATCCTGATTTGTACTATGCCCGTCCAACAGGCCCGAAAGGTCTACCAGCGTGAGTTCGGCTTGACTTTTCATATTGAAGAGCATGAAAGCTGATAATCGCGGACTGTAGTCTGCAAATCTCGCATTGGAGAGGGATCTGTAACGTCTTGCAGGAGAACGGCATCGAATTGATGATCGCCAAGGTCCCAGCGACATCTTCGGCTGCTCAGAGAGCCGAGGTCTTGTTGGCAGCGATCGAGGAGCAATTCCCGGGGAGAGAAGTGAATCTGGTGGGGCATAGCATGGTGAGTCTAATTATGAAGAGGAATAGCTTTTCGATATGCGCTCGCGTGTCTAACACAAGCCTTGTTGCGCGACAGGGTGGGCTGGACGGCCGATATCTGATCTCCAAGTTGAAATCAAAAAGATCCTTCAAGGTGGCGAGCCTGACCACGATCGCTACGCCTCATCGTGGATCTCCTTTTGCCGACTATTTCATCGACAACATCATCGGTCGTAAGTGGTGGTGTGTATTCCTTCGGCCCGAGTGAGATCCTCTCACCGACACATACATACATGCATTGCAGGCGAGCGATTACCCTCGTGGCTGACTGTACTCGATACCGTCTCCTTCGGTGCCGCTGGAGACGGGAGCGCCTTCCAAGCGTTGACGACCCGTTCCATGGCGTTATTCAACGAACAAGTACCGGACGATCCGAACGTCAAGTATTACTCGTGGGGAGCTCATTATCAGCCCGGGTGGTTCGACCCCCTGAGGTGGAGCCACGATTGCATCCAGGCGGTCGAGGGGGATAACGACGGGTTGGTCAGTGTGGAGAGTAGCAAGTGGGGAGAGTTCAGAGGAGTCTTGATCGGATGTAGTCATGTTGACACGTGAGTGTCTCGTGCCATGTTCGCACGGACTTGAGAGCGAATTAACATGATCGATTTGATAGGGTCGGATGGGTCAACCACGTCAGATTCACCATGGAAGCCTGGGCTGGTCGACCGATCGCTTTCAAGCCGGCAACGTTTTACCTAGAAATCGTGAGTGCCCCCCCAGATACAGGATGATGCGGCCTGTGTCACGGGTGACTGGGATCTTGACTGGTACTGATGAGCTGTATTCGCTGCATGTTTCGCAGGCAGACCATCTTGCCAAGCAGGGCTTCTAGTTGATTATGGGTGGGTCTGGGTGAGGGGAGGGAACATCGTTATCGTGTTGCGATATATGTAGATCGCGCAACGGGTCTCGCAATGTATTTCACGACGTATCATATGCTGCCCGCGCTGTATAATCTCGATCGAGGCTTGAAAACGTGGCCAACGGACATGGACTCTTACTAGTATACACACGACGATCATGGCCTCTGATGCAAGCTGTCAAATAGCTTGTTGTCCTCCTTTGTCTCCGTCCCCGCTTCGATCCATATCCCTATCCTACCCCCGTCACTTGGAAACAGCAGCCAAAGCCTCATCATACGCCTCCTTTGCTCCGATCTTCGGCTGGTAGAAGTCCAGCACCTCCTTGCTAGTAGAATGACGCTTGACCGAGAGTTGTCCGTCCCACCCGATGTTCAAGTTCGTAGCCAACGAATGGACTGTGTTGTCCGGGTACATGGGCCCCTTCATAGCGTGGATCATCGATGCGTCACGGAAGACGACGTCGTCGACGGTGGTCCCTGCGTGCTTCTCCAACAGCTGGACAGACTCCTTGCCGGTGATGTCTGACGGGCCGGTGAGGACGTAACGTTTGCCAGAGTGTTTCGCTACGTCCGAGGCAGGGATGAGGAGGAGCAGACCGGCGATGTTCCCGACCTCGGTAGCGTCAATGGGAGCGATCCCAGCATCGGCATCAAAGGGCAGCTTGAGGGTCCCCTTCTCCCCGGTCTTTCGGTACGTCTCCAACCACTGGACCAAGGCGGGGTAACAGTACGCGTGGAAGATGTTCGGCTGAAGAGAAGTCCACTTCATCGACTTGAAGTCCGGGTCGTCCAGCATGGCCTCGACCGCCCAGTGGCTCCTCCCGTACCAGATCGAACTGGCCGCTCCGACCGCAAAGGTGGTCGTCGAGATCCTCACCGCATACTCAACCCCGGCCTCAAGCGCATAGTTGAGGAAGAGCGACTCGTCGACGAAGTGCGTCACCCCGTTATGGCTCGCGATGAACAGCCTTTGGACCTGGCGCTCCTTGAGCCAGTCGGAATCGATCGCCGTCCAGTTCTTCTCGACCACTTCGACGTTGTCGGAAAGCGAGGCGAGTTCTTTGGCCGTCTTCCCCGAAGCGTCTCTGGTCAGTGCGATGATCTTGTGCTGAGCAAATGGGCTCGAGGCGAGGTTGGAGACGAGGGTCTTGACGACGCCTACGCCGGTATTGCCGGTAGCGCCGACGATGAGGATGGAGGGGGACGACATGGTAGGGAGGGTACTTTGTTATTGTATAGTGTAGATCTCAAGGAGAAAGGTTGGTTTGGTAGTAGCTAAGAGCAGACGAAGATGTCGATGATTCCGATCCTCCCAACTCTTGCTGCGCTCGACCTGAAACCGGGCTGGGCCTTCCTTATAAACGGCGATCACGTGCGGAACAACCGAATCTCCGGGAGGAGCGAAAGGATCGCCAAGGGGATGACGAATCTTTTGCTTCCGATCCTTCCTTGGTAAGCACCTATCCCTGAGCATGTGAAGGCCTAGGCAAGGCAAACGGGTCGACCACGCGTCAGCTTAATTCTATGCTAGCGACCGCTTCCGCACTCCTCGCGCGACGTCTTGCGCGCAAAACAACTGACTCTCGCATCACGCGTCCAGCCACGCGGAGCAATGTGGGGCGTGATCGCTCTCTTCCCGCACATAAATAATATTTCCCGCGTCCAAATTTGGTAGTTCTCGCACTCGATCTTGCCCTCAGCGCTCTCACACATGTATCCGCACTACATTTTTTTTTCTGTTGTGAAGTACATCGACGACTACTACCCCTCCCAATTCCCCAATCCTTACTCTACCCCTTCCGATCACAATTGCTTTCGGTAACTTTGATATTCGAGGTATGACGATATTAATATTATATCCCAAGAGCAATTATTACAAAGGTCGTGACCGATACCCCTATGCCACAAATATATCAAGTTGCAAGCTGTACAAGAATCCAATATTTCTCTCCCGCCTTGGCGCCCTACGTCTTTTTGGCTTTCCCGCTGTTCTTCTCCTTCTTCTTGCCCTCCTTTGCAACCGGGAAACGAGCATCATTCCCTTCGATCCTCACCGCCATGTCCTCGGCATCCACGCAAGCGACTTCCCAGAACTCATCGATCATCGGCTTCCAGTACTCGCTGTCCGGATCCGGCAGGCCAGGAGATGTAAAGACGATGACCTCTCCCTTCCCATCCTTGAATCGAGGTCGAGCGCAGAGAGTTACGGACAACGTTCCAGATTTCAGTGCCGCGTCGGTCATCTTGGTCCGGATTGCATCGTGGAAATTGTTCCACACCTGCGCTCGAGCGTTTCGAGCCGCCTGAGCATCGCGATTCTTGCTTCCCGTAATCATCTCTGCCGGCAGCCATTCGGCGTCCTGCCCCGCAAGCCATTCGACCGTCCGCTTTTTCTGCTTGTGCAGATCCTGCCATTGTTCTCCGGTACACTTGACGTACTTTAACAACGGCGAGGGGAGGCGCCGTCGCGTCGATCTGCGAAAGTTCACTCTCATAAGCAAACATGAGTCTCGTCGCATATACTCCGTCCTACTCACTCTCCCTTGTCCTCGTTGTCCTCCTCCTCCTCGTCGTCCTCCTCCTCCTCGTCGTCCTCCTCCTCCTCGTCGTCCTCCTCCTCCTCGTCGTCCTCGTCGTCGTCGTCGTTGTCCCCCTCCTCCTCGTCGTCGTCGTCGCCCCCCTCGTTAGGCGAAGCTCCCTCACGCTTCAAATCCTTTCGATCGGGACCATCATCGTTCCCGCTCTCGCCGTCGCTATCCCCATCGCTTTTGCCGCTACGACTAGGGAAATCGTTTCCAAAGTCACCGCCGCCAAAGTCATCGCCGTCTTGGCTGTGCAGGTCTGCATTGCTTTGTACCTCACTACCAAATTTCTCGCTGCATATTTATGTCAAGGGAGCAAGGTTCAGCATCAAAGACGCTCTTCACCGTGCCAAAGCTATTCAGACTTACGTCTCCCACTTTTCCCGCTCCTTTTCCCTCGCTTCCCGCACAGCCAACACGTTGCGCACATCAACTTCCGTGAGCACGGCTGGCTTCGACCATGCAAAGTCCTCCCGCACCGAGGTAGACTCTACTTGCCAAGCTTGACCGTCTTCATCGCTATCCAGGTTGCGATAGTGAAACTCAACTAAGTAACGTTTGAGTTTCGCTCTGAAGTCCGCTTCGACCAGGGTGGGGAACGGTTCATCGATAGCAGGAGCAAGCCGTCCCAACACCTTGCTCCACACATTTTCCCGCAACTCCCAACGTTCTCGGAACGAGACACCGTCCATCCTTCCGAGCTTGAGATTGTGGACGTCGGCAAAGTAACCTGCCCAAGTCTCCGTATGCGGGAATAGCCCGATCGTGTCTTCCACCTGGGCACGTAGGGTCCACCGGCTCCCTGCAATCATTGGCCTTTTACCCAATGCTTGGAGTGCTGATCGTGCTCCCGCATTTTCGAGCTCCGCAAGGCTCAGGTCGATCGCAATTGGCATACCGACTGTGTCGCCGTGTTCCCGCCAGAGCTCACGCGCGCGGCTGCTGATATCAGCCCAACGATGTCGAGCCTCCGGGAGTGAAACAACTTTTTGCAAAGGCGCCCAGGTTGCTTGTAGCAAAACACCATCGGTGCGTCGCAGCATATCCAGGATGGGAACCCACTCGCTCTCGTAGAACCGTCCTTCACCCAACAGTCGTCGGAGGTAATGTATCTCGCCGGCCAAGGAACTGGTCGACTTGAAATCCGGACGATTGGCGAAGACCTCGAATATGCCCCCGACCACAGCGATGAAAGCAGGAGTGGCACCTTTCATCCATTCCCGCCCCATATACACCCCATCTTGCCATCCGCAACCTCGTACCACGTTTCCAAGTGCTGCCCGCATTGCAGTCGCCTTCGTCAGATACCTCCGACCGACGTCCCACAGCTGCTTCTTGTCGGGAGTGTCGCATTCATGCGGCCGGCCATCGATCTCAGAGACAGCTCTGAAGGGTCTGAAGGTATCTCCCAACAACGCGTGAACGCATTCCGCTGCTCGCTCCTCAATGTCGATGATCTCGTCCCATCTCCTCTCAAGCTCTTTTGTCAGGACATTGTATCCATCTTTTCCCAGAGAATTTATCTTGCGGATGATTTCCCGCTTCGATATCCCCTGCCACCTTTCCTCGCGAGCCTCGACTGCTTGAGCCAGTATACCGTATGCTTGTGCTCGTGCAGGAGAATGACACTCGTTGAAAGCTTTCCCGTAAGCTCCAGAGTCCCAAGCAAACTCAAAGAAATCGCACAAGCGTTCCGGCTGTGACTTCCCATCGTCGGTCCCGATTTCCATGACCTTCGTCCACTCGGACGCGTTCCAGCCTTCCCCAAGCTCAAGCTGAACTTCCCTTTCAACGTGCTCTTTCCATGACTCCATACTGTGAGCCGGGTTGCGCCGGACACCCTTCATCGCGAAGTCCAAAGCTCGTACCAGTCCATCTGGATTTTTGAACCGTCCGGTTGGAAACGGTTCTTGCCAGCGGGAACCCGCACGATAAATCGGACTCCGCAAGTTCCGTCCGATCCCGTAAATGACTTGGCCGAGGAAGTCCTTTTTCTCATGGCGAGAAGGTTTGAGAGAGGCCGCTTCACCAGTCTTTTGCTTCTTCCGTGGCCCGTCATCATCCCCCTTGTCCATGTCCCCAAAATCTCTCGGAGTTCTGCCTCGCCGTTTTCTGGCACCATCCCAGACGTCTTCGGCCACATCTGTAACGATGTCTAATCCCCTCTTGCGGGAATTTTGTTTTGGACCGGTCCCTTGTGACCGTTGTTCCCATTCAGCAAACTTCGAGAATGTATCCTTCAAAGCTTCCTTGTCGATCGGAACTGCTTTAGGGAGTTTGCGGACTTGTTGCGGTCGTTCCAGCTTGATATTCGGGACAGGCCAAGATACCGAGGGGAAAGGACCTGTTTCCGAATCCAGGAGATCAAATCGCTGTTACCACAAATTCATAGTCAGCTTTTGATCATTCCCGCTCGAAACATCTGCTGTATGACTAAATCACTTACTCTCTTGTACCCAATTCCCGCCTCTTTATTCATCTTCTCCTCCGCTTCACCCCGTTGCTCTTCTTCGCCTTCTTTTTGCTTCTCTGCACCATTGTCCTCGTCCCCGTCTTTCTGCGCTGACTGGCGATTCGACTTGTCGTTGTCGTTATCCTCCACATTCTTCGCTCGAGACGCAGCCTCCCGGTCCATGCGATCTTTGTCGAGCATCGCCTGCCTCAGAGTCTCTCCCAATTTCGTCTTCTTCTCCTCGTCCTCCTTCTCCTTCTTCTCCTCGTCCTCCTTCTCCTTCTTCTCCTCCTTCTCCTTCTCCTTCTTCTCCTCGTCCTCCTTCTCCTTCTTCTCCTCCTTCTCCTTCTCCTTCTTCTCCTCGTCCTCCTTCTCCTTCTTCTCCTCCTTCTCCTTCTCCTCCTTCTCCTTCTCCTCCTCCTCCTCCTGCCTTCTAATCTCTTGCTCACATCGCATTGCCTCCTCCTCCGAAAATTCTCTGTCCAACCGGCCCTCTTCCACCATCGCGGATAACTCTCGTTGCTCCACAATCCTTGCCAGCTCTTCTGCCAGCTCTTCTTCTTCCCGAACTTGGCGTCTCTCTTCTGATAATTCCCGCTGACGTACACGCAGGTCGATATCAAGTTCGTCCATGAATCCATGGACAGGCGAAGACGCAACATTGGCAGAAGGGGGAGGAGCATTTGCAGGGAGAGGTACGGGTTTTGGACTAGAGGATTTTGAAGGCTGCAACACAACGGTGAAAGAAGTAGTGGTCAGTCCAGCTCTTTCCCGCAATCTTGATCGACCTTGGGGAGGTACTTACAGGCAACGGACTCAAAGTCGATGTCTTTTTACGTGGTCGATCGAGCTCCTCTTCCGAACCAGACCTGGCTCTTTTGGCCTAGATCCCATTGTTCCCATCACTCAATTAGGGTATATCAGACACCAAGCACATTCAGACTACTGAACTCACCAGTCTTTCCCGTTCCTCAGCTTCAAGCTTCCGCTTCCTGTTACCTTCGTTCAGTTTCTCTCCGGCAAGCTTCTTCTTTTGCTTTTTGGTCAACGTGCGAGGTCTTCCGGCACCAAGAGCGGCTGGCTTATCCCCTTGCGCATTAGAAGCTTCGTCCGACATCGTAGTATGTGATATTTGATAGAGGCGAGAGCAGATGTTGCAGATATGCTATAGAACGATGAGAAAATGGGATGCGGGAAAGAAGAAGGTCGGTGGTACGAAACACGAGCGCCAACGTTCAGTCAGCGTTCTTATATACACTCCAAGCTGAGTTAAGACCGACTGTCCTTCTTTGTTCTTCTTTCTGGTATGCACTGCAGTTTCGCTGATCAGTTACGGCTTGCTAAGATTACTCCTTGTTGTACTAGATGTCTTGTGCACTGTGTTTCGTTGTTACGGCTATACTTTCTTTTGTTTTGAATGTCACCTCCTTAGCTCCTTTCAAGTCTTTGTTGGCCACTTGCGCGTGAGAGAGAGCTGCTGTTTTTTAAGGCAACGCTAGTCGCTCCTCGATTCCCGCTGGCTTTACCTTTCCCGCACACTCACACGGACTATTTCTCGCCGTTCATCTACTGTATTATTACTGTAGACTGGACTCTGGTGACTCATGACTCAGCTACCAGCTAGTATACTCTTCATACGAGCACAACATTATTACAGCTCTACAACGTGCAACATCTGTCACACTTACCAATACATATCGTGGACACACAACACGGATCCATCCTGTCTGTTCCTTACGAAGTTCAAATATATAGCATATACACTCCATTTCATACCTCACTTCATCATTTCACTATGGACTACGACGATCAAGATTTTTACCGAGAGCTCGAGATCGCCGAACGTCTTGAAGATGACCCACCCATACCGACACACGGTGAACAGCTGGATGTTCGTACCGCCCCCCCTAAATTCGTGTCACGATTAAACTACAATCTGGCTGTGCAAGACATCCTGGATTCCCTCCGGGCTCAATGCGCTGAATACGCTCCCAAGCTCAATGTCAAACCTCAGACGTTGCTCCATTCGGTACTCGACGTCACTCACAAAGAAAAGAAGAGTCGTCAACTGACTACTTGGCAGGCAATCGTACATCTGACTAGAGAAGAGCTTAGTGAGTGCTATCCAACTTTGTTAGATAGTCCCTACCTTTCCATGGTACCTTTGCTCACACCGCGTAACCATTCGCCAGAGAATTCTGCTGCACTCCATTCCGATGCCAATTCTCAAGAGGTCACAAACCCAACGAAATCCGCGCGGGAATTATTCGCTGCGACCATCACCGAAGCCAAAAAAAGGAGGCAGCAAAATCATTGGCCTGAGGCGCATATCGAACGGGTTCGCCAAGAGTTGGAGACTCGTCGCACGCACCGCCAACCTAAAAACCCACCCCCTCCCCCAAGGACTACGGACGCACGACGATTTGCAGCCAAGCGCGCCCTCGATGCATTTCAGGCTATTGGCATTCAGGTAAATACCTTCACTATCGTCCACCAACCGGCAACTATCAGCTAAGAGCGGCGGGAATCGTCTTTACCATAATCACAGCTTGGTCGACTGCACGAAATTCACGACATCGCCAGCTGTCTTATCATCATGCCGGTTGATCCTGACCATCCGCTTGTTCCTCAATGTACGGTTCAAAGCCCTTACTTGGAATCGGTGTTGTCCAAGCGCTGGGGCGTTGTGGGAAGCGATCAAGCTCGCAGCTATGGGGTGTTACGGACGATTCAAGCTTCAATCCGAGAGGCTAGAGCTCGCAGGTGTAAGTGGTGTGTTCGTCAGTACCACTATTGTTTATGACCGAGAAATTCACGTCACCTACTTTTCAGACGATGAGCAGATCTCGGCCAGTGGTTCTGCGGGAACTTCAAGCTCAACGTCCCTTGAGCGTCATCATACTAGCCTGTCGATGCCAGAGCAGAGAAATCGACTCACTGAGGAGATCAAGACTATGCTGAACCAACACTTGCCCCTGGATAAGCAGGTGTCGCAAGTGCCATGGGCTACTATGCATCTACTGTGTTATGCGCAGGAGCTCTGGTGGGAGGGTGTAAAGCTTGACTTTCAGTGGGACGGAGTACGAAAGACTCACAGGGCCGAGGTATGTGGAGACAGCTGGGCCGAGTTGGGATGGTTTTGAGGAACTGATGGTTATTGACGACTAGGTCGAAGCCTTGGGTAGTGCCTATGTCAAAGGGAAGCTGCGTCTGTGTCCTCTTAAAGATTATCAGGAACCAGACCGGACCCACATGAAGGAAATTCTTGGACAGCTGGCAGTCCGGGGAACCTCTCAGAAAGCTCAGAAGCGGGTCTTCGGGACCACCGCCCCGACCTATTCGCAGGAAACATTCGACAGACTTGTTGCTGATCTACGACATGACCACGTTTGAGCGGAGCGCTTGAGTAGTACACACTGTCCTTTTTCGTTTCAAAATGTAAATGTTCAGCGTAATATGTATAATCCCTGTCGTGCGATATTTGACACTTCCCGCCGGTCAGCACGATTCCCGCCGCAAAAATCGTGCAAGAAATGGATGGCGCGGGGAGCGAACTCTGGATCGCAAGCCACCATCCTCCCAAAAAAAAAAGGGACACGGCGCGACCGTTGCGCTATTGAAGCGCACAACATGCATGTTGACAAAGCGCTGAATTAGCGGCAGTGAATGCGCATCCATTACGCCCCATCTGAAACACGACATTGATTGGAAGTACGAACCTCTGAATCGGCTCATGAAGGGCGAGCCAAAAGCGAGGCTATCGTTCTGCTGATGCACTGGCCGCTCTGTGATGTTTCGATTTATCGAAACATCACAGAGCGGCCAGTTCAGAAGCAGAACGATAGCCTCGCTTTTGGCGAGCTTTGGCTCAGCGCTTACAGCGCTATTTCAGTGATGACTTGTCGGCGGGAACATCGTGGACATCGGGTTATGAGGCGGGAATAGAAGACTCACGATCTGATGTGAGACGGGAACAATGGCTTCTCAGTGTTTTATCTCCTTGGGTAAGTCATCGTACGGATCATCATTGCGTGGTGGCTTCGAATGGCGAATCGTATATATCATTGCCACTTGAACATCGGCACAACCATCACAATTATATTTGAACTCCCTAAATATCTATCGGTCTTGGAGTATATAGACCAGGAGCACGGCGTAGAGGCGGAAAATGGCGCGACGACATATGTTGATTATGATAGTATAAATTAATATACCTTTATGATGGACCTGAATATCAAAAGATGAATACGGTTCTGATCGGCGGGAAACAAATTTGGGAGACATACGTAGCGTATACTCACCGGTCTAGCTGCACTCGCCCATGAGACCGTTGTGTAGACATCGACACATCTTGTTCGCTCGAGTCGATTCTTCTCGGAACGTCGCCAGAGTCTCCGCCGAGAAGGCGGGAAGTTTTTTCGCCGACTGTTCTCTGGTCATCCGCCAAAGTTTCTCCCATCGTTTGTATATGATGTTGATCCGGTACAAACCGGCACAAAGCGGGAACCAACTTCGAGGAGTGTGCTCCTTGCACAAGCGTAGCATCGACATGCAGTGAAACAGTCCTTGGCCGAACGCGTAGATCTCGTACATGCGATCTTCATTGCTGGCGGCGAGCGTGACCATACCGCCGGTCGCAAGGATCTCGGTCCTGGCGTCATCATGAGCCATCATGATGATGTCCTACCGACAACGGAATCAACAACGGAATAGATCAGATCAATATGACTTCGGTGCAATTCCCGCTGTTAAAACTCACGTGCACTCGGAACTGAGTAAAGCCGTCGTTACACCTTTCGACCAAAGGATATTTGAACGGGATGTCGGGGGACATGAATAATTCCCGCGTGAGGTCCTGCGGAGTGTACCCGGGCGGGAGACGATGCATGCCGAGCTTCCAGTTCCATTGTAATCCGAGGCCTGTCTCATTGATCGCTTTCCAATTCCACTCGAGACAAGGCTGGTTGTTAAGCCTATTCGCCTCGAAGATGGGCGAGCGAGGCGGGAATATGCCTCGTAGCATCCCGGGAGGAGGTGGCTCGTCGAACGCGCACATCTCTGGATACAATTCGACATTGTGTTCGGGCGCCCAAACAACGCGGTGATCTCTTGCGACCGTGTACGCATTGCCGTTCTCGTCGTAGTGGTAGACGCCGGGGGAAGTAGGGTCCTGGTAAGGACTGTATTGAGCGACGTGAGGGCCATAAAACATGGAGGGGGGACGGGTAGGAAGAGCGATGTTCTCCATGGTGATGAGCTTGACGAATGTGAAGGTAAGTCGTGTGAATCGGCTAGGATGGTGATAAGAGAACGCGTGGAACGTTATGTGATTGTGATTGACATACATACAAGTTATAGAAGTTACAAGTCGACGGAAAGAACGTAGGTCAGTGCAGCTATATATATTCGCGAAGTAACACCAAACGCAAGAAGAACTCTTGTAAAGTCTACGATAACGATCGTCGGAAGCTCGCACGTAACAAAAGATAAACACCTTCAAAGGACCTTACTAAGCGGCGAAAGGCATCGTACATCATCATCGTATCCACTTTGCAAGCGAAATCTACGTACCTTACCCTCCCAGGAACAAAGAACAAAGAAAATTTCGTCAAAGGATCGACGATCATACCAACGTAATCACCCTATTCTCAGAGGCCACCGGGTACGATCGGAAGGTCTCAGGGCTTTCAAACGTTCATACTTGGCGTCGGTATTTGCGGGAATACAGTCAAGACATATTCAATGCGGGAATTTCAGGGGTGTTCCGATAGATCGTCAGCAGTCTCACTCAGACCAGGGAGTTGGGCATCGACCCGTTCATCGCTATTCCGCTTCCAATGCGTCATCAGCGCTGTCAGTCAGGCCTGGTAATTGAGCCTCGACTCTGGGGTCCATTCCCTCATCGGGCATGCGGGAGGCAGACCCACCACGTGGAAGACTTGCAGCCAGCTCTAAGGGCTTGCATGAATTCCGCCAAGGTAGCAGTCTGCGATCGGCCTTGATCGGAGGGAAGGAGAATGCTGAGCTGCGATGCAGATTTGCTGTGGCGGGAATTTCAATCTTTGAAAGAGTTTTCTTCTGACTATCCACCAGTTGCTCAAGGTACTGAAGCCTTTCCTGAGCGTGCAGCGAGGCCAGCATGGGCAAGATCGCTGACGGGTAGGTATCCAGGTTGCAACCTGCTGGCTCCTCCCATAAACGCGACACAGGCTCGGTCAATTGGGAGGAGTTGACTTCGTCAACAATAGTTTGCGGTGCTTGTTGCATCCAAAGGAGGAGTCTGGATAATTCGATCGCCAGTTGCTTCTGTTCCATGACGGCGCAATCGTGCTTGCGTGCCTGTCGAATACCTTCACGAGGAACGGGCTGAGCCCATTCCTCTTGAGAGTAGCTTGCCATACCATCCCTTGCCAGCGCGAATTGGTCGGAGACGGAATCTTGATCCGTCCCAAGTGACTCCCGCTTGATCAGCTCCGGTTTCCCGCCGAGAGGAAGCTGCTCCCACGCCTGAGTGTACCGTTTGTATGCCGCGTCAATACCGCGAGCTCGAACTCGCAGTGCACCAGCAATCTTCTGGCGTAGTTTGTAATTCGTGCCGGGCCGGGAACACCTCTCAGCTTCCTGAAAGCGATCAATACAAGCGAGCTCCAGGTCATCGAGTGCCTTGTCGTACTTGCGTCGGCGGGAGAATTGGCCGGCCTGAATGCCTTCGGGTGACGCGATCCAATCTGCCAAGTGGGAATCGTTTTGGAAAACGCTATCGCGGCGATGTCGCGCCAAATGTGCGAAGAGCTGGTCTTGTGTTGATTGCAATTTTTGGGAGGCCGAAGACATCTGGCCAAAGTTTGCCCATTGTTGTGGCCGAGTTTGCATGTGGTCGAGACCATGGTCATGTACGGGCATTGCAGACCGAGACAACCGAGTCCAATCCCGCTTAGCAACAAGGTAATTGACAGCAGCATTCCAAAGCTGAGCATCGGGTAGTCTGGCCATGAGGTTGGCGCGAGTGGCTTCGGAAGCAGCACGCTCGCGGGCGACCTTTTCATCCTCCCATAGTTTATTGAAATACGGAAGTGTAAACTCCGGCCGGGAGTGGTGTTGACGGAGGCGGGAAATGGTCTGTATTGCGGTTTCCTGTACTTGAAGGGCTTCCCGCCACGCTTTCACTAAGTTCGTGGCTGATCGATTATAGGTTAGCATGTTTCCCTAACCTAACAGTGAGAGGAGGAATATATATTCACCCATCAACGACAGCTTGTCATTGTTACACTGTTCTATGACCCATTCCAGTTGTTGATGCCGATGGAAGCGAGTCGCGCTACGCGTGACACCAGCGACACCATTTGTGAACGAGAACAAGCGCTCACACGTCTCGAAATCCTCGAGACCGGCTTGGGCGGTCAAGCGGGGGTGGTAACTGACTTGACAGGGACGTTGATGCGCATAGCCATGCCAAGCACCGACCTCTGTCAGAATCGAATTCACGCGGAAGCAGCGACGATTCAATGGCAAGCACTGGTTTGTGTAGTAACAGTCAGACTTACGAAATTGTATGCGGGAATCGGTGCGGTCCGGACCAGCCAGGTGTGAGAGGGCTGGTGCGTGACGAAACGTCTTGTCGAAGGAGCACCCAATATCGTAGCCGAATATGATCCGACCAGGATACTGAGTGGCAAACCAGTGAACAAGTGCCAGCGGGAACTTGGAGTTCTCGTACTCCTTAATCATGTCAGTGTAGGCGAGGACAATGCCATGCCTACATACCAGCGGGAACCAGCCGGTTTCAGAATACCGTTGACTGGCCCGCGGCCTCTCTTGAGCAGCCTTCCAATGTGACGAACAGCCCCCTTGAAAATTTGCGGGTGCAGGGCTCGAGCGTCGTTGTCCCCTTTGAGCGGTAATGGTTTGATCGGAGAACTTGTTGACGAAGCCCCATGGCAAACGATAGCGAGAGGCGTGGTCTTGGTAAGATTCTGTGCTTCTGTCCCTGCGTTTCAATGAGTTGTTGCCGTCCATAGCAACGCAGACAACATAGTCGTCGTTTCCCGCTTGGCCTTTGGCAGGAAAGCAAAGTGGACACGCAGTAGTTTGGAGCGGTGGAAGTTGGGGATGGAGGCTTGGTATAGTGATGGGGGTTGCACGGGTGCTGCTGGTATCGTGACATTGACCAGTTGGCGGCGGGCCCTCTTGACGCTGTGGAGGAGGTTCATCTTCAGGAAAAGCCTTTGCGGTTGAGTTGGGGCGGTTATAGCTTGACATGAACTGACTGATTCGATCATAGAGATCGACAGCAAAGCTGAACCTTTCCCGCAGACTCTCGGAATATGGGAGCTGCAAGGCAAAACAGGGTGAGACCCCATGGATGTTGTGTCATAGCCAGGACGAACCTGATTGTAGTCACAAAGCGAGCGTACGAAAGCCATCCGAGATGTCTGAGCGTGACGGAATTGAATGTGGTAGAATTCGACGGTACGTGTGCTGAAGGCGACTGAAGGTCGCTCCAGCTTGGAGGGAATATACCCTTGTGCAATGATGTGCGCGGCAACACCGATGGGGGAGGCGTGCCAGGTGGAATGGGGATATTGGACGGTCTCGTAAGCTGCAGAGAGTTCATTAGGGGGGGCGAAGGTATCAGCGGGAAATTCTTCTGACCAATGTCCGCGCTGTTCAGTCCCAGAGACCCACAG
Source organism: Filobasidium floriforme (assembly GCF_021052385.1). NCBI lineage: Eukaryota > Fungi > Basidiomycota > Tremellomycetes > Filobasidiales > Filobasidiaceae > Filobasidium > Filobasidium floriforme. Next base: position 543,038 of record NW_025763648.1, read on the forward strand.
AATACATCAATAAGGGCTAAATCCACAGAACAATTTTGGTTCGGCCAACTTGGGGGCGGGAGAGATCGTGGACGGTACCGATACTTGTAGAACTGTATGACCAGAGCAGGAAGGAGGTGTTCCAGGGTGAGCTGTTCTTGTTTCTTCTCGCTGAGGTATGTTCTAGGTTTGTAGGATTTCGACATCAAACAGAGTCACTAAAAAAGGTCAAGCGACTCGCCGGCTCACGAAGTTGTAGGCTCTTGCACCACCATGTCATTGAGCTCCTTGAGAAGATCCTCGTACGCATGCGTTTCAGGGTGTTGCGAGAATTGAGATTCGAAGCCGTCGAACAGGTCACTCCCCAGAAACGGGTTGTTTGAAAGATCGCTGGTTACTTGAGGCCTGGTGGCGGAGGGTCCAGCGTTCTGTGTACCGTTAGGGCGGAAACCCTGGAAGGACAGGATCTTGCCTTGATACCATCGGTTGCTCAGCATAGACGCTTTTGGGTGGTAATCTACACGGGGTTTGGTTGGACGAGAGGGTGTTGCGGGGACGACCCAAGTTGAAGCGAGGTCATCGCTGAGTCGCCGTCGACGCTTCCTTGTTGGTGTGGTAGGGAGTGTTGTAGCAGGATCAGACATGATTAGTTGGCCCAATACGAACCTGGCGGGTATAGGACAGGACTATTGGTAAACGGACTAGTCGTATAAGGAGGTGGCAGGGTGGAAGAAAGGATTGTATGTTGTACATTGGACATTTTTGGTGCACACGCAGTTTTGTATGAACGCGCGGCATGCTATTGATTTATTAAGCTACAATGCCCGAGCGGGAAAAGCGACAAAACGGCGGGAATCAAACTCCCTGAACAAACATGCTAAGGAAAGTGGACATGCCATAAGATCTATAAGACATTATACGGCGTAGAGAACGACGATGCAAACTACAACACGGCTGTACAATCTTGGTACGAAGGCGAGCTAGGTCAATATTTGTTGGCGGGAACGTTTCAACAGACGCTGCTGTGCCAGCTCGAGGGCCATTACAGACCGGTTTGGGGAAATCAAAGGCTGCCGAGACACAGCTCCGAGATCGTGTATACGACAGATCGCTTCGATGTGTTGAGCATGAAAATACCGCAACTCGAACTGTCCTTTTGCTGAGGAACGGCTGAGGCAGAACGAGCAGGTACTATTTGAGTATCATTGCCAAGCGGGAAGACGAAAGTGCAACTTACTGGAACGAGACAGTCCCACTCGTTTGGTCGCAAAGCTTCACCTCGGAAGATGAGATGTAGCTCCGACAGCCAAGTCCCAACCGCCTGTATGGAGTAGAGTCAACAAGGACTCGAGATGGGAGAGAGATCGAGAGGTTCGTACTTGAAACACGTTACGGGCCAACAGAGCAGCAGGGTCGCCAGAAACGTCTTGCTCGGCGGGAATTGATTCGCATCCCTCGCGTGCAATCCTGATAGTGATCTAGAATCGCAATGTGCTTCGAGGGGATGTCAACGATGACCGCGAACCAATGGCGGTTGTCTATATTCCACGGCAAAGCGTGGAATTGGTAGTCGAACGGGTCGAGGTTGGCCTAGAAGAAGGGGAAAGAAATCAGCGAGAAGGATTGGAAGCGGCAAGAAACGAGAGGGTGAAGGACTGACCCGCTGAAACCACTTGGCCATAGGGGGAGACTCGTTGAGTCCCGTGGCGTGCCGTTGTGCTATGAACGGTGATGGTTGAGTAGAGTGAATAAAAACGGGGACTAGGCCGTTGTCGAGTTGATGGAAGTGGATTGGCGCCAATGGATGAGGGTCAGATAGGCGTCGATGGCTTGGTCGTTTAGCCATTTGCCTTTCTGAAATATTTGTAGATCGGGGGGTTGCCGGGTATACGGATAGCGCTGGGAGTAGTCTGATACCATACCGGAGGTCTCGTCACGTCTGGGCAAGGACACAACTCATGTGTCGAGAGGGTGGTTGCGTTGCTTTCGGGTTCGAAGCAACCAGTGATGAGACGGTGTGCCTGCGGGAAACCCAATTAGGTCAAATCGCTCAGCTATTGCTGAGCATGGGCAAGAAGAAGAACCTACCCATTCCCGAACGATAGAAGATGCCATAGCACCAAACAGTGCAGAAGGAGGTAGATACGCTCGGCCAGCGTATCGTGATCCGGCAGAGGGGGAAGGGCGGAAGAAGAGTCCTGAGCCTCGGACTCTCCAGCGGTCGAAGCGATTGCAGCGGGAATTGAGGGCAGCTCCCATTGAATCTGGCGGACCGCATCCACCCTAGGAGCAGGCTGCTTGTTGGCCTCCCTGATTGACCGCAAGAGGGAGTTGTGAACGACTTGCAGGTCAGAGTCGGGATAGTCGTACCCGATCAGCGTTGGTGGAGGCGCAGTCGGGGTTGTGCTGGCGGGTTTTAAAGCAGCGGGAACTGGGGTCGGGGAAGTCCCTTGAGCTGGTGGTGCAGCGGCTGAACATGTCGAATCAGGCGACACAAGGCAGGGAGAACGAGAGGGATGGGAGCTC